>NC_092207.1:60111033-60171026 GCF_043381705.1 Parasteatoda tepidariorum | reverse complement strand
ATTATTAAAGTCAGCGTTTCAGCTTTCTGAATTAAAGATTAATCACCCGAGATTTCGTGAATGATCAACTTCTAGACTGCCCTGTGGCGATACTGCTACATTTTGCATTCTTGGTATGAAGCGAACTGAAGTTGTTCTGACTTTTCTCGTACAAATTACTGCCATCAATTTGCTACTTTGTTCTTCTTTCAGTTGTTCGACAGCTGTTGATAAATAAACACGCTGGTCATGTATTTTGTTAAATTTAATTATTAAAGTCAGAGTTTCAGCTTTCTGAATTAAAAATTAATCACCCGAGATTTCGTGAATGATCAACTTCTAGACTGCCCTGTGGCGATACTGCTACATTTTGCATTCTTGGTATGAAGCGAACTGAAGTTGTTCTGACTTTTCTCGTACAAATTACTGCCATCAATTTGCTACTTTGTTCTTCTTTCAGTTGTTCGACAGCTGTTGATAAATAAACACGCTGGTCATGTATTTTGTTAAATTTAATTATTAAAGTCAGAGTTTCAGCTTTCTGAATTAAAAATTAATCACCCGAGATTTCGTGAATGATCAACTTCTAGACTGCCCTGTGGCGATACTGCTACATTTTGCATTCTTGGTATGAAGTGAACTGAAGTTGTTCTGACTTTTCTCGTACAAATTACTGCCATCAATTTGCTACTTTGTTCTTCTTTCAGTTGTTCGACAGCTGTTGATAAATAAACACGTTGGTCATGTATTTTGTTAAATTTAATTATTAAAGTCAGCGTTTCAGCTTTCTGAATTAAAGATTAATCACCCGAGATTTTGTGAATAATCAACTTCTAGATTGCCCTGTGGCGGCACTGCTACATTTTGCATTCTTGGTATGAAGCGAACTGAAGTTGTTCTGACTTTTCTCGCACAAATTACTGCCATCAATTTGCTACTTTGTTCTTCTTTCAGTTGTTCGACAGCTGTTGATAAATAAGCACGTTGGTCGTGCATTTTGTTAAGTTTGATTAATAGATGGTTTTGTTTTATCAAGAGAAGTTTCCTTTATGCTAAACTGTGGAAAAATTAATAAGACCATATCATTCATTGAACAATAAGTTTCAGCTATTTAAATCATCAGTTTTATGTGGGTGCAAGATAAAGATCGATAACAGAATAAGACATGCAGAAAGTTTTTCACGTATATACACAAAAATATACGATTTGTTTTGTGACCAGCTCAATCCGAAAAATACCTGTTTAGATTTATATACGTAATTCGTTATGAGCCATGAAACTCTTTAAGTAACAGCAGTTCTCAATTTGTTTGAAAAAAAAGTTTTTTTTTGCTGAGTTTGAATATCTAGATGTTATTTTTTTTTATATCTCGAATACAATTTCTGTAAATGAATTGTAATGATTTTGAATGTAAACGATTGTAAAAGAAAGTAAAGGAATTTTTGTATGTTAATTAATAAGAAATATCTTTACTTGTTTTCTTGTTGTTCGGTTAAGTTTAGATTCATATTAATATTCAATAAAATTGATTAAAACTTTTTTAACACCTATAATTTTATTTAGAATTTTAGCTCCATTATAGAAGTTGATTGTCATTATTGACAGTTATTTGATAAAATCATAACGGAAAAAACCGCGAATGTCAAAATCACGCAGCACAATAGCACGGGTTGTACAATACCGTGAAGTAAGAATAGCAACAGAAAAAGCGATATTGCTGGATTCATGATATACATTCAGATTAACAGTAAATTGGAAGATTTGTTACACGTGCTGAACCGTAAAGTTTCAATATACCTGTAATTCTATTTTTTTCCACAATTAACAATAAACAATAAACAAATACAATAAAAAATTAACAGTAATCAATCTTCCATATGATATTTTAAAAATCTTAAAAATATTGCTGGAGGAAATACTGTGTAAGTGCATAATGCCAGGAAATAGCCCAAGTTTTGAATGTGCATTTATTCCGATCAATATGCTTCATATCTTTATTATTTTTCACATACTGTAATACCAAATTGCTTTATTACACTGATAACAGAGCAATAGTAAAGCTAATATTAAGTTGTTGATTCAGTTCTAATCAGAATTACAACTCGTAAAAAATGAATTTTTTTATGAGTTATTTTTTAATAAGAAACCCATTTTGTTTTATAAGAAACTTAATAAAACTTTAATTTTGCTAAAGATTTGTTGCTGAACAGAAAATATAATCTTGAAATTTGAAACAACAATTTTTGAAGAACACATTTTATGCTTTTGGGGCTTGAAAAATGAACTACTTGATTTTTATTTTTTATTTTTTAATATATTTTAAGTAAAAAAAAGTCTTTTCAGCAGTTACTAAATAATGAAAGTAATATTATCATTCTATTTAAGATAAGTGACTTGTTAGAAAATATAATTTAATAAGAACATGTACAAACATTTGCTTATAGTGTTAAGAAAAAGGAAATTTATCTCAAGAATATTAATAATTGAGAATCTTTTACCCAAATTAAAAATCGCGTATCTTGAGCAAATTAGGTTCACTAAAAAAACTGCAAGAAATGGGATTTAACAAAGATAAATATTAATTTATTATCGGCGTGATTTTAAAAAAAATGATATTAAAAGAAAATCGTAAAAGTAAAATATATGTCGAAAGTTTGCCGACGTTAATTTAACAAAATTTCATAAAAAGATTTAATTTTTTTTTGTTTCGTAATGAATTTGACTTTAAAATAAATCCTACTATATTTTCTTTTTTTTTAAATCTTTTAGATTTTGCCAATAGAAAAACAATAAAATAATAAGAACATCAAAAGAGATTTCTTTTTCATTTTAAATAACTAATAAAGAGCCAGGATTGAAAAATAAGCTTTTTAGCTATTCATCTTTAAAGCACAAATAAGTTTGATTATTTAAGAGACTAATATACGAAAAAAATGGAGATTCTTAGGTTTAATCTGATATTTATGAGATGTTAAAAAATTTCACATTATTCTACGTTTGCAGCCTTATACTTTTAAATTGCAGTGATTGTTATCAGCAAAGTTGAAGCATGAAAGAATTAGGATTTTACACACATTGCACACATTACAAAAATAAAGCCCTGTTTTGCTTTCTCTTTTTTCTGCCAAATGATCATATTTATAGAAAGCAAAGTATATAACAACTCTCGCATTTCATACTCAGCTAAACATTTTTATAAAATGTTTACAATGTCAGCTTTTTTGTAGGTAACATATTCCAATGTTTATATTTTATTTAATTCAGTTCTAAATCAATCATATTGAAAAGAGAACGTATAAAACTTTCATCTTATTAGATTTTAACGAAATACCCTGTCACAGAAATATCTTGAATTGCCGAATAATCGATGATAACATCAATTTGTAATGATTGATTTTACAACATTCTGTTAAATTTGACACTTTTCAAATCATACTGGTAGACTCGATTCACCAATTCTCGTAATTGCTTCTCATTCACCTATTTTTTAAGGTTGATATTTCATAGAAAAACACAAACCATTTTGTCTACAGTAGCAACAATTATTGCAGATTCAGGTAAGAATATTTTGTCAATATGTAATAGTTACTATAATAGTTATTATAAAATGGATTATTATATGGATAATCAACTGGGCTGAAAAAAATTCACACGAGGAATAAAAGTTGTGATGACCGAAGGAAAAAAATTAACGAGAAGTATTTTTAGTTCTTGACCACGCATATAATAATTCAAATAAATTTTTATCTCTCATGTATTAAGTTTTTTTAAAAACTTTTATTGCAAATATTAAGACAGTAATTTTTCCTTTATTTTTCGTTACTTTTGCGATAGATACTAACTTTAGTGTGATTTATGAAACAATGATCTCGAGAAAGAAAATAAGTCTTTTATCCAACAATGGATAAATAATCAACATTTAAAGCAAAAAAAATATTTTCTTTTTATGAAAATAGAATTTAAGTCAGTAATAATTTTCAAACAAATTGGAATTTTGAAAGGAAAAAAAACAAGGCGTTATGTTTATAAAACAGTAATAAAAATGGCTCTTTCATCATGTCAAATTTAAACTCTGTAGTTGCAGGTCCGCGTAGTATTTTTTTTTACCTTCCTGGTAAGTGATTCTCGAACTAACTATGGAACATATTTTCTTCACTTCATCCTATTCTCTGTACTTTTTAACACACCTTCATTGTATCGAGCTTCTAAGTCTAATAGTTCTTGATCAGCAAAACAAAATGTAACTTTAAGTTGAACACTTAAAACAGCGGCGGTGTTTACGTTCTTTTAATATAGAGAAATATAATCATTACGATTTGACTTCATATTATAAATTTAAACTATTTCAAAATGAGGTACTGTATCAACTTAAAAAATTAAATAAAAAAAATTTCTCACTTATTCAACGATAGCAAATTTTAAAAGTTGAAATATGTCCTATTTTTGTTAAAAAAAATTCATTTGAAGCAATCTTTCATAATTAGACTGTTTGCATGACAAGAAAAAAGTGAAAACTGAAAAAAAATTAATTCAAAGTTGCTGAATTTTGTTAAAATATTACTTCACATTTTAGTTGAAAAAAATATTTTTATGAATTTTCAGGTTATGATTTACTTCTTTTCAATTAAAAAAATATTTAGTAGTTACGAATACGTTAGAACTTTTACAATATTCTTCTCAATTATGCTACCATTAATATTTTTTACACTGCAGGCTTGAAAATAAGGCATTCATATTAAGAGCTCTTCATCCACAATTATCTCAAGTTTAGTAATTTATAATATTCCACTTACTTAAAATGATTATTTTTAAAGATACGGTAGAAAAATATTTATTATTTAAGTGATGTTTATTTAGCAGAAATGCCATCTAGCTTTGTAGTTGACAATTATCTTCAGTTTCAAGTTTTTTATAATTTACCAAATTGTAAAAAGTTTCTGGATTTTCTATTATAAGATTTAAAAATTTTTTTCAATTAAATTTTTAAATGATTTTTTTAAAATGTAATAGTATTAAAACTATTATTAGTTAAATATTATTTTTATTTAATCGCTTCAATGAGGAAGTTTTTATCTTTATTACGATGCAAAAAACGGCTTAATTTTTCAAAAATGAGTTAGCTTCCTTTTTGCATATTTGTTTCATTTAACTTATTCAAAGCAGTTATTTAAATTAGGAATATGCTGAATAACATTTAAAAAAGCTTAAACTACATTCACCGTGTATATAAGGTAGTATTGTATATATCTATATATATAGCACAATAAATAAATACAAAATACAAAAAGGATAAAAAGAAGAAGAAAAAAATTAAGAAAATTAATAAGTTTTGATTATTGTGCATAAGCTGTAAGTATATGGAACTCATAAAATAAGTTCAAAATGTTGAGTCAACATGGGAGATTCCAGAATAAGAAGAAGAAAATTATTAAAATAAAATAAAATAAAATAAAATAAAATAACATTCTTTAAAAGAAATTAAATATAGTTTTTTAAAAATAAAATCCAGAAAAAAGTGTAATCTCTTCACCAGCTCACACGATTATACCCGCAAAAAGGAGTGCTTCCTAATATTGTACCAATTTTAAGTATGTTTTTTTTCTGCTTAGGATTTTTATCCATCGGGTGAGTATATCATAAGAGAAGGAGGAAGTGGTGATACTTTCTACATTATTAGCAAAGGAAAGGTAAGAGTCTATTTTAAAATATTTTGAACCAAAATTGTTTATTCTTTTATTGAAACGTTCATTGGTATTTCAAAAGATTTATGAAAAACCATGAAAAGATGACAAAATTATTAAAACAAAAAATTCCTTACTTGTATTCTCGAACTTAGATTTTCATGCAAAAACATACCATTAATTTGAGCCACATTGAAACATGCCTCATTTCTTTTAAAGTTAAGATATAGAGTAGCCTAGAATTAATTAAATAAGTAATTAAAATGAAGCTATTTTGATGCCAAGTCAATTTCGAAAATTCGATGTTTTAATTATTTTCTGAGTTTTGGCGTCAGGTTTCCACAAAGGGGTTTAAAACGGGGTACAATCGCAGTGGGTACCTACAAAGAGATTCAAAACTGGATGCAATCGTATCCTTCTTGAACTACAATGTATTAAAAATCATATTTTGTTTTTAAATATCCTTCATTTTTTTTCTTATTTTAAAAAAATACAAGGACTCTGATTGTGTTCCGACTTATAAAACGAAGTTAATGATAAAATTAACAAATGTTTTTCGGTAATTATAATTAACTTCAAAAACAACTGATACAAAAATTGAAAAAAGTGAAATAGAACACTGGAACTCATTGTTTTTCTCTTAGTGTTCATGTACTATTTAACTTACATAAAATAATTAATAAGGAAATCATTGCTTTTCTCCTAGTGTTCATGTGCTATTTAACTTATATAAAATAATAAATGCAAAATTTATCCCGATTTTTCGCATTTTAAAATTTAAATAGTCATAAAACTATAAAGTATAATCAAAAATTATTATTAGATTTTTATAAATTTATTTAAATTGTTGATAAAAAGTTGGGATGCTCACATGTCAAAATATTTTTTTTCAAATGTGAGAAAGAAATTTCTGCTTGATTTTTGGAATAGTTCAATAAATATTTATATTGGTTTCCAACGGTGGACATTCCTACTGACGAGAGAAACAGTAACACTCATTCGACCTTGATTTCAGATAGTTAAAAGTTCAATTCTTTAAGTCAATTTGTCTTTGAGATTACAAAAATTCACAAAAAAAAATATTCCTACATTTTTGTGCAATATTAAAATATTTCTCAAAAATTTATGAATATTTTTAAAAACGAACAAACATATTATACTTGTAAGAACTTTATTTTCGGTCACACATACACAATTAACAATTTTTCAAGACTCTTTTTATTTTTTTTATATGTTAAGGTTTGTGTAGGATATAGAGCATCATTTAGGATTAACATCGGCCACAGATGCGACTAAGTATAAAATACTGTGATTAAAGAATTTGTTGTTTATCGCAGTTCGATAACAATTTTTTTCGCCGTAAATGAACTCCCTGTACTCCAAAACACGCATTATTAATTCTTCTCGTATCATTAATTACACCTTCTCGTATTATTAATTAAACGGGAACTTAATCGTCCCCGGAGCATTTCAATTATTCTACACTAATTCAACAGGGGAACTGAATCTGGCTTTCTAAGGTTGCATTCAAGTTAATTTCATACTACTATGTTTTAATTTACCGCCGATAGTAGTTAAAGGTAATCAAATTTAATTCCATCATTATGGTTAGAATTATTTGAAATATATTTTGTAACTAATAAATTGTATGTTTGTTTATAAGGATATTTTTTTAAGTTGCCTTATTGGTTCAAAAACTCACACCTTAAATTTTATTATTCGAAAGAGAAACATACACGTAGAAAAATCAGGTAAAATTACGTACAGTACGGTAATGGCATTTCGTATAAAAAGAAACCACATATCTGGTTAATGAAACCAAAATTTACGGTATTTAAATCATTCAATTGGTAATTTTTCCGTTCATAAGATATCGGTTTATCGGAAATTCTTTATTAACTAAATTAATTGAATAAATGACTTTTATTTCACGCTGTGAGGTATCATGATAAAATGATTTAATTTTACATTTGCCTAATTCTATAACATAATATAAAACTATAATTTATTGTTGATTTCATTAAAATCATAACCAAAGTGTTTTAGTAAAAAATACCGAGCTTTCTGGTGTCCCCATACAGCCAGAAACACAGTAAAATCTGTGGATTCTGGTAGTTTTGCCCATATTTTATTTTTTATCAGTGTACAATATTTAAATTATAAATAAACATACTGGAAGAGGTCAGGAAAACTTTTCTTTATTTTAGAAATTAACTTTTGTTGCTTTTTTTAATCACATTTTTAGAAATGCTTCAAAAGAAATGCATTACATTAATGACATCTAAATTTTTTTAACAGTTAAAAAAAGTGATCCCTATTAAATATGCTACTACCTTTCTCTGACATGTAACAAAATGTCCTAACTTTGCCCTATAATGTGAAACCTATAATCATTTCGAAAATATATAAATATGTCTTAATAATATCATTTTAAACAATTTTATTATTTGGCATAACTTCTTCAAATAATAATAGGTTAATGTATTTGTATTGCTAACAAAGTATTTATAACTTTAGTTTGGCAATAGTATTGTGCTTGTCTCTTCTCATTATTAATGAATTGTATTTCAGTTATCAATCAATTTATAAACTACAATATTTTACAGGTGATAGTGACGCGACGAAGATTTGACATAGAGGAAGAAATCAGATGTTTAGGAAAAGGGGATTATTTCGGTGAAAGAGCTCTACTTAAGTAATGTTTGAATTTTTTTTTTATGTATTATATTAAGTTACATGATTTTGTGATTATAGTAAATATCTTAAATATCAGGGAATGCATCTCTCGCAAATCAGGATAAGTTCTATCGTTTTTTTCTCATTTTTTTTAAAAAAATTTATTAATTTATTCTTATTTACTTTTTTATTTACTTATTTTTTTTAAAAACATACATGAAACGCCTTTTTCGCATTGGTTTCAGAAACTTGAAGTTTGGACAAAAATATTTGTAAAGAACCTAGAAATTTCTCCAAATTCGCTATAAATAATGCAGTTGAAAAAACTGCGTTTAATATAGAGGTGGGGACATGAGGCTACAGTGGACTTCTTGAATAACTTGTTTAATTTTTGGAGAAAAAAATTTCTGGAAACTAATGCTGTACTTCCATGCGCAATTGCATAATCACACAATGAATAATACTCTATAAAATTTATGAAAGGATGTTTTAAGGTGAAAAAGTAACTTTAAAATTTCTTCTTTACTCTTTTATTAACATATTTTATTTTCAGAATTTCAACAAAAAGGGATAGACTATGGGGTTTAATATCTATTTTGATATTAGTTTCAATATATAGTTGCAATTCTTTATATATTGCTCCTATCTATTGTTTCCCTTATATAGTTTCAATTAACCAGCATTAAACAATACATAACCATATGTTTTCGTGGGGCTTGTGTTGACATATGGTTAAGGAGTAAACATCTCAAAACTGGCCCCATTCAACTTACAATCAAAAAAATATGAGTTTATTATAAATGTAACACATTTGATGTTATTTATTTCATTAATTAGAATCATAATATACCTTTACAAATAGTGGTTTCAATCTCAAGTAAAAATTTTGGCACGAAGCCTTTATATTACTCAACTTTTTGAAAGTTTTAAGAGAGTACAAAGGATATATCGTATCAAAATTGTTAAAAGAGTATAATTTAATATAGATGAATTAAGAAAAAAACAAGATTTTTAGCATACGTTTTTTCCCATACATTTAACTGAAACAGAACATCAGTGCTCTGTGAGTCTTTTCTTTTCTCTTTTGCGAGTTGGTGAGTGCAATATCGATAAGCCATGCAATCCACGTGTTGTCCCTTTCATCATCAAGTTACAACTTGTTAAAACAGCAAGAGTTAAGTTGAAACAAGCAATTTAATTTGAAATTGGATATGTGTTTTCAAATAAATGACATTAAATAATGCATTAATTTGAGTTCAGTATCTCCTTCTCAGAACATTGAAATGCTCTAATACAAAATAATATTTTTCATTAAAATATGTGAATATTTAATCTCCAATAAGGATTGGATTGAAATAAATTCCATTTTTTGCTTTAGATATAAATTTCTGAGTTGTAATTGATTATCAAATAAGTTTTTAAACATTTCCTCACTAGCTATTGTGGATAAAAAAAACTTTTAAAAATATTATTATAAAAAAACTAAGGATCTTTCTAATTCCAAATAAATTAATCTTTTAGTCGTTTAAAACACAAATAAAGTCTACAATTAAAAAGAAAAGTCATAAGTGATAATGACTTTTTTCGTCGACTATATTCTTTTTCTGTGGAATAATTGACGTATTCAAAATTGCAGTTTCTGATAATTTTTAACTGAATAATTAGTTCGAAATGGACAAAAAAATTATTCATGATCTGTCAACCTAAAAACTTATTTGTAAAAAATTTCAGCTCGATTAGTGAGTGACATTCTGTCGACCTTTCTTTGTAAGTGAACTCCAAAAATAAAAATATTTACTTTTAAAGCAAAAAAAAAATATTTCTTTGAAGTTATTAAAAATGGCACAAAAGAAAATAGTGAAGCTTTTTATTTATTGTGAGATATGCACTGAGAATTTTGACTTAATGTTGACATGCATCTGTTAGTATCATTAAATTATGTAAAATTTAAAATGAGGAGCTTTAATGGATTGATTTTGAATAATTGAAAATCATTTTATTAAAATTTAAAAAAAAACTTTTATTTTTTATTTTAATTTAGCAGAAATAAAATTTGTTATAAAGAAAGCAGTTTGTTTTAATGTACGTAATATATTAAATATATTTTATTTTAATCTATAATCCAACCTAGTAGGTAAAAGTAAATATTTTTTAATCTACAAATTATCGATAATTAAAATACAATTTATATCAAAGAATGTGTTACTTCTTATAATTTGCTAATAAAAATATTATATTGCACATTCTATTACAATGAAAAGCTACAAATATTTATAATGAGTCTCGCTAATCATAATACTTTGTTATTTTAGGTGGAGGGATTACTTGTTTATTAAAAAAAAGTCAAAATCTAACATTAAAAGCGAATAACTGACATTTAAATATTATATCGTATTGTAATGCAATATTATGTTTTAAATAGATTCTAGTGTATTGTAATGATTATTTTGCATTGTAATAATCTAACATTAAAAATAATATTGCAGTTATGTATGTCAATATAAATTATGGATTTAAAATTGAAAACTTAAAAAATGACTATTAACAGTAAAATATTCCTCTAACGCAAATATTTTCCCAAAAAAGCTCATAATGTTGTACAGAAAAATAGGAAATTATTGCACAAAATATTTGGTCATAATTCAAACAAACATAATTTGCATACATTTATCAAAATAAATTAGAGCGTAACTAAACATTTTTAAGTTACAAGATAGCTTGTTAGTTTCTGAAATCATACATAAAATTTATTTTGTTCATTTTGAAGCAACCTTTAAGTTATAAATTATCAAAGACTGTAATTTTTACCATGAATACGTCGCCAAGTTTAAATATTTCCGCAGACGATGAGCATTACTGGATATTTAAATTTTTATTTTTAAATTTAAGACTTCTTAGTCGGAAGTCATGATATTTGCTATTTAAAAGAATGAATTATAATATAAAAAAATCTTGTGTTGAGTTATAAATTCCTGCACAATTCTGCATTTCACAGGCATTTTTATAATAGAAATTTATTAGCAGTACTGAAATTTATTAGTAGTATAATAGAAATTTATTAGCAGTACTTTAGTTGATTTTGAACAATAAATTGTTCGAAATTATTTTTCTAAATCTTAAACGTAAGTCATCCTGCCATATCAGTTATCGCAAACTTGGCAAATTTCTGCGATTCTTTACAAATCTCTTTGTACAAGCTTACATTTCCAATAATTTATGTTTCTATTATCATTGTAAAATAGACAAATGATTATAATATACATGATTCCATAAAAAATAACTGTTCAAAAAATTCAGCTTGATTTGCGTATGACACTTCGAATAACTTCTCTGTTTATAGTTTTTATTCATTACTATTATTAATTGATAATTTCTTTTCTTGTAGTGAAGACAAAAGGACTGCAAATGTTGTCGCAGCACATCCGGGAGTTGAATGTTTAGCATTAAATAGAGAGTAAGTTTTTAACTACATTTTTAAATCACAGATTTTTCATAAAATAATTTTATTATCACTTAAAGAGAATTCCATTTTATTGTCAGGTCTTTCAAAGAGTTAATCGGTGACTTGAGAGAACTCCAAGATAAACAATACGAATACGACGACCAGAGTTTTAAGTAAGAATGGTGACTTTTTATAATTTTCAAATAAATATATCTTAGAAAGGAATAATGAGAAGAAAAGGTTGAAAAATTATAATGAACTCCGACCGGACTCCACATTCCCATTGAATAACATCATGCTGGAAAACTAAGAAGGAAGCCTTTACAGTAAAATATGCCATTACCGTAAAATACTATCACAAAGAGCAGCGGCTCACAACCAAGTGGCTACGGCTCACAAATGGGCCGCAGGCAGCTGCGTACAGAAATTGTGGACTCTGGACAAGAGTATAAGTCAAGATAAATCTCTGGGTCCAATACCAGCTTTTTGGGAAATCGGAAAAATCTTCGAAGGATTTCGTTTATTTTTTAAAAAAAATCTTTTTGTACAGTATCGTATATTAACTAACTAGTTGAATACCCATTTTTGGTGTTTACGGAGGAAAAAAAACCATAATAATCAACACTACGATATCATGCACAAAACTGAGAGTGTAACAAAACATGCATCGGTACGATGAATTGAGCTAAAAGAATTCAATTTCTTTAAAAGTTATTTGCTGCCCTTCCTGGTGGCTTTATGTTATCAGACAAAACAAAACATATTTTTAAGATATTCCGTATCATTTGCCATAATACTATTGCTCGAAATCAACTCCTGATTATCATAATCAGCAATTTTCTCTGGTACTTATCCCCTTCGGAGGCAGTACAAAACCTATTTCAACACTATGGTAGGTATTTAGGTATCAATATTTCTACACTTATTGCCTATTAAAAAACCCAATTAACAAAATACTAGTAGTACCTATTAAAAAGGTAATTGAGCATCATTGGCACCTATTATATTATGGCAGTTTTTTATAATTTTCTTAAATGGAAAAGTGTCTTTTTCCCATTAATTTAGTTTCTTCATACAATTTCTCAAGTAATTTGAATTCGCAAAAACTTTTAGTAACGACATTTGCATGATTTTGACAAACGAGCGAATAACGGTACTTATTTCGAAGGCCGTAAAATATCGCCAAACAGTTCTTGACACCAGCGATGATTAATTAAATATAGTATTAAATACTACTGGCATTGCCGTTATATGTATTGTGGTAATGAGAACCTGTTACACCATTATAGAGGCTTAATATAGGTATAGTAGTTTTTCACAACCTTGCGAAACGTAGTATACTTACCACAATATTACTATAATACACATCCTTTATTTTCTTTATTACATTTTGTATATTCCAATACGGCTGCATATTATTAGAGTTACTATAATATGAGTTAGTTAAACTCATCAAAAGAAAGATTAACTATACATATAGTATTATTACTCACACTTTACTACAATTTTCCAATAGCTTAATTGATAACTTCAGTTTTATACTATTAGTTCCTGTTTTCCATTATTTAAATGTATGGAAGCACGCTATTAAAGCATAAATATTAGTATAAGAAACATGTGGTTTCATATTAATATGAGAAACGCCATTAAGTATAAGAAACATGAGGTTTCAAATACTTTTCAAAATACGATTTTGGGGAAGTTGTGAAATTGTTAACGCTCCATTCCAAATAACGTGACACCATACGTTGCAAAATTATTAACGTTGATTATACCTGTGATATCCTAATATAGGAAACTGAAGATAACTTAGAATAATTCATAAAAACGTGCGATGCAACTAATTTTTAATTGATTAAAGATGCAAGCTAGCAAATCACTCATGTTATAAAATATTTTATTTTATAATCAGCATTGAGCAGCCGACCGAATTCTGAGTTGATGATTATCAAGATTCAACTCCCTTAAAGTTTATTTGTATTAAGGTTGTCGTTTTATTTGTTAACGATAAACTTACGTTATTACTTCAATTCAAATAGGGAACGGTTTTCTCTTGAATGCTCTACTTAAGTTTTTTTAAAAATATTTTTAACTATTTCAATATAAGTATTAAGATGTTACATATAGCAACGTCCTATCTTCCTCCCTCTCCTTCGATGTTACTTTCACCATCAGCCTAAGTATTATCATATAAATAAAGATGTGGAGAGATAAATAAGCTTTTTTTTTTACAACAATGGACATATAGTAATTATTTAAAGCAAGAAAGGGGGAGAAAATATTTGCAAAAGAAACAGTGATAACTTTCGTTCGAATTAAAGTTTCGAAAAAAATCAAGTGGTTCAGTGCATGATGAATAATGGGCTTTTCAGCACCCGAAATTTCAACTCAATGATTGCATTGTTATGGGGTATAGAATGCCCCCTAAGGTACGTTTTTATTACAAGTTAATTATTGTCGAACTAATTATCGAATGTAAATACCTTTCATACTTATCTTGCCTATCATACTTCCTGCATATATCTTTTTTGAGTCACCTTTGCAATTTGGAGTTGCTAAGTACCATGACATTCGCTGTGGCATTCCTCTTGTTCAAATTTTTGACAATGAAACAATTGATTAAAATACTATGATCTGATTTTGGAATGGAATCTAATGGTCAATTGACCTTTTAACTTTCTATGGAACCCTTTTTGTAGCATTTGCGAGATAAGACCTAGGGCTCCCGGTTTCATCCCAACTGTATAAATATTCCACAAATGATAAAGGAAACCAGAACAGGAGAACAACGAGAAACAACACAAGCTCACTTTATTTACTATGAAAGGCAAGACGGTTTCTATATTTATGAAATTAGTATAATATTTAATTTAAGTTTAAATATTAGACAGATTTAAATATAAATAAATATCCTAACATTATTGTTAAACATGCTTTCAAATAACAAAACCGTCACATTAGTGACTGCAGCAAAGCAAAATATAACGTAAAACTGAACTTCCAAAATAGCGCTGTTGCTTACGATTTTTTTATATAGAGATATGTCGTCATAAAATTTTCAATAAATTAAACCTTTCTTTTTGTAATACTCTTACACACCAGATAAATGATTTTTTTTTCAAGAAATAAAACCCTACTTTATTATTCATAAATTGTGTCAATTGTTTTGTAAATATATTTAGGAAATTATATACTTTCTACGTTTTGTACTAGAAAAAGCTGGTTTTACTCTATTCATACAGCCTTGAAACCGAAACATACGAAGTTTTAAATACAAGAAAAAGTTTCGTACGAAAAATTACAACTCATCAGCTGGAATAGGAAATTTAATAAACCAGAAGTACATAATGTTTGTTCAGCTTTTAAAAGGCTTAAAATGAAGTTCTCGACGCATAACTACTCGTTAACAGTATTTTGGAGCATTTGTAACTTTTTCTCTTTCAATACAATGATTGTGTTTTAAAAATGTTCCTGCTTTAAATAAACTTTTCTCCTTTATATTCATCAAAGTTTCATCGAAAAAAGGAACTTCTAGTATTTCAAAAAAGCTATTTTTATATTAACATTTTTATTCAATTTTCATTTTATGAAAAGTTTTAAACCGCGAAGAGACAATCATGGAAGATTGATTTATAGTGTTTAACACAAATAACAATTACAGTCAGTTTTATTTATCCAATACTTAAAATTTTAATGTCTTATGTAATTGTTGATCAATAGCTGTTCATAAATATTTTAAATAAAATATTTTAAACATTATTATAAAGCATAAACTTTGCAATCAATTTAATAATAAAATAAAGAGTTTGTGGGCGTCTCCCTTGTAACTCCAGAACAGTTTGTTCTATCAATCTAAAATTATAACCGTTGCTGCAAGGGAGAATTTCAGCCCTTGATTCGAGAATTCATTCGAAATTATCATTTATGTAGTTCGGGATATTCTCAAGGGGTAAGCGTCAGCCTTTGTTGCTCGCGGCTTTTCCCGCGCGGAATTGCTTTGATTTAAATTTTAACTGTTTTCAAGAGAATCCGCGATTATTTTCAAAGTATTTTATGCGCGGAATTTTAGCAATAATTTAAAATGTGTCTGGCAGCCATTGAGTCACACAAACCACCTTAAGTTTGAGTTCGAACCATCTCAGTATAATAGGCAGCAGAAGTATTAAAATATGGAAAATTCATCCCAATACTCCATTGCGTGCTTGTACTTAATTCCTCACGTATCTTTCGAGCCATAATTTAAGTATAATTTAATATATAAGGGAAGTCAACGACCATACAGGAGATATGGCTTTGTTAATAAATTGCTACAGATACAGTTTCCGATGAAGCATTTTAACTTGTTCTTCGATTCAGACAATGAATAACTTTTCGCGACAACAAAAAACACGTAAAATTTTATTGTTTATTTTATTTAGGGATCAAATATTTTTCCTGAATTAAGTATTTTTTTGTTATATAGGTTATTGTTTTTTCAACTAACTGGAATTTTACACCCATGTATAAGCCCATTTTAGTTACAGAGTAAAAGTAAAGGGGTATAATGGTGGAGTGACACTTTAAATTCGATGATGAGTCTTTAACTTTGGAGAGAACCACTTTTTATTTATGCATATAGATATGTCAAAGATGGCAAGTTTTGAAAAAAAATTAAAATATGGTTAAAATCTTGTAAAGTGTCTTTCATTTTCACTAATTTCAATTATCAAAAGGGCCATTTTAATATCTGCTACTGAAACAATCGAGTTTTTTCTGAATTTAATCAAAAGAAGAAATAAGTTGGTTGTGAAATTAAGACCGGTGTGTAGATATTCATTTAAACTTAACTCTCCTCCATGTGATCCTGCAACAAAAACAATCCATGCTTTGCTTGTAGCCTTGTCAGTAGAAATAACTGCTCTCTGTGGTAGACAAAATATGTTTTTCTGCAAAATCTCCTCTTCAACTGGGACACTTTCGATGATATACTGGGAAAGATAGTCTTTTACAATTGATCTATATTCACTTAATAAAGTAAAGTCCTTTTTTAAAGGTGATCTTAATTTTTTAAATCTCTTTTCTGCCACATGTTTATTATTTTCCAACCACAATGCCATATACAGTTTAGCGTTTATTTTCATATGAAATTCCAGCTTCAAATTCTGATATTACATCGTTATCATTATTTAATTCGTCAGATATCTCTGCCTCAATCCTTAGATTATCTTAACTCCGAAATTCACATGGATGAGTGGGCATGATCGACTCCTTACCAATAAAATAGTTACTTGTAAACAGTTCCTAGCAACTTGTGCTCTACCCTTGGAAAGACCTTCCCCACAACGTTTAAAAGAACTTTTTTCCTCCACAATTTATAAATAATTTAAGCAAATTTTAATAATCAGAAAAAGGAATGATCATTGGCTTTGATAAAAACTTTAGAGCTAAGACTTTATCATAGTCCTATAATAATTCTATTTTCTTTTAAAATTTTAGCTACAGTTTGCTACCATTGACTAATGTGTTTCATATCGCTTTTTGACAGTTCACTTCATCACAAGGGGGCATAAAATAGAACAGAGAAGCAGTAAAAGTTTAGCAATTCAACAATTTAGAATAAATGAACAAGAAACATTTGAATTAGTTTGAACGAACAATAAACATTTGAATCAATAAACATTTTAAACAATAAATTGAAAACAACAAGTCTTTAACGATGATGATCATCGGTTTAACATATTTGTTGTATTCAGGGTCGCTTAAATGCATCCCCATTTAGCCACTGCAAGTCATTGAGATTCTACCTTTCGCTTCTGCTTTCACATGGTTGGTTAAATTTCATTTATTATCCCACCTAGATATTTTGTACAATTACTTCTACTTAATGTAGCGTTATCCCTCTTCAATTCAAAATCTGTCTGAAGTTTTCTAAGGGAAAAGAATTGGTATACAGTTTTGTTCTTGTTTAAAAACATATTATCAATGCACCAAGTTCAATTACTTTCAAAACTTCATTCATGTACCTGCGAAGATTTGTTTTTGGTTTTGATATTTTCTAGGGTTTTTTGCCAGATCACCAAATCGTCAGCAAACATGAAGACATTAATCCCGAGAATTTCTTTTAATTTTTGTATGAGGTCATTAATTTATGTGTTAAAAAAGAGCAACTACAAACTGCTCCTTGTGGTAAGTCATTTTTATTTTGACGGAATTGGGATTCTGTGTCATTTCATTTACTTCTCACCTATCCCATGAACTAACTTCCTTATTGAGTTATTTGTAGACATATTGCTTCTAAATCTTGCCTGTTCTTCGTGGATTAATTCTTTTGACTCCAGTAAAAATTTGAGTCTGGAAGATATCATTCTTATGAATGTTTTGGCTAGAATGGATGTCAGTGATATTGGTCTTTATGACTCAGTATTTTCTTTTTGTTTCCCCGGTTTTTAAATTGAGATAAGACTTGTTTCATCCAGTCAGCTGCGAAACTAATATTTTTCTCCAAAAAAGTGTTATAAATGGAGAGAAGAAGAAATTTGGCTTTTTCCCGTAGATGCTTAATGACCCCAGGGAAGACTTTGTCTGGTCCTGATTGTTACTCTCTCGGGATGCTTTCAATTGCTTGGTTGAGTTCTGCAATTGTGAATTTATTTACTAAAATGGAATCTAAAACATTTATCTTTGATAATTTGATTCTAAGCTGTGTCTTCTCCCTTTTCTTTTGTTCTTAGTTTAAGTAGAATTTATTGAGATAGTAGTCGCTGAATTTTTCAGCAATTAATTTTGTATCTCGACTATCTTTGTCACCTATTCCAGCTTCGTTGGATGGTTTACTTTTGGGGTTATTTTGCTGTTGAGAGTGTTGATCAAACTATAGGCTTTATTCTCATCTATTTGACAGTTCATCTTTTGAGAAAATTATTCCAAGTTTCTCTTTTGACTTCAGGTACATTTATTTTCATGACAGCATTTTCACGTCTCCATGCAATAGCATTTAGGCGGCATTCCACGGCAGTTTTATGATAAATTTTTTCAGCTGTCTGCCTGGTTTAATCTCTTTTGTTGAGTTCGTAATTCCAAAATGGCTCGCATGTTTTCATTCCTCCTCGCGGGATATTCTTTTTTGCACACTGAAGAAGAATTATTATAAAAGTCGAAGCTTTTTTGTATGGCGAAGTTTCATTCATTAAGTTACTTATTTTTTCTTCAACATCTTTGGTAAATTCATTTCACAAACAACCAGGCTTTTTCTGTAAATCCACATACTTTTTAAAGGAGCCTTAATAGTTTTAGTTGAAATCGAGGTCTTAATCGTTCTACCTGGATCGTCTAGCACAGATCTTTTGCATCGTTCAACTATGTTTGCAGAGACCATACTTAAGTTTGCCTTGTTCGAACTTCCTGAATAGTGAATAAAGGTGTTTGGATCATCTTTGACCTGTAATAATGCCTCGATATCTATAAAATCTTCCACACTTTGCCTTACCTCATTTTGATAGATGTAACCCCAGTTTGAAGATGCTGCTTTGAAATTTCCTATAATAATTGTGTTTTTTAATGAAGTCAACATATCTAGGTTAAAATGGCTGTTGTTTGGTGGGCTATAAATACCGGAAAGTTTGAAAGCTGAATTCCTATTTCAGAAGTTAATTTTTAGAATTTCTAATGCGTCATTACTGCTAATCTCTTTCACCACTTTGTAAGATGAAGCTAACTTGTTTTTAATTGCAACAAGAATTCCATTGGAAATCTGTCTGGATTTATAAAGTCCATATATAGTGAAATCTTTCTTATTACATATTTTAATTTTTTCTTCAGTGATATTTGCCTCTTGTACTATCAAAATGTCAATATCTTCTTCAAATACTATTTTCTTAATTTCCACAAATTGGATGGAAAGACCGCCAACATTCCATTGAAGTACAGAAAAACAAACAATTTTTATCCCCTGAGCTTTACTGTGAACTGCCATAACCTATAGCTGTTACTCATTTAGCCCTTCCCGGGTGGCACGTGTGAATTAAGGAATTTCACGGACGGAGGTAAAATTACCTTCCTCATTGATCCATGTATTTTCCGCAAAATTCATATGTTTCGAAAGTATGTAATAGGTATCATATATATTAATATTTGTACCTATGATATATTAGGTAATTATTAAAACTGCTCCATAAGAGCAGTTTTAATATAGATACTGCGGAAATACGTGTCTTACAGCCTCTCGAAAGGAATAAAACAGGAGAAAATTTCTTGATATAAATTACTTAATTTTTAACTATCATGAAATTGCCGAAATCAACAGCATCACGCCAAGTGATATTGATTACCGTTAATATTTATTCTGATGAAAATTGCTACAAAAGTTGTTTGCTTAATTTATTAACGTAAAGCCACAAGGCTATACAAATAACAAATGAGTAATCGGAACTATTTTAACTTTACTATTTGTGTCAATATAAGCCTTTTAATTTTGTGCATGATTTCAAAGTATTGATCAATACAGATTTATTGATTCTTTTTTTTTCAATTATTCTCTCCGTTGAAAGAACGCGCATTCATCAAATAGTCAATAAAAATCAGCCATATAAACGGGTGAACTTGGTGTATACATAAATGGTGAAATAATTCCTTTGTAAAATAATAGTAAAAGTGAAAAAAATAGGAATGAGAAATAAAATATAGGTATGAGAAAAATGTAATATAATTCGTATGGTAATATCAAAAGTAATTAAGATTTGTTTTGCTAAACCCATTCCTGCGCAAAGCAAATTTCGATTGAGCAAGCAGCAACAGTGACAGTAGATCGTGAATTCAAAACAAAGGTTTATACTAGAGATCTATGATCTTTGAAAAATAGCTGTTGCTAAACGTTTAGAGGAAGACAGCTTCCTATTTTCAGTATACTAATAAATATTTTAAAATATAATGAAATTTTATAAAATATAATAAAAATATTATAAAATATAACAAAAATTATATAAAATATAATAAAAATATTATAAAATATAATAAAAATATATTATAAAATATAATAAAAATATATTATAAAATATAATAAAAATATTATAAACCATAGTTTATAATAGGCCTATTAGAAAACTAAACTGTAAAAAAAAAATCTGACTGAAAAACAGACAAACTTCATCAGCAGAAATTCCAGAAGAAGTCCATACAAAAATGTAAATATTAAATAACGAATCACCCATAATTTTACAATGTGGTAAATATAGGATCCACCTGAAAAATTGGCAACATTGTCCATCAAAAAAACAGTTGCTATGCAAAAGAAACTTGGTAAAAGAATGGACACCGTCCGTAAAATGAAATTCTAAACGAATGGTATGATTATAGAAATTTGATCAACATTAAACAGATACCATGTTTACTTTCTACACAAGATGATATCCGTTTGTCTGATGCTGGGCAAGGGAGGCTCAAGCCGTCACTAGAATCGAACCCCAGTTTTCCGTAGTGATTACTCAGTGCCATTGATAACTCAGTTATAGTGGACATGCAAATTGAAAATAATTAAGTAGGAAATGAGAAATAAAAAAGTACTTAAGAAATTTTCGTGATATATATATATATATATANTATAATATATAGCATAATAAATAAATACAAAAAGGACAAAAAGATAAAAAATGAAGAAAATTAAGAAAAACTGTTCTGTTTTTTTATATTTTTATTTACATTTTATTGTCTGTTTTTAAGTGATATTTTTACTTAATGTGCTCTATTCTGTTTGTTTCAAAAATGTTCTTTGAGTGCTCCTCACACTATTGTATTGATATATTTTGCTTTGGCTATATTGATACAATATTAGAAGGCACTCCTTTTTGCGGATATAATTGTGTGAGCTGATGAAAAGATTATATCTTTTATTTTCTGGATTTTTATTAATTTTATTATTATCATTTACTTTTTCGCTTTTTTCAATGTTCTGTAATTTTTTCCATGTTTTCTCTACATTTGAAACTAATATAAATAAATAATGGAAGAGGTCGGATGGTTTAAACAAATAATTATTGTTCTTAAACTTTGGCTCCGAAAGCAAACTTCAGTTGGAGAAAGTTAATTGAAATTTTCTTTATTGTTTAGTTTTCAAATTAATAATATTTCATTTCTAAATTTTATTTTAAGACCAAGTCAACCGCCTGAAGAAGAAAAGAATGAATTTGAAGATTTAACTCTAGAAGATTTGGAAGTTGTAACAACGCTTGGAATTGGAGGCTTTGGCCGAGTAGATTTAGTAAGTTATAATATATTCCTTTTTTCTTATCTTTTTTTTAATTTGTTACTGGCTGCAAATAGAACTCCAAAATTTTTGAAAAAAAACTAATGAACTTTGAAAAACAAATTAGAATAAAACTATAAGTTTTCCAGTTAAATTACATTGATGGTACGAAATTGAAAAAAAAATATTACGAAGAAATTCAAATCTTGTTTTACAACCTCTACTTAAAATATGTAGAGGGGAATATCAGGGTTACTTTTGAAGCCGGAAATTTTTTTTTCTCGTATATAAAGAATCGAAAGCTGAAGTCTAATGGATTTTTTTTTTCGTAATTGAACTCTAAATTATTCAATAAATATGTTAGATGAATGACATCAGCAGCGGATGACACAATGAGTTTTGTTTCTAAATAACAGAACTGTCATTCAAAATGTTATCTCTACTCTGAAAGAAAACTAAGGAATAAGACTTTCCATGTTAAATATTTTTTAATGGAAACTTCATACGGAGTAAAGCCTATTCTAATAGTATATTGTTCGACCTGAGCCTGCTTCATTTCTTTCTGTTTTGTTCAAAAATAATATCGAATTTTAAATTGAATAATTTAAATAAATAATTTTTTGAAAGATTAATTCATACTTAATAGTATCCAGGGTGATATGAAAGGCTCCAAATACAATTTGATGAAAAAAAAATTACCTGAAAGCATTTGCTCCATCAAAATGAATTGCTTTCATCTCCAACAAAATGTTCCGATAAGCAATGAAAAAATAATTTTTTAATGAGGAATGTGTGAATGAGGCATTCTTAATTGAATAACATTTGAAATAATGTTGCTTCCTTAAATAATATGAAGAAGAAAGTTTATGAATACCAGTATAATGTTAACTAAAAACAGTCTAATGTAAATATTTTTATATTAGGTTCAGTACAAAAATAACCCAAGCCAAACATTTGCACTCAAGTGCCTGAAAAAAGAACAAATAGTTTCGATGGAACAACAGCATCACGTCATAAACGAAAAGAAGTTCATGATGTCTTGCAGGCATCCTTTTATATGCAGGTAAGGATTCTCATTTAGATATTTTATTAGTTATTCATATTATTTTTTATTGTTTTATTTAATAACAGTCGAAAAAATTTTGAATTGAAAGGTATAAAATTTTTTACGTCGTTAGTCATTTTGAATAGCAAATTATTAAATTTTAGCAAAATTGTTCGAACAGCTCTTGTGAAATCGAAATTTGAAAAAGTGATATATTTAAGTTACCCCCTCATACTATTAAGATTTAGTCCTAGAATGTGAAGATCCGGTTATTAGATCAAAAGTTATTCGGGGTGGTCCTTTACACGCTATTCTCTTAAGTTCAGTATGTCTTGAAATTACAGTAACCTATTCATAAAAACTCAACAGCTGATAGATGATGAAAATAGATTTATCACAAGAAATCCAATTACGTGTCTGTAAACCGCGTCTTTAAATATTGAGAGAGCATTTTTATTTTTTCAAAAAATATTGAGCGACGAGGCAGTTTTAGTGAACAATTTAGCTGTTTAAAGATAGGCTTAACTGACTCATTGTGTTGGAATCGTCCCATGCGTTGTATTGTTTCTAAAAATAAGACGATGCAAATTTTTATAATTGTTTTTGTTGGCTTACTTAAGGAAAATCTCTTATAGTGAGGTCATTGTGTCTAATGAATTATACGCTAGACATAAACAAGTGACACTAAATTAAGTTAATTTTAGAACCTCGTGTGTTAGTAAAATATGTTTAGTTCGAATTATTTAAAATTAATTATATTAAAAATATATAAAATTAAAAGTTTTTAGACACTGTAATATAAGTTAATTAGTTTAAAATGCATATAAAACAAAATTTCATTTTTATTATTTATATTAAAAACAAGTCTATGTCAGAAATTCGGTTACTGTCTTCTTAACAGAAAAAAATAAATTCTAAAGGTTTTTACATCATTTTAAACAACTTTTAAAGCTTATATTTTCTGGTAATACCTAATAAACATTTTTTAAAAGAGTCCTGGATGGTGTCCACATAAAATTGGAAGTTAGTAACAAAACTTGTTATAAAACTTATAATATGAAATCGCAAAAACATCTCATTATGTTTATCATTTCATTAGGTTTAATTTCTTTTTAGCTTTAATTCTAAACTATGCTTGTTGATAGATCTTAAAACACACAAAAGCAATTCATTCTAATTGATTTATTCTTCAAAAATGCTTGTCTCTTCATTAGCATGTTTCGAGTAGTAATTTTCTGCTGTATGAACTGCATTTCAGATAACGAGACCTGCTGTTCTCAATTTTCCTAAGTTCTCAACTTTCTAATCGATTCCATAATAGGAATGAAAAATCTTTCGAAAGCAATTAACGTCATTTGCGCCTTTTATTGTAGATTGTATCGCACGTTCAGAGATAAGAAGTATGTATACATGCTGATGGAAGCTTGCTTAGGAGGAGAGGTTTGGACTTACTTAAGGGACAGGTAAGAGTTTTAATGGCGTGCAATAAATTAAAAATCATTCAATTCCTTACTTTATTCATTGTAATTTTTGCATGCACAAAATTTTTTTTTTGAAAGATGATGGTAATGTAATATTATCTTCAAATAACCATCTGTATGTAATAAACGAGAAAAATAGAAGTAACTTAAATTAGCGAGATTTAAATCAGTTCACTTTAGTCTCTATGTAACACATCGGCTGCTAAGTTTCCGGTCTGACATACAGATGGAGCCCTAAATGCAGAATTAGTATTTTGTTTAGCAAGTCCTAACCTTCAAATAAAAGGTGTCAAAATTTTATAACGATCTGCCGATTGATTTTAAAGTTACAGTGATTTTAATCGAACACCAATTTATATTATTGAAACAATGGATAAAAAATAATTTCCTGTTCTTATTAAACTTTGTTATTTAATGGGAAAAAACACGGTAGAAACTAAAGCTTGGCTCGATAAGTGTTATCCGGGTTCCTCACCTGAAAAATCGACCATTATTGACTGGTTTGCTGATTTTAAACGTGGTCGTACAAATGTTGAAGATGCGCCACGCTCTGGACGTCCTAAAGATGTGGTTAATCCGGAAAACATAATAAAAGTTCACAAAATTGGTATAGAAAACCACAAAGTGAAGTTGCATGACATAGCTGATACTCTAAATATGTCAAAAGAGCGTGTAGGCTTTATTTTGCACGAACATTTGTTTATGAGAAAGCTGTTTTCGAAGTGGGTGCCGCGTGTGCTAACAGTTGACCAAAAACAACAACGAATTGATGATTCCGAGAGCTGTTTGACGTTGTGTCAGACACCTCCTATTCATCCGCACCCACCCTATTCACCAGATTTGACTCCTAGTGACTTCTACTTGTTTGCAGACTTGAAAAAAAATGCTCGCGGGCAAGAGATTCAGCACGAATGAGGAAGTACTGCCGAAATAAACACCTATTTTGAGGCCAAAGATGGTTCTTTTTTTAAGAAAGGTATAGAGATGTTAGAGAGGAGATGGAGTGCTGGTATCTCCTAAAGGAGACTATGTTGATGAATAAATTTGAACTTTACTAAAAACGTTGTGTTTACTTCATTAGACCGGGAACTTATCAGCCGATGTGTTAAGTTGATGATCTTTCAATCAAATTTCGAGCACTTTCCGACTAGCTAGAGCACTAAAATCTCTACTGGAGCTCCCATTTCCTGATCACTATTAGGGGAAAGTTTCATCATTTTATCACTAATTAAAATTTATCAATCATTTTCATGCCATCTTCCGACTAATTAGAATACTTAAATGCAAACTGGATTTTTATGTCTGATGTCTGTAAGAATTCAAATCGTTTCTTTACCCCTAAAAGAGAATTTCTCCTCATATTTTTCCCAATTAGATCTTATCGTCCGTCAAATTTTCAATCCCTTTCCAAAAAGTTGAAAGAATTAGAAGTAAACTAGTACTTTTATTTCATTCACCAATTTCACTCAAATGAAGCATGAATATTCGTGATGAGCAGTTAAAAAAGTTTCAAAGATGGTTTAATAGTTTTAATTACTAACTGAAATGAAAATATGATATTTATTTAAAGTTTCTTAAAGAGTTTTTTCCTCATTAACTGAGTTATTGTACTACCTTCAGAGAAACATTCATTAAAAATAACGAATGATGTTTTCTCTATTTTCTTAGAATAAATAAATGAATAATTATGTTTAATATTTTTATTTTGAATACTAATTGCGTACATTTGATATTGTTGATATTATTTAAATTGGTATTTTTCCAGAGGAATCTTGAATTACTTAGAATTGATAAAGCATTTGAGCAATTATCTACGAAAAAAATTCTTTAAACTAATACTTAATATTCTTTTGATAATTTTTCACTCGGAACTTCTGCTATTAATAACTATATTTTGAAAATGTAGACGATAAATGGAATAATTCATTACTTTGGTTCTTATATTTCTTAAACCATAAACGTGTTTCTGATTTTATCAAAGTTCATAAAATTTTTAAAAATAATGTATTTAATTCAATTAGAATATGTGGATTAAATTATAAAAAAAAATGCGAAACTAAATAATCTTATCTTCGCGAAGTGTACTCCTTATTTTTAACTGAATAGAGTTATTATCGAAATGGAACATACGACAGTAATTTATCGAATAGTCTGTGAATAGAATAATCTAATTTTAATTTTTGAAGACTATTATTGATTCGCAAAACAAATAAGATTAAAAGTTGAACTGATTAATTTAAACAAAGCAAATAAAAAAAATATTTTAATTTAATAATTTAACAAAAAGAATAAGATGAGACATATTAATTGGATAATTTAACAAAACAACAAAATGACAAAAGGAGAACAGATTCTTGACTCATGATTTTCTAAAAGCAATTGTTATTATTATTATTTTTTTTAATTTTACCAATCCAAATAATAGATATAAGACAATAATGCTTTGTGATTTTGAATCATTCTCAAATAACGACGGAGCTCTTTAAACAAACTAGACAATAAGTTATTCACGTATGATGTCTCTAAATATAGTTCCATTTTATTTAATTAGAAGTCGATTTGATGATTCAACTACGCGTTTCTACACGGCTTGTGTGATAGAAGCATTGGAGTATCTTCATTCAAAGCATATCATCTACAGAGATTTGAAACCCGAAAATCTAATGCTCGACGAAAGGGGGTACGTGAAACTGGTAAGTTCATGATATTTCTTTCTCTCTCTCTCTCTTTGCTTTCCTTTTAATAAATCCGAATACAAGTAAAGTGAAATCAATTAAATAAAGGAAGCGAATATATTAAGCTGGTTATAATATTTTTACAAAAATAGATCTGTTATTATGAAAGTTTAAAATTTGTTGCGCATGAAATAGATATAGTATGAGTAGACCATTTTTTTTAAAAACCTAAATATTTCGCTGAATAATTTTCATACGTGTGAAGTTTTACTGATAACATAAATAACTTAAGTTAAAATTAAATTTTTTTTCCAATGACCACTTGGAGAATGACCTAGGTCATACAGGCATCTGAAGGGCAGATTTGTTGAACACTCTTTCAGGGACACCATATTAGGTGGGCCAACGTTGCTCCCACAGTAAGCACAGATAGTACAGAAAAGGAAGGAACATCCATGCCTTACCCGGGATTCGAACCCAGAACTTTTCTGATTCAAGGGCAGTTCCCTAACCCCTACACAGGCCGGTCGGCTAATTAAATGTAGCATTAAGTTAATTTTAAACCACACTAAGTTAAAATTAACATATTAAAAAACATCAGTGTGTCAACAGTTTAAGAAATTGTTAATATTTAACGAAATGAGGTTCCATATTTATAGAATCAGAGATAAATATTTGAATTTTCGAATTGTCAAGGAAGCAAATGGTGGACAACGAGTTAATAAAACGGCGTAGGACTACTGGTCTCAGTTGAACGAAAGGATGGTAAACAGAAAACAATGACAGAAAAATGAAGACTGACTATAAGAATTTCACTCACAGATGGAATTTTTCGCCACCATTTAATTACTTGTCTTACTTTTAAGCAAATTAAGAAATAACAAATTAACAAAAACAAACTCACTGTTATAAAGTGGCCAGGAGATTCCTGATTTTAATTACGTACAGAACATATGGGCTATTTGAATACAAAAATAGCCTGCAGAAGGCAAATAGTTAGCCTATCTATTTATTAATTTAAGTATAGTATAGGACTGAAAAATTAATCAGAAACAATAAATAACTGTTAGAATTTATACCAAAACGAGTGAAGCTAGATCAGAAAACTTCGGAATGATGAAATGAAAACTTCGTATTTCCACAACTAGAAGAGCTTCAGATACATGTCTTTTTGTAACAAGATGGTGCACCACCTCATTGGGGTATCATCGTTCGTAGTTCTTTGAATGACCATTTTCCAGGAAGATGGATTGGACGAGGAGGTCCAATTCCTTGGCCACCCAGATCACCTGATATAACGCCGCTGGATTTTTTTCTTTAGGGATTTATAAAGGACAATGTTTACAGGAGGATCGTGTCGAACATTGATGACCTGAAAGCCAGAATTACAACCGCAATAGCCTCTGTGGATGCCGACATGCTCGCCGCTACCTGGCGTGAAATTAACTATCAACTTGATATTCTCCGTGCGTCGAAGGGGGCACGCGTGGAAGTTCATTGACAGGGGTCACGAAACTTTTTGAGTCTATCTAACCATTTATGTTATTAATTTCAATCTATCTTTATTATTTAATGAGTTATTAAGCTTCAAAGTGGGTCCGAGACTTTATAAACACCCTGTATTAGTTATTATAATTATAATTATAATTATAATTCTCTAAAGAATATATAATTATATATTCTTTAGAGAGTGCATAATTACACCATTTTTTCGTGAGATTTATAGTGTTTCGATATTTTCGATTGAGTGTGTACATCTATGAAAACGGAATAAATTTGGTTTCTATCTAACTCACTTTTAATGACTCTTGATATGCTTATACTAAATCAGATACAACTGAATTTTTTTGTACTTCTTCAAAATACTATTGCTATGGTTGACTAAACAATTCATGAGATCATTGAAGGCATTCGGTATGTAAGATGTTCGTAAATTCTGTTACAGTAACGTAAACAATTATTGTTTACATGGCTAAATAAGGCTGTTTAAGCACAGTTTCAAAAATCGTTAGTTATATTTAAAGCACTTTTAATGTTTCATTGATATCCATTAAAAAGACGAATTTCAAATTTCATTAAGTATACTAAACAGTCAACAAAGAACTGCTCACGACTACAAAATAATGTAGATGGCCCGATGATTGCAACCTTCCCCTACGTTCGCAAACGAATTATTTCCTAAAATAATTTTAAAATATTTCAAATAATAGATAAAATCACTAATATTACAGCAAACCAATTTGCCATTTTTGTTCCTTGGGATATCAATGATTGTCTCTTTTTTCGTTGAGTAGATAAACTGAAAAAGAAGAATGGGGGGTACTTAAAACACTTTGAGTAGTTCTCATTTTTAATGAGACTACTCAAAGACGACTCTATTATAGAACTGAAAAAGATGAATGGGGATCCTTAAAACCCTTTGAGTAGTTCTCAGTTTTGACGAGACTACTCGAAAACTACTCTATTATAGAACTGAAAAAGATGAATGGGGCTCCTTAAAACACTTTGAGTAGTTCTCAGTTTTGACGAGACTATTCAAAGACTACTCTATTATAGAACTGAAAAAGATGAATGGGAATCCTTAAAACACTTTGAGTAGTTCTCAGTTTTGACGAGACTACTCAAAGACTACTCTATTATAGAACTTAAGAAGATAAATGAAGGATCCTTTCGACGCTTTGAGTAGTTCGCATTTTCAGCGAGACTACTCGAAGACTACTCTATTGTAGATCTGAAAAGATGAATGGGGATCCTTAAAATGCTTTGAGTAGTTCTCAGTTTTAACGAGACTACTCGAAGACTACTCTATTATAGAATTTAAGAAGATGAATGGAGAATCCTTTCGATGCTTTGAGCAGTTCGCATTTTCAACGAGACTACTCAAAGACTTCTCTATTATAGAGCTCAAGAAGATGAATGGAAAATCCTTTCTACGCTTTGAGTAGTTCACATTTTCAACGAGACTACTCTATTGTAGAGCTGAAAAGATGAATGGAGGACCCTTTCAACACTTTGACTAGTTCTCATTTTTAACTAGGCTTTAAATGACTGACTCGTAAAAATTTGACACAAATGGAAACAATTCCCTGATAACTCTTTCAGTCACTCTTAACTTTGACTCATTTCTCCTCAGATCTGTTATTGTTTTTTTTAGAGAAAACCAAACGGATTTTTTCTTAATCTAATTACTTGGTTAATAATTTTAAGAAAGTATGTCCCCTAAACTCATTTTCTAAAGATGCAGGCACGCATTTCTCTCTTGTATCCTGCCCTTGTTTGGATAACAAACGAAAACTTTCAATGTAAATAATCATTACAAAATATTATAAAACCTAATTATTCCGAATGAATTTATAGCAATTGATGTATTTCGAAAATTAACGTGATTGTTCACAACGAAAATACCGTCGTATTCCACATCGACAAGCGATTAAACCACTTAAAATGTGTTTTTTTCTTCTAATAATCCTTTTTTTTAAATATATACTTGCTGTATCAATTTTTATAATAATTTTCAACACCGTCAATAAATACGACACTTGAAGTAAATAATAAAGGCAAAAAGGGATATTCAATGTAAGTACCAACATTTTTGTTCGTCTAAAAAATATGAAGTAACCTAAAAGCACTAATTAAAATACTTATCTCGATAGATTTTATTTTAGAAAAATATGGATTCGCAATTTTGAAGAATTTTTATTTCAATTTTCCCTAAAGGGATGAAAAAATATTAACAACGGTATAAAAATAAAAAAACATTGATTCGCTAAAACCTGAAAACTAATTTCATAAAAATTATTTGCATAAAACAAATTCTGTAAAGAAAGAAATCATTAAAAAGCTTCTGGAAAATAAGAAAAGAGAATTTAATACTTTTGAAATGTTAATATTGTATTTTTTTTCATTTATACTGATTCTTTCTTCAAAAAGTTAATGGGGAAAATGTGATATTCAATAAATAATGTTTTTGAAACTTTAATAGTTTTTCTTTTCCGTAAACATTTTCTGAAAGTTTATTTTATAGTTGCGTGATGACTTTGCGAAATTGATTATTAGTTTCGAAATTTTAATAAATGATAATATTAAAGTTCACTCTTCAGTTTCTATTTTTAGTAGCTTACGGAGTTATTTTATTTTCACTAACATTATTATAACAATATGACTGAAAACTTTTATCTAAGAAATAAATTTTGAGAAAATTTAAATGAATTACATAAAATTTTCATACTTTTTAACATTAGAATAAAAAATGGTGTGGAATCTCTATTTTTATACAAAAGTGTTTGAATTTGTTGTCTTAAATTAATTTTTTTCCCAAAACATGAAAGCTCATAATTTTTTGTTGCACTTGCGGGATTTCGTAGAATGTTAAGTTTTATTTATTTTAATGAAGGTGAGCGATATTAAAAGTTCCAAACAATTTTCTTTGTTTTAAATGCTTATACTACACTCTTTCATTTTAGTAAATCAGGTTTTGTACACACATAAAAAATATTGTATCTTAGGTATGCACGCAATCATTTGTCATATTGCTGTGATACTTCGTACGGTTGCATTTTATTTTTCGAATGCTATGCAAATGAAATTTCAGTGGCAATCAGCAATGGAAAGAAAGTTAATGAATAACAACATATAGAAAAAGAAATCTATAAATAATTGTAAAACGTATCGAATTCAATAGTTAAAATAACTGTAAAGATTTTGGTGCGGTTTGCATGAAACATTATATAATCCGAGTCAAACTGAAATATTATGAATACAGAAACCTTAAATATTTATACATAATTGCGTTCTTATAATTATATCATAATTATATTCTAAATTACAAGTAATCTAGCCACTTATGGTGCACCAAACCAGTTGATTCACCTTTTTAAGTAAATATACATTCAAAACCGTACTGTCAAAAGTCAAAGCACTATGTAAGTATAAACTCATGTTACTTAAGCGAGAATGGGTTTAATTTTTGTCTCTTTAATTTTGTCTTTAAAATGTTCAGTACAGCATATAAAATGCTAACATTTATTAAAAAAACACGCTCATTTTTTCAATGGCACTTTAGATGAATGATAAAACGTGTCAGCAATTATTAAACTATGTTCTTATATGATGACGTTAAAATCAAACTACGCTCTTATTTGCTATTATAAATCGTGTGAAGCAATGGATTTTATTTGTAGAGGGCTTTTTTCGCCGAAACAAAACAATATAAATTTCTTTTAAGTTAAAAGAATTCTCAGATCTAAGAAAATAAATTTAAGAAAAAAAATTAGCTTTAGGGCACAGTTCAAGAACTAAAAGACAAGAAAACCAAGTAAACCAGGGTTTATGTTGAAGAGTTGAAGTCAGTTTTAAATTCATATGACACGTTTAATTAAAATGAACTTTGATTCCCAATTAGTTTTATTGAACTTTTTTTGCCTAAATGAAGAGTTCTTTGCTGGTAAAATTCTTTCTCTTCTTAACTCATCGAGACGGGGGTGAGTCATATATGCATTTTCAGGGTGGCGATAATCCAAGTGGAAAAAATATTGGTAGGAAAAATATTTCTATAGCAGCTCTTTTTTTTAGGGGGGGAGGGAGTTTGAGTTTAGTATTACTCCTTTTTGTATTTTAATAGTTAGATTTACTTTATAACAATATTTAATTCAAAATAAAAATTATACATATTTAGACTCTGAATTATCATTAATTAGATATGTTACAATTAAAGTGAAAGCAAAAAATAAGACTGTCAGATTAAAAAAAAAAAGAAAAAAAAAAGAAGTCATTCCCAAATTTAAGTAACTACTTTTTATTTTTTTCCATCCTGATTCTGATTCCGTATGAATACATTTATGACTCGAATCAGGGTTTAAAATTTAATACGACTTTAATGTGAGTTTAACGTTTAATGCATCTAGTTGCTGTTGGTGCCCAGCATCTCTGCGATAAAAATTACAATAATTTTTATGATGTTTTTATTTAAAGGATAATAAAATACATTTAGAGAATTAAAATTTTTTGTTTAAAGAAGACAAAAATAATTATTAATAATATTTGGGCAACAAAAAGTTTCAGCATTAGAGTTTTAAACGTTTTCAAACTGAAATGCAGTTTGGGCGAAACAGAATGAGCACATTTATGTTCAAAATTACCACGGACGGTTAAATATAGTATTTTTTTATTTTTTGACAATTTTATTTTGCCTGCGTATTTGCTTGTAATACGCGTTTGTACTTCATAGTTTAAACTATGAGCTTTGCAAGCTTTCATTAGATATTTCATTTTTTCTCGTCTGCTTTTTTAAGCATTTTGTAACGATGTTATTTTCATGACAGTGTAAAATTGAAATAGTGAAAAAATACATTTTTCAATATTGCATGCGAAAAACTCAACGTAGAGGGATGGAAAAGATCACAAAAATATCCAAAAAATATTAGCAATCTGTAAGAAAAAACAGCCACGTCAATCGGTAAAGCCATTCAAAAGATAAAAAAAAAGTTGAATCTGTAAGAATGTGTTTAAACAATGCAATTTTGTATTTTCAATGTTGCGCCTGGACATGCTGATGACAAAAAGAGGTAATTGTTTAAAAAACACCTCATAAAAATTTGCAAACTATAGAAGAAGAAAAAGACGATCCAAAGAGGTGCTCCCTTTTTCGAGTTATTAACGAACATACATTCAGTCAGCCATTCTTTCGCTTTTATACATAGAGAGATATGAGTCATTTTTAGTTAACTTTAAAATAGTGATTTGGTATTAGAAGCCCCTTAAAACTTATTCTCTGAACAAAATGAGCCATTTTGGGTCAAATTTAATGTAGAGATTATTACTGGTTTATTTCTAAAACTTTATATTTAGTGACAAAGTAAAAATGTTAGAGAAATTTACTGGTAGACCTATATTTTTATTTTTTGAGAGTAGACATGCATTTTTTTTTTACGGGTAGACCTACAGGTGAGAGGGGAAGTAGTGAGAACATTTTTTACTAATTAGTCATAAAATCATATTTATAAATTTATTATAATTTTTAACTCATGAAGTATTGTTTGAACAATAATTTGGATGTTTATCTATATTCTAGGTTATATCTAGAATTACAAGGCTGTTTAGTTCTTACAAAGTAATTTTTTAAAGAGGTTGTTCTTAGCCACACTAGCACTGATGGACAAATTTTATATCTTAATTAGTTATTAGTACAACGCAGAAATGTATGTCTTAAGTCAAAATGAAATTAACTTTAATCTTCTTTTTGGAGAATAAGTATTCACATGAAAAAATAAACATATGTTATGTTCTTTAATTCATGTATATTAAATTATATTCTTTTCACAAACATGATAAAACATACCTTTTGAGCTTTCTTAAATCCTTTAAAAAGCAGATTAATATAAAAGTTTCGTGCTAAATATTTTGCTTGAGGTTGATACCACTAATTTTAAACAAAAGATATTCTACGAAATTATTCCTATTTATAAAATAAATAATATCAAATATGTTTCAATGGTAAAAAATTCATATTTCTTCGATTTGGAAACCAAATGGGGCCAGTTTTGTAAAATCGCTCCACCACCTTAAGTCTATACTTACCACACGAAGAAAGTTGCTTATTTATGCTTAATACTTTTTAATTTAAACTACACTGTAAGAAAGTTAACATCGAAGTTTATACCAAACAATACAGTTAAAAACCTATCATCTCTTTTGGGGAAGTTTTGAAAATAAAACACGTTAATAAAAGAGTAAAAAGATAATTTTAAAGTTTCTTTTGAACCCTAAAAACATTCTCTTATAAATTTCTATTAAAATATTCCTTGTGTGATTTTTAATTGAACATGAAAGTGCAAATCAGTGTTGCCAATCTACATTATCTTTATTAAAAATTTGTCCAATATGTCATTTAAGATGTCTCTATAAGTTGCATACTAGTTTTATGATGTTGCAAATTGAGTAATAAAATATAATTTTAAAGGTAGATTTCGGATTTGCAACAGAGCTAAGAAGTGGTAAGAAGACATGGACTTTCTGTGGAACTCCAGAATACGTCGCTCCAGAAATAATTCTGAACAAGGGCCACGATCGATCAGTTGATTTTTGGGCAATTGGAATACTCATATATGAACTCTTCACCGGAATGTAAGTGTCATCATATTTATTGAATGAATTTTTTTTACTTCAGTATTGATTCATTTTACCTTTCTTAACTCGCAGGCCACCTTTTCGGGCTTCAGATCCCATGCAAATTTACACTATTATCCTGAAAGGCATCGACATGATAGATTTTCCTAAGTTAATTCCCAAAACTGCACAACATTTAATCAAGAGGTTATGCAGAGATAACTCTACCGAAAGGCTGGGCTACCAGAAAGCTGGCATTGCTGATATAAAGAAACACAAGTAAGTTTAATTGAATGTTTTTGTATGCTTTACATATATTGGGTTGAGTGGTGACTTAATTTTCGCATAAATCAGATGATAAAAAATTATTTTTATTGAATAGTGCAAGCCATTTGATTTATATTTTGCTTTTTAACTTTTTGTAATGTATTCTTTTGTGTGTGATAGTTATGAATCCGAAAATAACTTTCATTTTCAATTTTTTTTTTCAAATTGAAAGTTTTAAAATTCGAAAGTAGTTCTGAGACTTCAAACTAAATTTAAAATGCTTTTTCCAATATTTTTTACCTTAAACAATAGGATAATCATACTAAGCAGTTAAAGGGTCTGAAGGAAAAATGGAGTGACATTGGTTTCTTAATTTTTAATGAAAATATTCACAACATCATATACACAACATTCATCAATATTCACATCACCCAGATTTTGTAAATTTGAAAAGTTAAGTTTCAAATGTCTGAAACAGCTCTATATTTTATTTTAGTTCATATTCAGAACAATACAGCAGATAGAAACATACTAGCCACTTCTAGGTACTCCTCACACATTTAAAACCTTTTTAAGACACCAAAATAATGCATTTATGTAAAATAGCTTTTTCTGATGGTTATGTATAATGTCCAGACATCAAGAGTTTACAGTAAAATGAAAAGTGGTTGTTAAAGTAGCTGTTTGGTAATTTCATTTAAAATATTTTTAAGTGGCATTTGTTGTATTTATATTGCAAACTTAAGAAATAAGGGTCATTTGACATTTAAAAAAATACAACTGCCATAAAAAGAAATATTGCTAAAAGAATGGCGAATTTTAGAAATGTATGCCTTTTTTGAATGATTAAGAATGTTATTTTCTTTTGTAGGTGGTTTCAAGGTTTCCATTGGGAGGGTCTGAGAAAACAAAATCTTACTCCACCTATAGTTCCAAAGGTAGGTTACAATACTTCAGGGATGTCGGAAATAAGTTCGTTTAATTTTTTATCTTTTTTAATTACTCTAAAAATCTGTGGTAAATGAGAAACAAGGAAAAGAATAGCTGGACTGTTTTTATTGAAATTTTCTAATAAATAAAATGATATTTAAAAAAGTGGATTCTGAAATGTTTATCAGCAATGCGGGTATGCAATATTATTGGCATTTCTTATGTAAAATGACACAGTACGATAGGTTTAATTTTAATTTGTTACTGAAATAAAAATTCGCGACTTTAAGACCTAATATTTTTTCACCCACAATAAAATATTGCAAAATAACTATACTTAACATGTGATTTGTAAAAATACAAGCTTTTTTAGTAAAAACTTTGAAAAACTACTTGAATACATAATAGATATACAGAGTAGCGTAGAGAGTGGCTCCTCTTTTTCCATCAAACAATACGTAACAACTAAATTCAACTAACAAATAATAGCATTTAATCATACATTTGATAATTTCAGAATGTGGAGTAACGGACACATCAAATTTCTTCACAATTGCACATTTTTAGAGACGCTAACACATTCATTTTCTTGCGTGAACAGTTCACTAGTCTCTTCTCACAAAAGTTTTTATGTTTTTCAATTTTAAAACAGAAATGAGGATGTGAAAAAGGCAATGTTTTTATTGAGGATTCATTTCGCAGAATATTTCAATGCAGGAAATAATTAAGCATTAAAAATCATGAAACGACGTTATCTAAAATTAATAAATTTCTAAAAATATATTTTAAACCTGCAATCATTTAAATGCTTCCTCGTAGAAATGGAATAAGATTGAATATAGTTAACTCATGACTTATTATGGTATAAGATGAAATGGTATTAAACAATGATGTTCAAAGTGTTAATCCTCTCAGGGTCATCACAAATGCACAAAAATTGTTTCATTCCTCTTAAAGAGCATCCAGGATCACAAGTGTATATAACATAACAGTTCCGGTCGATTAACTGTTTCCACGTTCCCAGAAGGTCATCAAGACATGGATGCCTTTTGATGGTCACTTACTGCTTCTGTTCAATCTAATATGAATTCCTGTTTTCAATATGAATAGTGGAAAATGTTCCACTTACCTTTAGACCGACAATTTGATGATTCATAAACCTTTATTGGTTTTAATTACAAATAGATGAAGATGAATTTACATGAAATGGTAAATGATGATTATAAAGTGATGAAAAGATTGGGTTAGCTAATAGCGCTGCATAGCGCGTCTCTAGTACATTACTTCTACTTCTACTGTTTTTAAGATCTTTAAAAAATAAAAAGTTATTACTTCAGATGCGCCGGTGGCGCCATCTGGGGATAGTTTTCTGGTATGAGGGGGATGAGGGCTCGTTACATCCTCCCACCTTGAGTTTTGGACAACGAATGTCATGACGAAACTCAATTAGTCACTTCCAGTCTATAAAGTTTTCGACATGGTCGTAAGTATGATCCATGCCGAGTTTTTACGCGCACCACTCTTGTTTTTCCATCTTTGCCGGGGTAAAGAGCTTCTACTTTGCCCAAAAGCCAATTGATGCGTTTGTTGTTATCGTCTCCTACGAGAACGATTTCTCCTTCTTTAACTTGAGAGTCTTTCTTTTTANAAAAGTGCCTATTTTTTATCCCTGAAAATTATATAAAAAAATGTGTATGAACAATATATACATTCATTTTTAATTTTTGATTTGTTTTTAGCTAGAAATTTAAAAAAATTAAATTTTTAGGAAAATTACTTAACGTTGGTTTTCCAGCAAGAAAGGAAAATTTAAAAAATATGTGTTTTAAACATTAAAAAAGAATTTTATTAAACTTACGTATAATAGTATAAATAAAGATTGGTAATTTTTTCTTGTGTGATAAATTTCAAAGCATGAGATACAGAGGTCAACGTCACAATCAGGACAGTAGTACCGAGTTTCCTTCCTACATCTCTTATTGTTTTCATCTCTTCCACAATTACCTTAAAAATATCCTGGTACTGCCATCTGGTGTGTAAAATGAGAAATGAGATGTTTTCCATTCAAAAGAAATTAATTAGTTTCATTCTTATTGGCGTGTTACTACTGAACACTCCAGCCCGTCAATATCACGGGAGCGAGAAAAAGAGGGCGAAACCTCACCCCGTCATTTTCACGGGAGCGAGAAGGAAAGGGGTTAAAATCTAAATCAACCAACAAATGCTAGAAAATAACACTACGCTCCATACGCCATTGATTTTAATCATTCAGTTATTGTTGAAGTTTAAGAATCATCTCTGCAGAAGAGATGTGTATACACTGTAAATAAAAAATCGTATACCATAGTTACTCATTATTCTATTTAGTCCTTCAGTATTATCTGCAGTATGAAATACTCTTCATTAAAAGATAGTTCTTAAGATTTTTTAACAGGAATAATAGTTTTTCGACGCTTTACAGTAGATATTCTAGTTTAATTTCAATAGATTTTACGTTTATATGAATTTCAAAGTAACAATATGCAAATGAATAACTATTGCCTCTCACAATTTTTTAAAAAATATGACTTAACTAGTTGATCATAAGCTTTTCTGAATTTTTTTTAAATGATTTTTTAGGTATGTGGTCCCACCGACACCAGTAACTTTGATACATTTCCAAGAACTTGTGATGAACCAGCTGATGAATTGTCAGGATGGGATGCAGAATTTTGAGTAATCAAATCCCCAAAGTACATAAAATTATTTTACAAGAAATTATACTTAAAATTTATATCACCTGCTAATGAAAATGGGTAATGTTCCACCAAATTATAATATCGCCAATATTATTCCTAGTTTTAGTCATTAAAATTAGATAGGCGAAAATGCATTTTCGAGATTGAAAGTATATCAATCGGAATACGCAAGTTGTAATGAATTAAGAACCTAATCATGTGAGAAATAATCTTACTTTTTGTAAGTAGAACAAAAGTTGTTATGCACTGGCGTGGGGGAAAAGCAAGATTTACATATAACATGGTTACGGACAGAGGAAAAGTGCAGAGTGTGGTAAAATCTCGAAAATTTGAAGCGCCTATTCTATTTACAAAAGTATAATGATCTGCTCACATGGTGTAACGTGGTTAGGAGATTTTTGATCAACCAAAAATTGTTCTTTATTTGAAAAATTTGAATTCTGTATGGAGTTTCGATAATTCCCATATTCTTAGTTTTGACACTTAGTTTCATTCTGTCCAATAAATTAGTAGCAGCGCGGTAGCAGTTTTTATCCATGTGGATTACTTCAAATTTTTTTTAAATTCATTTATTTTGTATGATATCAGAAACACTTAAATATGAAATAAATACTTTCAAACATTGCATTTTAACTTCAAGAGGAAAGGACTACCAATTTAATCGCAGCATTCAGTGTGCTTAAATATTTCCTACTTCATGTTCTCATTTTAATATGAAAATTGAAGTAAAAAAAGTATTCTACTTTTTTAACTAAAAATATTGAAAATAATTTATTTAAGTTTTTTTAGTAGACTTAATAACTGTCTAAAACATAGTAAGGTTATAATTTTGTGGAACAACTAGTAAATTTAAGCTTACATTATGAAGTATAGTTTAATATTTTTTTGTTAAAAATTAAATGAACTTAATTTTTCCTTACAAATTTTATCTTTCATGATGGTTACTGTCCATCTGCAGTAGTTATTGCCCACAATGTTTTAAGAACTTTGTCCAATACAAAATGAGTTAGAAGTATTTCTTTAAATTTGTTTAAATAGTTGAAACTAAAAAACGACTCACTTTTGTGAGAAGAAAGTATGATAGAAAATATTTGAAAAAATTTGAATAAAAGAAAAAAAAACTTCACCAAAAGTTGGAGGAAAAAAGAATAACTTTATGCAAGTGATATTTAAATAAATACATTTTTACAACATTATTTTTCGATGGAACTGATGAAAATATAATCAATTTACATCCAAAGTCAGTTAGTAAGAAAATGGGTTATTGTTCACATCTCTAAGATTAAAAACTAAGCTCAAAAGAAAGAACAACACTTTAGCAAACGTCAACAAGAGTAAGAAACATTATGAATCTAACGAATAAAGCAAAACAACGGGTATAAAGCATAAATAAAATTGTGTTTTATTCACGTTGCTTTTCTTTATTTACACGAATATACCTGATCTTCATTTAAATAGTAAATATCAGAATATATGTGTTGAGAGTGTTTAGAAGAACGCTATACCGTAGGTGAAATTTTTCTCCTTCATTTTCATAGATATTTTATAATTTAGTTAAAAGCCAGCAAAGGTATATTAAATTAAGAAGTTACAAATGCTGAATTTTCTTTCTTCAAAACAAACGTAAACAAAAGAAAACTACCCCACCGCTTAAGTAATCCTGACATAATTCGTTTTCATTTTGATATTTGAATAAAGCATAAATAAAATTGTGCTTTATTCACGTTGTTTTTCTTCATTCACATGAATATACCTGATCTTCATTTAAATAGTAAATGTCGAAATAAATATGTCGAGAGTATTTAGGAGGACGCTATGCAGTAAGGAAAATTTTTCTGCTTCTTTTCCATAAATATTTTATAATTTAGTTAAAAGCCAACAAAGGTAAATTTATGTTAAATTAAGAAGTTTCAAATGCTGAATTTTCTTTCTTCAAAGCAAAAGAAAACTAAACCACCGCTTAAGTAATCCTGACATAATTCGTTTTCATTTTGATATTTGAAACATTTTTAATCATTATTTAAAACTTCATGGTTTACTTCAGATAAACATGAATTTTTTACACTTTAAATTTAATTGCAGCAAAGAAGATTTCAAATCTATTTCTCGAAGTTACAGAACTTTACCCCACTAACTTGTGAGTAAAACAGAATTGCATATTACTCGTTTAATGCACTATTATGTTTATAAAGTAAACATAAGAACACTACTGAATATAACATGTTAACTAAATTTTTAAGCTATTAATTTGACTTTCATTCAAAGCTGTAAACATTTAACAAAATTTTTTTTCTATGGATCGCGACCGACCTATTGATATTTTGTCCCATTCTTCGCAAAAGGAATTTTTCGAATGAATAGGGAGACAAATGTGTTGGGTGTGTTGCCTCAAGTTGCCGTCTCACCCCCCAAAATCGGTTGAATTGGTTGAAGTCGCTCCTTCAAGAGGCTGCTCAAACTCTGTCATAATGGCTATTATTATTTCTGCAAATCAGATTAACTATTTAAGAAGCCTTGACAACTTGGAATTTGAATTTTTCTTTTCTTGATTTTTTTTTGTATTTAACATGCTATTTAGGATCTAATATTATTCAACAGCACAACGATAGGTGGATATTAAATAATTGCTATTTTAAATTGGAAGAAATAGCGCTTCATGATATTTCGAACTCCTAAGGAGTTTATATCTCTAATAAATATTTTGATACTTTAGAAAACACTATCAAATTTGAAGGAATATTTCTGTCCTAAAACAGTCACTGAAATCTAAAATGAAATAACACAGCTTTACTTTTGCATGCTAATTGGTGTTTTTTCCCCCCAAAACATATTTTTAAAATCTTTTTAAGATACTAAAATACAAGTCTATATTTTTACGAATAGATTTTTAAAGCTGAATTTTTTAACAATAACTTTTATTTTTAGAGTTTAAGGTGAAAAAAATATTATTATTTAAACAAGTTATGATTTTTTTGTTGATAAATGTAACATGCACCTAAATTAAAATTACTTTTTAGCATAGATTTAAAAAAAAGTCGAAGTCAAAAATAGGTGCTTAAAGCCCAATCTTTTATAAAACTCAGTGACGCGACAGCCCATAAAGGGCTAAAGCCTACTGTACCCATCTCAGTTTTCTTGACCTTGGCTCTGACACTCAGCCACTAGCATCTTTTCCAATCTTTTATACAAAGACATTTAAACTCATGATGTTCTCTGCTTTAAAAATACATACTTGCTATGTTTTGTTTAAAAATAAAGCATGCATCCAAATTATAATTCGTATTTAGTATAATTTTTGGAAAATTCAAATGATTCTAATATTTATCAAAAATAGAGTGAAAAATATTATTTTTGGATTTTCATATTTATGTACATATTTTTAAAAAATTCTAAAATTATACATTTTGTAATTAATGATTTAAGGTATTTAAATAACTGAAATTATGACTTAATATTTTCATATACGTTGCATTGACATATTATTTCAGAAAAATAAACGTTTTAGCGGTAGTGCTGCTTCCATAAAAGATAATTCAAAAACTTGAAAAACATAAAAAGTAAATGTTTGAAAACGAAATGTAGAATTTTTATAAAATATTATGAGCGTAAAATTTTATAAATTAACAAAAATATTTTAAGAAAATTTCACAATAATATTTGCTATTTTTATGACTAATATGCTTCAAAGTGTTTTTGAACTGCTTTTAAAACAATATTTTCCATATTTTAGACATCTTTATGATAAAATAAACATAATCGCTGTATTTATCAGCTTTAGATATTCGTATTTTTTGTTTTAAATTATACATGACCAATGGAAAAAGATCAAAAATATTTATCTATCAAATGTACATACATTTAATAAATGATTATGATAATAGCGTAATTTTGGTTCATTCATATAGATAATATTTCATATAGAAAATATTTGGTCCAATCATTTAGATTAATAGGTAAATTCATATAGATAATATTTATGTGCAAATTGTTTTTGTATTTGGATCTTACACAGACAAAATAAAACATACTTTAATCTTTATTTTAGCGGGTATATTTTTTATCACGCTTTCAGTGTTGTGTTTTTTTGGGAAATCACACTAGCTTGTCATTTGGAATACAAACTTTTGTAAATTTTAAGGTACTGCTTACTTTAATCGTTTATATATTTCGCGAGTTAGACGCAAAGTAACAATTATTTTGTAAAGAGAAAGGATATATGGTGTAAAGCATTGCACCCTTTTACATAACACTTTTTGTCTGCTTTAAAAACAAATAGTAATTTTAATTTTAAAATCAAAATATTTTTCTTTTATGTACTACCGCTTGACTGGCTCGGGAACTGCTTTCGTGGCGAGAGCTCGCTTCGTTCCGTTTAAATCTGTTTTAATGCTTCAGCTGTTATACTTTATATTAAGTGAGATTAAACTTCGCTGTTGCTTGCTATTCTTCAGAGCTGTCCGTGCGCTGTTCCAATAAGATTTCTTCACGATCTGGGATAAATTACTGACAAAGCAACAAAAAAAAAAGAAATCTTATTGTTTTTGAGATAATTATGGTGTATTCATAGTAGATACAGAGGGAGGGGAAGAAGTCTACCTTCATTGACATAATGTAAACTAGTCCCCCAATGGTTAGGTGTTGTCCTTGAGAACAAAGGAAAAAACAACAATTAAGGGCACAACAGCAGCAAACTGGGTTGCACTCTCCTAACCAATACTGGGTATTTGGGATGAAGAAGAAAAGTTTTCTCTTTTATTTATCGTTGGGTTGTTCGGCATTTTCACATTATTGATTAACAGTACGGTACTCTTAAATAAGATTTTTCGTTGAATACACTTATGTCATTCATGTTAATTAAATATGTTAATATATTTTGATATAGAAAGAAAGAATAAAATGACGGTTGGTGAAAAAGCAGCGTACCCAATCATGCCCGGTTGTCCAACAATCGGTTTAGAGGTGACGTATCTTCTGACTGTCACTTTGCTTCATATGTACACGAGCTGGAACTCAGTTCAAATGGCACTCTGTTAAATCTGAGTATGTTGCTCACCCTGTAAGTTGTTTTTCTGGTATAGCATACCACACCGAGCAGTTCTCAGCGTTAGGTACGCATTCAAAGAGCTGAACTTCTTCTCCTTTTTATATTCTTTGGTATAGTTTCTACCTGGAAAATAGGGTTCCAATAGTTTAGTCGGAATAGCGGTTAAAAGTTCTGACAGTAATCTCATTTGTAAGGTGAGTTTGTTTACTAACAAACTCTCGAGTTTGTTATGCTAAATCAATTCATTTGTATCAATACAATTTCAAGTAAAAATAGTTTTTAATAATAATGTAATATTTTTCATTATTTTATTTAATAAGTATCAGAAAATTTCAAATCTCCTTTTTATTTTCTTTGGGTGTATTTTCGAGGGATTCCTCGCCATGAAAAATTTCTTGACTTTCTTAAGTTTTCTAAATGAAAATGCACCGGACACACTTCAAGGATCTTTCCCTAATTGTATGTTCTCGAATCATTTGAGAACTCTATCCATGACAATGGCATATACAAAACTAATATGTCTTAATTTGATTTAATCGTTTTATTCAAATATTCTGCTTTGATTATTCAAAAATACAAGTAAAATTTAAGTCTCTTGTCTTTTAGATCATATTTATTTTACATTTATTTGCCGAATTAATTATTCCTGGCTCCTTATCTTTAGCCTGATAACATGGCTCTTACGGTTACAGTTACGGCGGTAAAATTTCGAAAATTTTAAATGTAAGAACACCCCTTTCTTGAAGAATTTTACAGTTAAAAAAAATGGAGTTGGAAAGTACTTTTTAGCACAAGAAATTGCGACACTAGACTTTTGCTGTGACCACTAGCGAAAAGAGAATGAAATAAAGAAAAACTTTTGAAAAGCAGAAAAAAATTACAAATAAAGCATTTAATGTTTTAAAATTATTGGACATGTTCATCCTTACTTAAGTCCGACACATTCATGGTTTGTTCTATGTTTTTATCACAATCTCTACTACTCGTTAGTGATCCGGAAAAATGGCGAAGCTTGACAAAAGCCTAATGTCACAATTGTTTGTGTTAAAAATATCGTTCGAAATCCATTTTTTTTTCTTTACTTTAAACAATACGTTTCGAATAAAAACATTGGGTGTTTCCATTTGAAAATTTCAAAATTTTGTCACTAACTGTACCTGTAAAAGATACGTAATCGTTTTTTACAAAGTTCTTGAGCGTCTAGATCATGATTCTTTTTTAAAAAAAATTTATTTGGCTAATTTAAAGGGTATGCTTTTCAAAGGGTCATATGTCGGCAAAGTTATTTTATTATCAACCTGTATATCCTTTCTTTTTTCTATCACTTTCTTTAAATAAGGGAAGTTTCTATCTCTGAAGAGGATTTAAAAATACAATTGAGAGTAATGAAGCTATCTTTATTCTCGTTTTTTGATTTCATGTCGTAGTGAGTTGGTACAGGCATTGTTCGATTTCTTTATTCTTGGAAAAGAACTTCCAGTCAAGTCTTTTTCTTTCTTATTTTTTAATTTCTTATTTTTTATTTAAAGGTCGCAGAATACACTTTAATGCTAGATTGAAAGACGTTTTAGTCTATGAATGTAATTTTAATTAGAATTTATTAAAGAACCCTTAAAAAAACATCCATCTGTTCTTAGTAATTAAAAAAAAATGTAAGTCTTGAAATGAAATGCAGAAGCAATTACTTTGTTGAAACATTTATATCAAATAGTTTCAACAAGTTTTAGCAACATTTAGATTTATGCCGAACAATATGACTGTTCTTATGATGTGTGTTGTGTTATATTACATAAATAATTATTTTAATTACTTTTGTATCAAAAGCCTCTTTCTTATATTTAATTTTGTTTTCGTGGTATTTTAATTATAAATAACTTTTAGTGCGATTTCCTTCACCAATCTGTGCCCAAATTTTTTATTGCTAATTCCAATATTTATTTTTTACAATATATTTCTTATCTGAAATGCTATTGAAAAACGCACAATTTTGTGAATATTTTTTAATAATTGTCTTCGTTTTTTTTAATGAAATTGTTGTTTCTCGCCAAAAATATGCATCTATTATTTATTGTATTTTTCTAAGTTTCTTTATTTTTTGACAAGTTGTAAAAATAATCATATTCAGAACTCATTATATATAATATCACTGTTATAAAAGTCATATTTTGATGAGGATGTATAATAGTCCATTAATCGTTAGTTGCATTGTGTTAGATTTTATGATTTTGGTTAATAAAATTTATTCATAAAAGTGTCCATGTGTCTATTAGTTTTATATTTCATTCACTATTACTACATTACTTCTGCTATTTGAAATACATTTATTACCAAAAAATGTATTTTGAAAAATAAACTATGGTATCCCTCAATTGTCTTTAAATCGTATTGCAAAATGTTCGATAGCTGTCATTTATTTTCATCATTTTTTAATAATTTGAATGCTTTATTATCTTAAGATCTGGAAACAGTGCTCAAAAAAGTGAACAAAATTTTAAAAAAAATCAAAATATGTCATATTTCCCGACGTCCAACGGAAAGTTACGACATATTATAATTCAAACACTTTCTTCTCGAAATTTATAAGAAATAATGGTAAAGATTAAATTTAATAAAATATTATTTTCAGAAACCAGATTAACTTCAAATGAAAAAAAAAAACGATAAAAATATTATTCTTTATTTTATTACTTTTTGTAACACAGAACGATTTTCGCATTATCAAATAAAATATCTCAAATATTAAGTTGAATTAGATTTAAAATGAACTGTTATTTTTATTTTATTTCATCAGACTGATTTCTGATAAAATAAAATAAAAAAATTATGACTATTTTACAATTTAAATAACAGGAAAAGGATTGTAACTGAAATAATCCTTAAATTGAAAACATATTTTCTCAAGTCCAAAAAAAACGAGCAATTATAATTAAATAATGCAGAAATAAAAAATAATCTTTCTCACTATTTACCTTTCTTTTCTTTGCTTAGATAATTTTACTCTCATGTGTTTTAGCATTAAATTTATATTTTTACAATTTATTAAAGTTACAGTTATTTCTTCGTTGCTGTATAAATATAGTGATAAAAAAGGACAGCTAAATATTCAATGTTTTGTGCCAATCGTTAGAAAACGATATGAAGTTGATTTCAATTTTTTTCTTCAAATAGCAAACAAATATATTTCTTTTTTCTTCGTTTTGATTATATATTGATATCAGATATACGTAGCAATTACGATAAATTTAATATTTCATGCTTTCTAAAAAATTTTCGAATTACTTTCTAATTTTTAATAAAAAAAATTTATATGTTGTGAACTTAAATAAATATCCTAAAATTTCATACAATTTTTTTAATCATAACTATATTTAAGGAATCTTTTACTATACCGGGAGAATTTGCAGCTTAAGTGAAATTTTTTCTATCCCTTGAAAGTTAAAGAGCATCCAAAAAATAGCTGCTGACAAAATATGGGAGCTTTTAGAAGGTCCTTAATCTATTTAGACAATAAAAATGCATTATTTTAAAATAATTTCAATTGCTTGAATAGATTGAGAATGGAAAAATAAAATTTATTTTTCGGATTTTTAATTTTTTTGTTTAATTAAAATTTTTTAATGAAGGTGAAATCTTCGCTTCTACATGATCTTTGTTTGTAAATAGTTCACGGATATTCCATTTATTGTTAACGATTTAATTGTAATTCGTAATGAAAATCTCTCTCCTAGCTATGACCGCGTAATATTTACGATCCCGTAAGCACAGATTTGCGAGAAAATGCTTTCTCATTACCGCTGCTATTTAAAGTTAATCAGACAACAAAATAATAATTAAAATAAATAATAAAACAAATGTAGTCAACATATTTGTAAGTGAATATTGCTTAGTTTATCAAAATAATCAGTTTATCAAAATAGCCCGTCATGTATCGATTCTCTTAAGTGATACATTCTAAATTCTTCCACGAAGATTCTTTCTCAAAGATTTCAAGTCTCCCACTGTTTATTTGCACATAAACTTAACACAAAGACAGGCTAGAAGCTAATAAATACTCCGAGTCTAGAAAATAAACAAACTAACTGCACATCGAAGTTGCCAGTTTCAGCGTAAAAAGGCATGTTACGATTATAATAAGTAGAAAGCTGGAAATCATTATAAAAGTTTCGGTTAAGTCCAATCTAAATTTAGAGAACGGTTTGTGTTTGGGTCGGGATAGCCTGGTTGGTAGGGCATTGGGCCCGTATCCAAGAGATGGTGGGTTCGATACCCGCCAACCGAAGACTCTCCGTGTGGTGACTGATGCACGTTAAGTTTGCCGAGTCGCAAAGTCCTCCATGTTCCTATTTTAAGGAAAAGTTCAGTGAAAGAACATATCAGATATAGTTTTAAATTATACGAAAGTAGAGTTATATTTTAATTATTAGCTTTATTTTCTTCCTTCATTACTTCCCTTTAAATGAAGATTGTGATTTCAACATTGTAAAAACAATGTATTCGTATAAAAATTCAAAATTGAATTAGATAAATGTTTTGAAAACTCTACAATATATCGCTGCTTCAAAACTAAAACGACACATCTGCAGGTATTACACGTTTGCAGATGTGTAGTTTTAGTTTTGAACCAGCGATATAACATAATAATAACATAATTTTTTTTTCTTATCTACATAATTTGATTTAATAACCACCGACATATAAGTACAATTTAAATTATAGTTAAAAATTAAAGATAAAATTCAATAACTAATTCCGACAAATAAAATGAAAAAAAAGAAAAGAAATTTCATATTTCGGTTTTAGAAGTTCGTGAATAGTTAAAGATGGTACTTAATGCTCAAACGAGTTACTGATGTTGAAACAAATAATAAGAAAATTTCAAGCATATAAATAAGGTTTTTTCTGTAAAATATGTATCTAGAATATTTCATTCGTACATAAAGAATAGTTATGATAAGAAAAACATAGTAGTTACCTTTGAGAGTTTGACTTTCGATTGTAATACTTGTATACAAAAACTGAAAAACCGAGAAACTTTAGAAAATTCTTTTTTTAAATTTTCGACATCGTCTTCTGTATTTAGATTCACTATCAACCATAACTGTTCAGGTGTAGTTTTTTCTTTATATTCTATGCATGTAGGAAAAGTGAAATTTAATTTAATTAAAAGCAAGCGATTTGTTACCGACTCCATCTATCTTTAAGTTATAGGAGCTCATGCGTAAAATGTTCTTTATCGCCAATCTTCAAGGAATCGCCAAAGCGATCGCTTGATGATTTCAAATTACGCCACCGGTGTTCCATCTGCGTCAAAACTATCTAAACCCTAGGTTCCTTACAAAGAACTGTCTCCGTTGTTTTGCAAAAGTTTTCCTTGCTCAAGTCTGAAACAAAATCTGATAACACACCGTTGCTCTTTATTAATGTCACACATTTTTAGAACTCACTAGGATTTCGCACTTCACGAGTGTGAAGAATGTGTAATCGATGTTTATACCCTTCCAAGCTTAGTGAATCCAGATTATAAAACACCTCCAGTTTCAATACTAATTTGCAAACTTCGTACAAGTGCATTTAATTTTGGATATGTAATACAATGAGCCGATTAATGCTGCACTTCAATGTCCGGCCAGTGCATTCCAGGGAGTCGGCTTACTTCAATTACGGACTTTTAAGATCAAACGGACTCTGCTGACCTAAAAGCTCCACTTTGATTCCAGCTTATACTAAATTAAAACTTAAACAAAATCCCACTATTTATGTTATGATTAAGTAAATGCTAATCTCAGATTATATATTTCTGTTGCTTTACGATTGGGCATCAATTTATTTTAAATCACATTTTTGCATTATAGCATTGAAGAAATAAATTTTTTTTAAATAGCGGCAGGCACTTGAACTCTCGTTCTTCACCACAGAAGATCCCGGAAGTGTTGCTCATTTAGCGTTACCCAGTGGGAACCTGTGAACCAAAGTCACGGAGGTGAGCAACATTACCCACGCCGCACTGCCACAAACCCGTTCATACGGTGGGTCACATTCACACATCACACACAACAGTGGACAACACATAGAGAGAAACATCCATGCCCTGAGCGGGATTCGAACCCGCAGCCAATGNTGAATATCTCGATCCTGATTGGTTGTTAAAGCTTGGCATTTTTTTACGTTAGCAACTGTTCTTTCCATTTCATTTCGAGTAAGCCAAGCCCGTCAAGTATCCATTCTCTTAAATGATACATTCTAAATTCTTCCGCAAAGATTCTTTCTCAAAGATTTCAATTCTTTCACTGTTTATTTGCACATAGACTTAACACAAAGACAGGCTAGAAGCTAATAAATAGACAGAAGCTAGAAAATAAACAAACTAACTGCGCATCGAAGTTACCAGTTTCAGCGTAAAAGGCATGTTACTGTTATAATAGGTGAAAGCTGGAAATCATTTAAAAAGTTTCGGTTAAGTCCAGTATAAATTTAGACAATGGTTTTTGTTTGGGCCGGGATAGCCTGGTTGGTAGGGCACTGTGCCCATGTCCAAGAGAACGTGGGCTCGATCCCCGCCAACCGAAGACTGTCCGTGAAGTAAGTGGTGACTGATTCATGTTAAATCTGTCGAGTACTAAAATTCTCCATGTTCCCGTATAAAATCAATACCTCTGGGGGTACTGAACCAGGAGTTTCCTTGTCTTCTGGATTGGCTCAAAATTACAAGGCAACGAAGTTGAATGTTAGTTGTCGTAAACCCAAAATTGGATCGGTCGTTCAACGACGGATATAAAATAAAATGAAAAGATTGTGTTTATTGAGGAGGGGGGGGGCAAAAATGGGTAGAAAGTTAACATCATGAGTAAAAAGTTGTTTATCCAAACTTAAAAAATATTATTACACTTTTAAGAAAAAACTCGTGAGTTTTTTTATTTGTCCCCCACATACTTATGCAGTAAAAAATACAGTTATAAACAAATGTCTTCGATTTCACATGCTAATTAAAAATGTATGTGTATTTAGCCTATCATTTAAAAATAAATGTGGCACATTGATTTCGTAATAACATCAATAAAAATGGATTATTTTCATTTCATTTTTTCGTTTCTTATATAGTTATTTATACTTTAAGATTCAAAAGGAAACTGAATAATAAAACTCTTTCTAAGCATACAAATATTTTGCTTTCGTCAGGCGTTAAAGATATTTTCGTAAGCTAAATCTCGTATATTTTATATTTAACAGTAAAAACTTTAAAATAATTGATTGTGTTATTACCGTTAACATGTAATTGATTATGCTAGTTGACTAAGTAAAGAGCAAACAACAAAAGAGTAAAGTAAAAATTGCAGATTAATGAGTAAATATAGTCTCATATTAAAAACACATTTCTTCTTATTAGTTAATTCCTCAAGTTTGAAAGTCACGAATGAAATAAAATAAAAAAGTAAATAATAAAAGCATTAAAAATTTACTATTTTAAGGAAAAGTTCAGTGAAAGAACATATCTGATATAGTTTTAAATTATACTAAAGTAAAGTGGAATTTTAATTATTAGCTTTATTTTCTTCCTTCATTACTTCCCTTTCAATGAAGATTGTGATTTTAATATTGTAAAAACAATGTATTCGTACAAAAATCCAAAATTGAATTAGATAAATGTTTTGAAAACTCTACAATATATAACATAATAATTACATAAGTTTTTTTTTTCTTATCTACATTATCTGATTAAATAACCGCAGACATTTAAGTACAATTTAATTATAGCTAAAAATTAAAGCTAAAATTCAATGACGAATTCCGACAAATAAAATGAAAAAAAAAGAAGAAAAAAAATTCAGATTTCGGTTTTAAAAGTTCGTGAATAGTCAAAGATGGTACTTAATGCTTAAAAGAGTTATTGATGTTGAAACAAATGATAAGAAAATTTCAATCATATAAATAAGGTTATTTTCTGTAAAATACGTAGATTGAACATTTCATTTGTACATAAAAAATAGTTATGATAAGAAAAACATAGTAGTTACCTTGGAGAGTTTAACTTTCGATTGTATACTAGTATACAAAAACTGAAAAACCGAGAAACTTTAGAATTTTTTTTTCTTCATATTTTCGTCATCGTCTTCTGTATTTAGATTCACTATCAACCATAACTTATAAGGTGTAGTTTTTTCTTTATATTCTATGCATGTAGGAAAAGAGACATTTAGTTTAATTAAAAGCACGCGATTTGTTTCCGACTCCTTCTTTCTTTAAGTCATAAGCGCATGCGTAAAATGTTCTTTATCGCCAATCTTCAAGGAATCGCCAAAGCGATCGCATGATGATTTCAAATTACGCCACCGGTGTTCTATCTGCGTAAAAACTATCTAAACCAGTGCTTTCCAAACTTTTTGTACCTGCGCCCCCCTCTTTGGAAAAAAAATTTGTTGTGCCCCCCTTAATTTTTCTAACAATCCAATTTCATAAACACTCATCTGATATTGTAATTTATTTAATGGGCTACAAAATAATATACAATATTATGTATAAAAATACATAAAAAATAATTATCTATTTTAAGAAATAATAATATAATGTAATAAAAACAAATCTTACAAAAGTACAAAAAATAGAATTCAACATTAATACAACATTATAAAAATTTAATGTGAAGGGTGAGCTTGTTTTTCAGCACAAATTTTGTCAAACCGTGGTATCATTGAAGATATCGCGGTTCTCAGTTCCTTTTCAATCTTTAAGCAAGATCGATACTTTGTCTTTAAGACAGCTACTGCAGAAAACCCAGTTTCACATAAGTAAGATGTTACAAAGGGCAATAAAATTTCTAAAGCTTTATTTGTTAAAGTAGGAAACTCGTCCTTTACTCGTGACCAAAACGTGACAAAATTATTTTTTTGACACCTATTCGACTTTTTTGGTTTGTATTCGAAAATGATATTTTGGAATCAGCTGCGTGCCCCCCCTGCAGCAGTCTCGCGCCCCCCTAGGGGGGCGCGCCCCACAGTTTGGAACACACTGATCTAAACCCTAGGTTCCTTACAAAGAACTGTCTCCGTTGTCCTGCTGAAGTTTTGCAAAAGTTTTCCTTGCTGAAGTCTGAAACAAAATCTGATAACACACCGTTGCTCTTTATTAATGTCACACATTTTTAAAACTCACTAGGATTTCGCAGGAAAGACGACTTCGGACTTCACAAGTGTGAAGAATGTGTAATAGATGTTTATACCCTTCCAAGCTTAGTGAATCCAGGATATAAAACGCCGCCAGTTTCAATACTAATTAGCAAACTCCGCATTTGATTTTTGGATATGTTATACTACAATGAGCCGATTAATGCTGCACTTCCAGCCAATGCATTCCAAGGAGTCGGCCTACTTCAATTAAGGACTTTTAAGATCAAACGGACATTACGGACCTAAAAGCTCCACTTTGATTCCAGTTTATACTCAATTAAAACTTAAACAAAACTATTTACGTTATGATTAAGTAAATGCTGATCTCATATCATATATTTCTTTTGTTTTACGATTAGAAATCAATTTATTTTAAATTACATTTTTGCATTATAGCATTGAAGAAATACATTTTAAAAAGCTTATTTATACAAAATATTAAAATCGTAATTAGGAAAGATATGTCACACGTTCACATATAAACGTCTTTTATGGCGAATTCAGTGATTATTCATGAATTAGGAAACAAATGATACATTTAATTATTTAACATAAAACATTTAATATTTTTGCTAGCTCAGTAACTTAACTAAATAAATTTAGTTAAATTAAAAATAATTAATTACTAATTCTTTTATTAACGTCAAATCTTTCACACTTTTATAATTTTCTATGTTCTTTTCTAATACTTCATTTAAATAAATGTCCAAAAGTGAATATTTGAATAATTACTTATGTTTCTTAATTAATTAGAAGGTGATTATTTAAGTTTGACAATTTATAATTTTCATAAGATTAAAAATAAATTTTATTGGACCAAAATAATTTTCATAGGATCCAAAACTTGTGCTCCTTACTTTAAGCTACAAGACTTAAACTTTTGATTAACTGGACTAGAGATCAAATTATTTCAACTTTGACCCCTACTTCACAGTCCTGATAATTAACTATGATCGTTGGACTGAACAGTTTTTAAATTATATCCATAATATAAATTATTTATTGTGTTTAAACTGCGATATATGCATATTGTATTCATGAACTTACCTTTGTTTAATTTTATTTTGCAAGCTAGCTTATTTAATAAAAATATGTATACGTTATGAATGAGTTAAATATGTTAAAAGTTTTATAAGTATATTATTATTATTATTATTATTATTATATAAAATATATTATAAAGTTTTATACCCATTATATGTATTTGTTAAAAGTTTTACTATATATATCTCTAAAAATGTCTTTTTTTATTTAAATTTTCTCAAATCTTTAAAATTTTACTTTTATCAATTAATAAATCATAAAAATAATTTAAAACACATTATCTAAGGCTTTAAACATATATTTGGTAATAGATAGGCTCCTAATAACTTCACTAAACAGACAATGTTAACTTTAAATTAAAAATCATAGTTTTATTTAACCAAAACTGAAACATAGTTTTATCTACATTAATATAGAGTTAATGTTCGTTTTTGCAGAGTTCAAAAAGTGTTTTACAAATATTTTTTTTTACGTGGTGTTAAACCGTTGCTTACGTTAAATTCCCGAGTGAATTTTGTTTCCAAGTTAATGGAATATTTTGAAGTTTGGAGGGGGGGGGAATCGATTTCTTTAAGTAAACACTGAAAAGCTTGTGAAAGGTTCATTTTTAATTTTCTATTAAAAAAGGATTCACTATGCTTTTGAATCTTGTATGTATGAAATTAAAATATAAACGTGAAAACTTTTTCCAGAAGAATATTTTTTTTGCAGTCTTTACAGGTGTAAATTCTTGCACTTAAAACTGCAACTTTTCATTAACAAATGCAAACATTAACAATGTCTTTGAGGTTTAAAACATTACAAGACACGAAGTTTAAAGAAACCTAGAAATTATGCTACACATTCTTTACTTCATAGACGCCCGGTGGCTGAGCGGTAGCGCTTCGTGCTGTCGTGCCACAGGTCCCTGGTTCGATCGTCGGGCCGGGCAAGGTTGACTCACCCTTTCATCCCTTCAGTGGGTCGATAAATGAGTACCAAGCATGCTTGGGAACTAAACACTGGGGTTTCCGCGGTTGGCTGACCACCTGACCGGAACATCTGCTCCTGCACCCCAGAGTCCAAGGTCAAGAAAACTGAGATGGGCACAGTAGGCCTTGGCCCTCTATGGGCAGTCGCGCCGCAGAGTTCAGTTTTTTCTTTACTTCATGAAAGTTTGGATATAACGCATGAACAATAACTTAGTTACCCTTAAAAAAGCCCTTTTATAAATGCTGATATGTATAAAACATTATCGAGTCTGCCATAAAAATAACCGGATAATAAAGATCAAATTTATATTTTGAAGTTTAAAAAACTGCTTATTTTATATTCTAGAGTTTTTGAGTTAACAGTTGCGACTTTAAGCGTAGTTCGCGTTATTGAATATTATACTGTAAACTGCTGGGAGTGAATTTTGACATTTTATTACTTTCATACATCATGGAAATATAAACCATATTTCATTGTTAATTTTACCAAAAAGTCATTACCAAAGCTCTTCGGTAAAAATTACCAAGTTTTTTTGATGTTCCTATGCAGCCAGAAACACGGTTAATTTAACCATACTTTTTTTCTCTGTGTACTAACACATATGTAGCTTTCAGAAATATGATAAAACATACTTTTAAATATATAAATTAATAATTAAAATACTTAATCTATAAAAGATATTTTTTTTATTTCCAATCACGGGGAATCTTTCAAGTCACATAGATGGCACACCGAATGATCATACTCGTAAATGATGCAAAACTATACATAACTCAATTATTATTTAATTATTTTTTTAATTAAAGCATAAAAATGATAATTTTTAATTTTTTAGAATTTTTTTACATCTTATAGGATAATATAATAGCGCATTTCTTGGTCATGCAATAAAACTCACTATAATAAAATCCACCATCATATACTAAAACATTTATTTGCCATAAAAACCATGCAAAGGATTATTGGAATCAAATTTCTTACCATTTATAACTTATGGTTGCAATTAAAACATTTTGTCCCCGAGAATAAAACTAGTTATTCTTTTCCAAAGGCAATCGCTTAATATAAAGAAAAGAAAAATCTTAAAATATGATTAAGTGTTGTCGAGACTCAAGAAATGAAAAGAAGAAAATGAAGTAGATTTTTCTCAAATTTTTTAAGCTCTTCTTTTTTTTCCTTCCGTTTCGATTCTTATGCATTCTTCTTATATTCTTATATATAAAAACTTTTAATGAATAACAAAGTCTTTTAAGAGAGAATCAATCATGAATAAATATCAATTTGTATTTTATAAAACAATTTATTTCTTATAAAAATGAGAAATAAATATTTGATTTCTGATGAATAGCTTTCAGTGGTTTTACATTTAACAATTAGGTTAAAATATTACTTTAATTCGAAGGAATCACGATAGCTGAGAAAAGAATTTTTCTTTCTAAACTTACTATAAACGAATTTCCTTTCAAGTTAATTCTAATTTTACTCCTTTAATTTATGTAAAGCTGACCTCTTATTCCTCTCCGGTTTTTGAATTTGATTTTCATTTTTTTTAGTCTAATTAAATTAATGTTGGTCTCGGTGCAAGCCGGTTTTTTATAATTTGAAAAAAATTAATTAATTGCTTCATAATTAAATCTAAGGTAATCTTCAAAATTAAATTTATTATGAGTTTCTTGATTTTTAAAACTTATTACCAAGGTTATAAGAAATTGCGTTAAATAAATTGTGCTCAAGCTTGAAAATGTATTACGATGGATGAAAAATGAAAAAGTTTATTGATTTTTTTTAAGTAACCTTTATTAAACCAAATCTTTTAAAATTAATTTGACATGTTGATGAATTGAAAAATCCATCCAGTTGATGGATATTCATTTTTAAAAAATGGAGAAAGAAAAAAGCATTAAAATAATAAATAAAAACTCATTTGATGAAAATTGTATAGAATACTGAAACTTTTGGCAGGAATAGAATACTGAAACTTTTGGTACTTTTGTTTCAAAGTAACTTCATTGGTGTTTACTTATACTCAGGAAGACTTCGTTGAAAAAAATTTTATATTTTATTTTATAAATGTCGTTAAACAACCGACCCAATTTTTGGATTTACGACTATTAATGTTGAACTCAGAAGACTTGTAATTTTGAACCCAATATAGAAAACAAGGGAACTTCTGGGTCAAGTATAGGGAGAAATTTGACTTCGTGGAGAACTTGGATGGAGTGGAACTTACCCGCATTTGTGTTGCTTGGCAAAGAAAACCACGAAAAATGCCCACGGTTAGCTTGACGGCAAGGGGACACTAACCCATGATCCATTTATAGCTGAGGGTGTCTTACGTTGCACTGTGGTCGGTGCAAGCAAGGGATTCGAACCCTCATTGGAAGGCGAACTCTCTATCCCCTGAGTCGCCACGGCTTATTTAGAAAGATTTGAAATAAAGATTACTTATTGGGAACAATATCCTTCTGATTAACTCCAATAATAATAATAATAATAATATATCCTCCTCGATAATAATAATAATAAAAATATAAAAAAGCATGGTTTTGCATAGGACACAATTAGAAAATATTGTTTCCGTTCAGTTGTAGCATTTTCAGTAGCTTCCACTTTTTCAAAAATAGAAAATTTTTAACTATTTAAAAAAATCCATTGATATTATAAATGTAAAGTATTTTTCAAAATATAGTAAACACTACAGGGTTCATTTCTTAAGTCATGAAAGATTTTAGTGACTTCTCCAAGTTAATTTAGGTAAAATTTAAAAATTGTGAATAACGTTTTCAACTGATAAAAGCTAGAGTTTTTGTGCCAATAATGCAATATAGTTTTTATTATTTACGATTTTTTAACACTTTTTATTTATACATTTTTTTTCGAATTGTAGAATTTTATTAATAAATTCTTTGTAGAATTTAATTATTTTACGCTACGTAAAAGCAATTTAATTAAAGAAGCTTTTTAAAGACACAAATGAAAGGAATTAGCATTGTTGGAAATGAAGTGAAATAAAAGAATATCACATAGTATAGCGCAACTAAATATATCTCGAAAATAAATACTTCTGATATATATATTCATATTATTTAATATATATTATTTCATACATTAATACTATTTAGTAATCGTTATAAAAGAGTGTTTTTTAATATAACTACATAATGTGTTTTTTCTCAAGTATTTGAATCACATATTTCATCGTTTGACAAAATACAAAAAATTAACCATATTTTGTGATCTGCAAACTAATTATAAAGAATATATTTTAAATAATTTGTGCATGATGTCAGTAAGTAAAATGCTGTTTGAATTCGCAATTTACTTTATATGTTCCTTTTCGCGTTTTATTCCATATTTTTCTCGAATTTCAATTTTTGCTTGATATATTTTATGTTCCATATTTTACTTGATATGTTTTATTTTCCTTTTTGATTTTTTGGTGTTTCTCATTCTACTGTATTGATATATTTTTATGTACTACTGTATTGATGTACTACTGTAGGATGTCTACTGTATTGATATATTTTGCTTTGTCTTGATACAATATTAAAGAGCACTTTATTTTGCGAATATAATCATATGAGCTGACGATGAGATTATATCTTTTACTTATTTCAACTTTCTAATTTTTTAAAATTTTATAAATAAATATTATTTATCTTATTTTGATAATTTTGTCTCCTTCTCTTTGAAAAAGTCTTTATATTACATATTTGCATTCTTAACCTTCAAAATATAGGGGGTAGCCGCAATCTGGGAAATATGGTCCACATAGTTTGGTCAGGAGAGGCAACCAAAGTTCTGATAAAAATAATTTCATGCAAAAAAAAATGCTTTTTAATACTTATTTATAATTTTTTATTATTTGATTTAATTGAGAATGAAAATTTCTTAATTATGAGGTAATTTTTTATATAATTTTAATCTACGTATTTTTCTATTAAAAAATCTAAAGTTTCAACTGCAGAATCCGAGAAAAATTAAACTTAATTATTTTTAAAAAAAATAATTTGATGACAATGAGGAAGTATTTAAATGGAGCGATTAATATTTAAATGTGATTTAATTACGAAAAACTTAACTTACGAGCGGGAAGCATAAAATTTCATTCGTATTTTTTTCGTTAATAACCGATTATATTTTTTTTAATTCGCGATCGCAACGAACTATAGGGGGCGTTGTTGTATGAGACTAATACCTGCGATTTCTGTATGAACAGTCATTCATTTACTCTAGAGACGTCTTTAATGTAGCATGTATAGCATTGCAACGTTCCTTCTTTATCGTGGCTAATTAAATTTAAAAAAGAAAAACGCTTAATATCCTTCCTTATGCTAACGAAAACAAAAGGGTATCTTTTTTTTTAGAGAAGGACATCCAAAACACATCGGAAAAATATTTGCACATAAATAGAAAAAAATATGTATATTCTTATAAGAGTTAAAACCTAATGCCCGAGAAATAGTATTACTAAATTTAATGATATAACATGAAAGGCCCATTTAAACTTTACATTCTATAGTTTTAAGAATCATATTA
>NC_092207.1:60098839-60110547 GCF_043381705.1 Parasteatoda tepidariorum | reverse complement strand
GCAATGCAAATTAAATTCACATTTATTTATTGGAATGACGAAAGCAATGTTGACTTCATTTTAATTTGTAATGAATTGAAGACAGAAAAAATTATTTTACCATAATATACACATTTGTAACAGCAAGTGATCATCAAATTGTAAGTTATGTTGTTGGTAATAGAAAGGTAAAAATTATGGAGAAATTGTTCTTCAAATGCTTGGCGTGTTCTGCTTCAATGTTTGGCATGTTCTGGTTAGTTTTTCAAGTTCTTCAGCTTTTCCTTAGGGAAATTTTGATTTTTAATTGCTGCTAAGAAAATGGCGTCCGTCATGGCCAAGGATTTTGATGGAACTAAATGAAAACGTGATAAATTAATGTCTGATATTTTACAGGCTCCCGCTAGATGGCGCACTCGAGCGTAACGATCGCGAATATTTTATTTAACGAATGTCGAATTTTATAAAAGCATGTTTCTGATAGAATGAGATTATACATCAGATTGTGATTATATTTAATATCATTATATTTTATTTTTCAGTTTATTTTTTCAATAATTGATACAATTTCAACAATATATATACGTATGCATAGATTTGGAATAATATATTTATCAATTTCTTCAAAATATATTTTATAATTATTAATACGAATACGTAGTCTAAGTTTTTAAGCAGCTTAAAATTTCTCAACATCTTATTTATCGTCTTAATTTTAAAATAAAATTTCTTAACTACCTGTTCATGCGTGTTTAGCTGCCATTTATATAAATTTTTACCATTTTACCAATTTTTAATTATTTACCAGCCATTTATATGAATTTTACACCACTTATATTATTTTTCAATAACATACTAATCAATTCTTTAGTGCTTTAATCTCGGTTTTCCTTTAAAGTAAAATTCCCTTAAATTATTTTCAAATTTTTATTAAATTAAAACTTAATCATTGTCTGCTAGCTGATGATAAAATCTTGTTAAGAAATTAAAAACATTCTGGTGTTTAAAATTATTCGATGTAAAACATTTGACTATTTACTAAGCATACTGTTTTTTCGAAAAATAAAATTAAAAAACGAAAAATTACTGAGCAAAACGGACTGATCATAGTAAATAAGTGCACCCTTTTCTCTAAGATTGAACAAACAAATTTTTTATTTATTTACTTTATTGTTTTTTTATTTGTTTGGTTTGTGAAAAGTAAACACATATTAGAACCACACATAAAACCACAACTGCTTTCTTTGTTTTTTAAATGAACAAAATTGACGGGCAATTTTATTTTGACGTTTAAACTTTTATACTACACTGTTAACTTTAAGAAAGTAGTTCTTTCAAAAAATATGTTAAAAAAATTTACCTTCGTTAAAATTATTTTTCAACTTTAGCACAATTCCCAATATATTATTATGGCATAATTTGTTATTAGGAAAATGCCTTATTGTGTTAAACAGCAAATATTGAATGTTGAAATTTGCAAAAAGATTCCGAAGTCGTACCAATTTTCGAATCGTCATCTGATTTGAATAATCTAGTAGAAAAATACGCTATTTTCGAACTTATTTTGATTTTAAAAAAAGTAAGCAGCGAGTAGGTTAGCATACTTTTTATAGAAACTTTCGAATACCAATTTTTCCTATATTTCTTCATGAGGGGATAAAAAAGATATTACTCCAAGAAACCTACTGAATTTCGTTATCAGTTTTGTCACTGAAATATATGCATTTTATGCTTGTAAAAGTAAACATATGTATTTCAATATTTAAACAGGATTCATGTGGTTTTTAAAAAAGTAAAAGCAAGTAGAATCAATATTGTAACTATGAAGTTATCTTTAACTTCAAAATTAAAATTTTGATTTAATGATATGGAATATTTTATCTTTTAAGTTTTTGAGCCACCATTTCGGTATCTTAATGACCTTACGAACTATGCTTAAAAGAAGAGTATCGTATCAGATATATATAGGAAAGCAAAGAAATCATAGAATCGGTATTTGGTGATTGATGTAGCTTATCATAAATGAATAACGTGCGCGACATTTTATGGTGAATTTGCAAAAATAAGTGTATAAAAATGTATCGAAACATCGGGATGCTATTTGGAAATTATCTTTGTCTAAAGAAAACCATGCAACCTAAATATCTGTCAGAATAAAGCGATTTTTTAAACAATGATTCATACAATATGAATCACATTATTTCTATATGTTGTTTTTCAGCACTATATATTTCAATGTTTTTAAAATTCATTTAACGTTCAGCAATTCCTTCAGTCACAGAAAAAAGATATATAGCAAATTATATAAAACCTTGTGAGTGTGCATTAGAATTATTATACGAACTACATTTTTCTCAGGCCCTTTTATTTGTTTCTTTAAACTATCTTGCCTAGAAGACTTGATGGAAGCTGTAAAAATGATTATCTCTAAAATTTTGTATATAGTTATAATAAAATATGTAAATTTGATTTTAGTAGGAAATCCCCGTATGATAGAAGCAAAATAACATTTAAAACAACCAATGAATGTCAGATTAAAAAATCATGCATTCCAATTCTAAAAGCTTCTTGAATTAGTCCATGGGTTATCTTAAAATAATCATTTGCGGCGGCGGTTTAGCTTGGCTGTCTGTGTTTTGAGACTATCGCCAAATATCGCCAGCACTGATTGGACTTATCCTCCCCAAAATTTATTATCCAATCTTTTCGAAATTTTGACTACTCAACCCCCTATTTTGAGGATCAGAAATCCAAATATGTTAAAAAAAAGTGTTTACTAGGAGAAGGTGCGTTCTTGTGTTTATTTTCGTACCTTTATTAATAGTTAGTGCTAATTAATTATCATATTTGAAATCACTCCTAGAAACCATTAACATTGACACTTAGTACGTAAAAATCCGATCATTAGAACGAAAGTTATTCAGGGTGATATATATTCCTTCTCTTTTTTGCACACTATACATAAAACAATGTTTAGATAAAGAAGCTCGAGGAAGCTCTAAATATTTTCCGTAACTAAATTTGAGTTTTATTACTTTTACTCATGGTTATTGATATAAAAAAAATCCCATGTATAATGGCTTTCGTAAAATTGAAATACTTATTTCGAGGAATTAATTCGGAAATTACGAAACGTTTCTTGAATTTATTTTTACCTAATTTCCCTGAAGAACATTTATTTAATTAATTAATATAAGTAAATGTAATAATGAGCGAAAAAAATTCTATTTTTGTAGGAAGTAGAATTATATGCTCTATAAAAGATACCCTAGTAATTTTTTTTTTTTCGTTTTTACTTTTTTATAGGATTGATCGTCGGCTGCTGGTTAAATGCCGCAGAGACGGGCGTAAGATAAAAGATAAATAAATAAAAAAGTACTTCATAAGTTCATTTAGAAGGAAAAAATAGAAAGATATGCATGTGTATTAAGGAGTAATTTTTTACACTTTGTTGACGAGGAGAAATATATTTTTCCTATTGAAATTTTAATAGTAAACATTCTTTTATCCTTATAAGCATCATTTGAAAAAAATTATTCACCGAAATTTGGAAATAATATATTTTTTTTTTTGAAGTTCGTTTATTGAAATTAACTTTACATAAATAAAATAATTGTTGCAACATGGCCAAAAACATTCAATCTAGCAATATATTAAGTTTTTTTGATTATCTATTTTATTTATTGCGACATAAAATAGTTATAATTTTTTTAAAGTGATTAATCTAAAAATTAAACACTTTCTGAGAAGGTAATGTAGTTTTACGCTCCTGAGTTTCAAAACCAAAAGCATGGCGATAACAACGTGCAGTGGCGTAGTTTTATTGTATGTTTGGAGGGGGTTACACGTCTTATTATTTTTTTGAAACTTTAAATTGAAGGTTTAAAATGACGAACTTACATAATGTTGCTACTACTAAGAAGTTTTTTCTTAATAAGTAATTTAAACATTTAGAATATATATATATATTCTAAATGTTTAAATTACGAAAAAAATGAATAATTTCTTATGCCTACTTCTTACCGAACTGAATAGCTTATTAATCAAGTAACGTATAATTTCCAGGGGGTTTTGTCCCCCAAACCCTCTGCAAAATTGCGCCACTGACAACGTGGTCAATATTAAGCACCAGCCACCGTTACTTCCCAGAAAAGCTGGTATTCATCAAACTGAAGAGAAATGGGGTTCGAGCAGACAATTCAAGGAGTAATCCTTCACTTCCTGGAATAGCCACAACTTTTAAAAACTGTACCATAACTACTTTTTACCAGTGGTCGGAAGTAGCACTCTATAGGTAGTGAAACTACTGAAGTCGTTACTTTTTTTCGCTGTTAGTAGTGCAGTGTGCTACTTTTTTTTATAAAAAGTAGTACAGTCAGTAGTGTGATACAAAAAAACAACAAAAAAACAGTAGTTTGAAACGATTCCTGGCAATTTAGTTATGAAATATTTATAACTAAACTATAAATATTAATACGTTAGTTTAGTTATGAAACACGGCTCTTACGTAACTAGTTTTTAGAGTTTAATATGTACAAATCTTAGTGAGTCTGTCAATGAATGCAATGAATGCTATGAATGCAATGAAAATGTCCCTGCCTTAACAGAATTTGCGTTTTTAGAATCACGTATATAACTAATATTTAAACTAGCCATTATGATAAATAGATTATTAATCATTTTGGTCATGCTTTCACTTGTGAATGCACACTCGTGAAACATTGATGTTATTTCAAAAAAAGGGAACATACTTTTAATGGTCTTAATTTCTGAGAGGAAATAAAATAGCTCTAAAAAATTAAAAAACTTCAAGTATTTGATGATTTCGCATTTGTTAAGTTAGTTATTCGTTGTCGAGAAAGGCATAAAAAGATGAGAGTTAAATGACTCTATTCGGAAAAAAATGTTTTGGAATAACAATCTGGCTGTTGTGAAACATGAATAAATATTTCTTTATTATTCCCTAACATTTTATGTAAGTTCATCTTCTTAAAGTAGTGAAGTAGTAACTAAATTCCAAAGTAGTTTGTGGTCACTGCATTTAGAAAAAATAGTTGAAGTTGCAGTTATCTAAATTTGTGACAAAGTAGTTGTAGTAAACTACAAAAATATAGTTTTTCCGATCATAGCGTTTAACTAAATAAGCGTCGTTGATTACCTCCAAAAATATACTATTATATTTAGGTTCAGCAAAGACTTGTATAATCATTAAATCTGTATGTTAGTGGCTGTTTTGATATATATAATTAATATATATGGTTTCTAATGCATAAATTATCGTATAAATTTATTTTTTCTCTAATATTTAATGGCCGTTGTTGAGTCAACAGCTTTTTCAGTCATATTTTGTTCAAAACTAATTAATTTTTTAATAAATAATTATAATATAGTACGAATGACCAGATTTCTACGACTTGATATCGGTAGTTCGTTGAACTAACCTGAAATTCGCTAATTTAATAGAGAAGAGGATATTTTAAGTTATAAAATTGGACACAAAAACACACTTTTTCAAAAATATATATTTTCAATGGATTTGAATTCTTGACCTGTAAAATACAAGGGTGGGTAGTAGCAAGTTGGAAAATATAATCCAAGCAGTTTGGGAGAATGTTTAAAAGTTAGAACCTTTAAATATTGATTTCATCTTTGCGTACTTCTAAAATAAGTCGAATTTTAAATGTTTTATTTCTCAAGAACTATTCAGCTAATTCAGTAAAATTTTTTTTTTTGGAATTTTAAACTAGCAACTTTGAAATGATATAAAAGTTTGTATACCTTACAATTCAAAATATTTCTGATTTATTAAGTAAAATAATAAAAAATAATTAATCATAAATTTTTTTCAGGAAGTTATTTTTGGATAAACTAATTTAATAATTGTGGGCAAAAAATTCTTTGATTTGCTACAAAAGTTCTCTAGATATGACGAAACCCTTGTAATGATTTCCCAACAACGCTGCTTCACAATTGCTAAGGAACAACTAATGTTTGAAAAGCAGCCGACAGCCGACCAATAACAGTAAAATCAAGCGCAGAGGGCATGGCAGAGCATGAACCGTTATCTGTGTATAAGACTGTGTGTATACAAGCCCTTTATTCATTCCAAAGCTCATGCTGTTAAGTATTTAACCAATATAGGGACGGAGGTTGATGAACTTATTTCTTTGAAATTCAGATGGTGTTGCAATAATTAAGTGCAAAATATGAACATCATTTGAGTTTTTATGATCGTAGGCAAGCAGTTGGACGACTGGAAACAGGTTAAAGTGTTACCACTGTAGCCACAGTAATGGTAGTGCCAAAAAGAGTTGACTCTCAATTAAAAGGGGTCGATGAAGCTGGAAATTCTTTGCGAAAGCATACCGGTAGTCTTGGTGGGAGCACAACACCTCAAGAGGATCGATATGTATCCCCAGTAGAAAGGAACAAAAATGCCACCCCTGGTAAGATGGCTACAGACTTCGCAACCACTACCGGTACCTACCAAAACAAACTCACTGAGATTAAATTAAGTCGGTTTGTATACACGGATGTCTGTTCGATGCATCTGGCCTCAACCACGCCATCATCGAAAAAAAATTACGCTGATGTAAGGAACGTATTGGTTGGGGTCACCAACAGTGAAGCAGAGTGATATTTCACGACGAATCCCATTTCTCTTTGACAAGTTATTCTGTCCACCAGTTAGTATGGAGAGATAAGGGAACACGTTATGCTATGTTTATGAATATGATAAATGTGGCCCAGACATGTCGGAACATCGCCTCACATCTTTGACTAAGGTAGCGCTACATTCAAGAGGTATTGAAAAGAGCTTATTCTTGATCATGTTCGTCTTTTTAGAGGTGTGGCAGGTCCACAATTTCTGTTTATAGATGACAATGCGCAGCCACATAAAAGTGGTAAAGGTATCGGGCATACTAGGAAATGAAGGTACTGTTCGTATGCAATTCCTGTGAACTCCCCGGACTCAGAGTCAGACTGGGATGCCCTTGGAAGGTGTTTTTCACAAAAAACACGCCCTCCTCGAACTGTGTAAGGACTGATAGTTTCTTTGAAAGGGTAGTGGGACAATATCGAAAAAGGACACCCCAATAGTTTAGTAAACAACATAAATAACAGATGCAAAACATGCATTAGTGTCCGAGGTAATCCTACATCTTATAGAGATACTCGTACCTGTTTCATTCTGCTAAGAAAACCCATTTTTCATGGCTGTTTGGAAATCATCAAAGGAACATATTTTTTATATTTAATTTGACAATATTTGTAAACAATAACAATATGTGACAATATTTGTAACATTTTGCATTATAACAAGAGTGAATTGTCTCCCCTAAGTTAGTTTCATTTCTTCAATATGTCTATTATTCTGAAGAAAATGTAAATGTTCCTTAGCAATTGTCAAGCAGTGTATACCATACAACTGAGAAAAAAGAACTTAGTGAGTTAGCAGAGAGGAAAAAAAACAGTGGAAAAATTCTCGAGGAATGAAGAAAAGAGAGGATAACTTGCTAAAAATTGAAGAAAGAGAGTCATAGTTTTCTTCCTCGTGTATGATGGCGAGTAACTAGTTACTTAGCAATTCCAATCTAATCTATCAAAATTCTTCGATTATGCTCAAAATTACATTTTCTTATTTGTAATTAAATGTTTTTGTTTCATAAAATTTTATTAATCGTTTATTGATTCAGGATGACGTCAAGTTGAAGCATAGAAGTTCTATGTCAAGTTTCCAAAAGAAAAAATCTTTAGACCCTGAATCTAAATCCGTTGAAAAACTGATATGTTTATTCAGTGATAGCACAGCCATAAGCAAAATAAGCACGTAGTTTCAGATAACCTTAGAAACGCTACTTGAGTGACGTAGCAACGATCCACATGCCATTTACGTTGATGACTTAACTTGTAAAAAAGAATTACGCATTAAAGAATATGCAATAAAGTCTTATGCCGAAACGTTTATAATTTTATTATAATTAACGATTGATAATGCTAAATTAATAGTCTCCTTTCAAGCAATACTCCCAAATGGAATAATTAAAATGTTTAATTTATTTTTCGGAAAGGGGGATAAAATTGCTATCTATGTCCAAATTTCAGAACCCTAGAGCCAACTGTTCCGGAGTTATAAGAGATTCAAAATAGCGTTCTGTGAAAAAGGCAAAATACTGAGTAAATACCAAAGTTGAAAAAATGGGCCAACCCAAATTCGTTTAGTGTAATATAAAAAAAATTGAATGTAATGAAATAGCATTTACAATTATGAATTTAAAAAATTAATTTGCATATAAGGTAACTTAATCCTAAGCTAATTTCGCTTTTACAATAAAAAAAATTATATTTTCTAATAAGTTGTCGTAAAAGCGAAAATGTATATGGAAAACGAGTCAACATCATTTTCTCCTCAGATATTGCTTGATTAATTCTTTTATTCTTCCGTTTCCAAGGGAATGTCACATTATCACTTCTCTGGTTGTAATGCAAGCACATAATTTATCCGGATATGCCTTTTAGCGAATTTATAGCCAGTTAATCAATAAAATTCTCGCTGTTGAAAGAATGTTAGTTTAATGCTATTAATTTCTATATTTGAGAAAGATCACATCATACTAAAAAAGATCCATTAAAACTTCTTTATATTATTTACTTTATTTAAGTTATTTAGTGAATTTCCAGAATAACAAAGTTAAATTAATAATGTAAAAATATTAGAGTGAGAAAGCATCAAACATTCTAAGCAACATAAGGATAAATATTCGGTTTTGAAGATAAATTGGTTAAGATAAAACATCCGATATATGGCCCTTCGGAGCACGGGTGCGGGGGATCGGTTGCTAACGTCGTAGTTACTATGTATTTCACTAACGTATATGGTACTGAAACACATATTATTCTAGTGTTTTGTAACTATTTCAGGGAGATTTGAGTTTAATTTCACTAAAAACTCAGAGATGTATTGAGGAGTTTCTATGTTGCAAAAGTAAGTTCGTGAAAACATAAAAGGGGTTTTCCATTAAAGAAGAAAAAAAAAAGAAAAAAACTTTAAAAAACAACACTTTTTCATTTATATAGCGCTAGATTATGACGGAAAAATTCAAGGCGTTTTCCATTGATTTATAGTTCTTTATTTGATTTTTTTTAAATTTTATAACACACTCGTTTTTAAGGATGTTGAATTTTGCAGAAAAAGAACAAAAAGTGGGAGGGGCAATGTCTGGACACCAAAGGGAAAATATGCTTAAAATTAAATATTTCAAAGTCATTTTATTTTTCTTATTCTTAATTAAACTAATCTTTTATGTTAAAATAAATTTAGATTATTGACCTTCATTATAAATCTTTTTAACTATCTATTGTATAATTTATTATAATTCGATTAATTCTTTCGCTGTTTCTATAAGATTATGCAATATTTAATGCTAATAAGAATGTAGTATATCATTTTTTTTAAAAATCCTAATGTCATTAAACTTCAGACATGCGAGTAGGAAAATATTCAATAAAAATGATTGGAAATTAACGTAAATCACTGTAAATATGGCAATAATGTAAATTTTTTTTCGGGTTTGTTCATTCTTTCAAGCCTACAGCTTTATGTTTCTTTTTAAAGTAAATAAATTGCTCTACCACAGCTTAATAAACTAAAATTTTAAAGATAAATGCTTTTGCGACCTTGCGGATTCCAAAAATTTTCATGGATAGATTATGGTCAGTAATAGGAAAAATGTGTTCCAATTATTAATCATAAAAATACAGGTCTGTCCGTAAATATTCTTCGTAAAATATACGGCCACTGAAGACACTGATTATAGTTATGCTCGTAAATTTTAAATTCAGTTCGAAGCAGGTAACGAATCAAAATTGTTCAGTGCTACCAAAACAATTTTATATTTAAAATTTGATTTCTCAAGTACTATTAGACCGATTTCGTACACATTTCGTAATTTTCCATATAAAATTACAATTTTTAAGTGATTTAAATTTTAATATCTTATACTTCAAATTTTTTTGGATATTACTTAATTAAATGATTAAAATTAACAAATAAATTATTAAAAATTATTTTTGCATGAAATTATGATAGGATAAACGAATTTTATAATTTTGAGCAAACATTTTTCGAATTCCTTAAAAAAATTTCAAGAAACAGTGAAATACACAGAAAGTATAACTAGCATTAAGGAGTATAAGCTTTCGACAGCTTTGTTAACCAAACTATTGGGGACATTCCCCCCTGCTACCTCGTATATTTTGGGGGTCAGAAATCCAAATGAATAGGGAAAAAAAGTTATGTTTATTCAGAGATAGTTCATTTTTGCATCTGATTTCGTAACTTAAAATGTCGTTTGCACTAATTAATTAGCATATTTGAGACCACGCCTTGAAACCATTAAGAATGAATCCTAGTTCATTGCATCGAGAATTGAATTCGAGACCTTTATACTTTAATTACCCTTTAAATTAATGATCAAAATTAATAATTTTGCCAAAATTCGCTACAATAGGGTTTGTTACGATTGTTCATCACAGTTGAGAATTGGTTTTTTTTTCTTAAGATGTTCTTTACAATTACGGATACTGAGTCTCAACGATTGAAACTGACCCTATAAATTAACGGATAACTTTTCAAATTTCATGGAAATATTTTCATGGTGTTGATTGTCCTTAGTATTATTCGAATGTGACTAAACAATTGATATAGTTAGAAAGGATAGTCCAAATAAGAAATCGCAGTCTAAATAAGAAATGTTTTATTAGATTCATACATGAGTCAAATGCGTAGGCATAGACATTTATAGTTCGTCCATCATTTAAATATAATTTTTTATTCAATAGTAATGGCCATCAAAATCGTGTTATGGAGTATTTATTTATTTCAATTTCGAATCTAAGCAGAAAGAGGAAGAAAAAATCAAATAATGCCAAATAAGTAAAATTATTCTTATCTCTTATTCTACATATTAGTTCACGCCTCTATCATTAATTTCAATGTATCGGATAAAACAATAACGGATATCTAAATTAAAGAAGGAAATTTTATTATGACTTTTTATTGTTTACAAATTTCCTAATACATAAATTTCATAACTATGGATGCTGTAATCACCGCTGAATATACTTATCTCGAATTGAATATGGAAATTTTAGAAAGTAACCGTTTAAATTAACGGTCAACTTTATTCATTTTACAAAAGATAGTTGTAATTGCCAACATTAGACTTTTTTGCCTCTAAAAGGAGATTTAGCTCTTTAAATTAACGGTTAACTCTCCTCATTTTACGGAAATTTCTTAGAGTGTAATAGCTATAAAAACAGGGTGATATTTTCAAACGACTCATATTCTCGTAGATCCATTCAAATAAAATAGTCAGTTCATTAGGCTGAGAGTAGATCGAAATTCTGCTTCCATAGACAGTTTTGGACTATCTCAGCGTAAATAAAGCATTTGGAAGATGTTCAGTGCCGCGGGCGACGAATTCTGCATTTGACCTTAACTTAATTGGAGCGTCGGCAGATCTCCGTCAACTGGAAAATAGCTCTAGACCATGGAGACTCCATCAGAAAGATTTCCTCAATGTTTTTGAAGCTTTATTTGAAATTACATAGATGATTTATTTACTTTATCATTTAAAATAAGAGAAAAAAATGATGTATTAAAACTAAAAATTTATTAAGCAAACTAAATAACTGAACTATATGAAAACTGCATATATATATATATA
>NC_092207.1:60015968-60098673 GCF_043381705.1 Parasteatoda tepidariorum | reverse complement strand
TTTTTTTTAATACTATGAAATAAGAATATTACGTAAATGCTCGCATTCAGGAAGATCAGGAAGATTCACAGTTTGCTATGTAGATAAGTATTATAATAATCCTGGTGTATTTTTTACGCTGAATCACATGCAATCATGCCTAAGTCAATAAAAATAAAATTTTCAAATTATAAAATTTCTTATTTATAAAAAAGTAGGAATGAGGCGTTTCTCAAGAAGTTTTTATCTTTTTTTTTCATAACCATCGTTGAACAGCCGATCCAATTTTATGGGTTTACAACTACTAATGTTCAACTCCGTAGTCTTGTAATTTTGAACCCAATCCATGAGAAAAGGGAACTCCTGGATCGAATATTTGGAGAAATTTTGCCTTCGTGGAGGACTCTTTGATGGAGCTAGCCCTCACTTGCGTTACATGGAGAGGAAGACAACGAAAACCTCCCACTGTTAGCCTGACGGCTAGGGGACTCTGACGCATGATCCGTCCACCACTGAGGATATTTCACGCCAGCACTTTCGTCGGTGCAAGCCGAATGCGAAATTCGTATTGACTGGGATTCGAACCCGGTTCGCCTCATTAGAAGGCGAACGCTCTATCCCCTGAGCCATCGCGGCTCTTCTCAAGAGGTTGGAACATTTGTGTTAACCAGAGCTAAGATTAAATTCGACTGATATTTATATTATATCCATTAAATATTCATTACTTACGCAAAACGCCTTTTTTATTTTGAAAAACTATCAGCATTGCGGTCGTTATTTGCGTTTTTATGCCAATAAAGATTGAAGAGTTGATCTAAAGTATTTTTTATGTAAAATGCATACATCAAAATTTTCATGCATGAAACTCTCTTAACTTCTTAATTAATAGCTTTATCAACTAAGATTTAGTCTCAAGTGATTCAGTGTAAAAAATACATAGGTTCTTAAAATTTTGCTTGTAATTATAGCAATGTTGGTGTGTTGATATATGAATGCACTGTGTTGATATATGTGTTGGTGTGTTGATATATGTGTGTGTTGAAAAAGTGCACTTATTATATTCAAGAATTTTTATTGCTTTTAAACATTTAGTGAACTGAAGTGTTCCAATCCATTGCTTAAAAATTTAATTGGAATTAATACCTCACATGCCTGGAGGGCAGTGCATAAGTGTGTTTAAATCAGAATTTGTTCTTTTCTATATAAATAACTTCTTAAATATTGATTCTATCGACTTAGGCTTGATTTCATTCGATTTAAAGAATAGATCGAAATAATTATATTACTTGACTAGATAGCAAAGAGTAAGTTTTGCCCACACCTCAGTAAATTCCAGTTAGAGACGAAAGCGCATCACGAGAGGTTAACTTCAGTTATTCATATTGAACCTACGAGTACATCACATTTTTTAAAACAATATACTACTTTCCCTTCTGTATTCAATTACTCACGTACAGGTCTCTATGTTTAGATCCTTATTATACAAAAGTTGAATAAGTAACCATAGACATGTGAGATTCTGCTTTACTTAAGTCTGCTTTCCCAAAATATTTCATACTTTTTCACTAATGACGAAGACAGGTGACAGACATTGAAAAGATGTATAAATTTTCGATTTCTTACAACTTTAAGGTTAATTTTAAGATCACGCCAAATGTCCACCACACATATTTGATTATTTTTATGCATTTATTGTAATATATACATTCTGTGTTTCACTATTGGCTTTAATAGATTTTGATGGTTAAAATCTTTTTCAACAAGTAATTTCTTATAGCAATTTTATCGCTGATTTAAAGCTCTCCTACTATGTCTCGCATGTGATGGTTATTCTCTAAATTTTGTTTCTGATGGTGATACAGCCCTGTTCACAGATTAATTTGAGTCCTTAAAAACGATGTGGTTTTCTACAGTTCATTCAGAGTAGGGCGTTCATAACTGCAATCGATAACATTTGTAATTATCTACATATAAATACAACTATGTAATCGATAACTTCACGATTACAAATAATCATGATCTCCGATTACACGTGATCATGATTAATTATAGTCATAACACGAAACGCTTACGGGTAATCATGATTACATTTAATCAAAATACACTACCTTACAATAATGGAAGAGACACTTTCAGTTTTTTACACATTTTTAAAATTTCTAAAGAATTACTGAGAGGAATATTTTAAAACTTTAGACGTGTTTCGTTTACGAGATTCTCATACTTTGCAGTATGATTTAAAGTTTTCAAAGGTTGGAGGGACCGACAATAAATTACGAAAGGAAGCATATATTTTTGAACACTCATGTCAGAAAATCAAGCAATAAGCTTGTAACTAGTATAAATTACTTTGGTTATTTATTTCAGGAACTACACAAAATTGCATAAACTTAAATTAGTTATTTGTGGTAATTTCTAGTTTAGAGCTTAACTTAGTTAAAAAAAATTTGAAAATGTTTAAGATCCTCAAGAAGACAGCGACTCTGCAACTAAAAATTATGTAGTTGGTAACTACAAAGAAATAGAGCACATTTTTATGAAATCTAATTATTTTTGCTATAACTTTAAAATATTCAACAAAATTAAACAAATTTTTAGAGCAATTTAAAAGTATTAGCAAAATTATTGTCTTAAAATACGAAAAAAAATTCATTTGAAACTGTGCAAGTATTTAAAGTATTTCTTTCATACTGCGCATCCGCAGAAATTTTTTACGTTTTTTTTCTTCCTAATTTTGTAGACAATCGTATTTTCCAATTAATGAAAAAAGTCTGATTTGAATATCTTAAAAATTTAAAAAGTTTCAAGCAATTTTTTAAGTACTTTTTGTATTTTTTTAAACAAAGCTCAAAATGATAAGGGACTTTCAACAAATTTTATTATATCTTATGAAACAAGATTTATTAAAACGGAGAAGCCTAACTGAAGTATGATGTGTTTCAAAAATTTTCTTTCCTTATAGAATCGCATCTTGTTGTCTGGTTATTCAGTGTAATTTTCAATGATAAAAAACGAAATTTGTTGAAAACCCTTGATTATTTTGAACTTTATTTTAAAAAGTACAAAAACTATATAGAAAATTGCTTGAAACTTTTTTCATGAGTGGTCAAATACGATATACTAAATTATAAAAAACAGTAACATATTCAAATATTTTTCATGAATGTGCAGTTTAAAAGTACTACTTTAAATATTCTTATCTTTCACAGTTCTAAATGATTTTTTTTAAATTTTAAAGCGACAAATTTGTTTGTAACTAATTTTAAATGCTCCAAAAGTTTTGTTAAATATTGTGAAGCTTATAGCAAAAAACCAAAAAAAATTTTTTTTTTTTAATATAAAAATGTTTATATTTCTATGACTATTTAAACTAGGTTTGCGAAATTTTATACAGTTAATGCAGATAATAAAATAATCTATACAAGTTACAAGCTTATTACTAGCTTAGGTTGTTCAAAAATACTTGTTCTCTTTCATAATATATTGACGGTTCCCTAAACCTTTAAATCTTTTTGCTAAGTATGAAAAATCGCAAAAACTACACACCTTTAAAATAACAAAATAATCCTTTCAGTAATTCCTTAAGTTAGTCTTTAAGTAGTTATATAACAATATAAGTACAACTAATTATAAAGTACGATTACAGTACTAATTACAGTAATCTCTGATATTAAAAATTACGAAGATTTTATATTTTATTTTTATATTTGATCAATTATCTCCAGAACTACTGGACAGATATTAATAAAAAAGTCTTGAGCATAAGTTGATATAATAATCTTTGAACAATTATAATACACACGAATAATCGTGTGAACACTCATCATAGTCGGATGGTATCAAAGGGTGGTTACAGGTTCGAATAAAAGCAAGAGTTTAAAGAGGGTAAAGCTTCATTTTGCAGTCATGATGCAGGCCTCACAACTCGATTTTCTTTTGAAAATAAGGCAGTTTATGAGTTCCTGAAGCAGTTAGTCCTACTCGTTCAATAACATTGTTTTCAGACACTGGATGATACTCAGAGGAGTGTTGTCTGTTGCAGTTGCTCTCCCCGAAGCATCCCAGACATTCTTTATGAAGTATAGTTTGTTTATGGTAAGAACTCCCCCTGCCACAAAGGAACAAGAATAGCGCATTTCAAGGAGGGTAGCTTCTCTTCACTCTAGGGCTAACATAGTAGAGCAAAGAAAGAGTTTCCCTTTGACTCACTGACCTGAGCCGAAACATGTCCTAAATAATTATCCCACATCCCTACTTGAAATAGTTATGCCTCGTTGCCATAGTGACCGCCACTTGTCCTGATGAATGGCAAGGGGATTTTTACTTTAGACAAACTATAGAGATCTGAAGATCTGGATGGCCAATGAATTCAGCAAATATTTTCATGTTTCAGAAAATGATTAGCTTGAAGTGCTTTCTGCTGTGTCGCATTGTTATTCGTTAAAATTAAATCAGAACCCACACGTGTCACTAAAAAATCGTGACACGATATTTTAGACACAAATAATTTTTACAAGTGTCATTCGTTAAAATTATTTCGCGTTCTTTAAAGTTGAGTTAGAAATTTGTCAAAAAATAGCTATCGAAAACTCATATCTTTGAAGGAAAGGTAACTTCATTTTAATGTTATATAAAAGAGACTTTAAAAGTTAATTTAAAACATTTACATTGACATACCTACATTGTTTAGTAAATCAACGTACTAATATTTAAAAGCAAAATTAAGACTGCTAAATGAAATAGGTTTCTTGCCCTAAATAGTCATTAAAGAAAGTTAATTCATTATTATTATTAAAGTATGACTTAAACTTTCGAAGGGTAAAATTATAAATAGTTCTTTATATAATAAAATTATACCGAATTTATTTCTGAACAGAACATTAAAATGAAATGCACAATTTATAAATTAAGGTTTAAATGCATCAATGTTTTTGTTATATTTTTGTCTTAAATCTGTAAGATATTTTTGAATTTAATTTTAATAGAAAAAATTCTTGAAGGTATAAATCATACTGTTAAATATTTTATTTCTAACAATTTCAGATTTTTTATTATCAACCAGGATTATTTCTTATTGGGATTTATAAAAAAAATACTTTTTTTCTCAAAACCTTTGCAAACACTAAGATTAATTAAATGCAAAATTTACATTTCTTTAAAATCAAAAGTGTATTAATTTTATTGAACTTAAGGTAGAAACCTAAGATTTTTATCTATTTAATCTTAAATAAAGTATTAAACATTTTTTCTTATATTCTCTCGAGAAATGCTCTCATTAAATGGATTAAAACTTTATTCAAAAGTGGTTCTTAAGTACTTTTTTAAATCTTAAATAAATAAAATGTTAATGACTTGTTCGTAATTAAAATACGATGAAATTGTTTTTATTTAGTTAAAGCAGAAAATTTAGTCCACTTAGAAGAAGGTAGCTATTTTACTTTTCTTAAAACTATTATTTTCCTTAGAACTAAATGCAAAATTTGCGTGACTTATTTGTTTACTAATTTATTTTCTAATTAAAATTTTTACGGAATTAAAATATTCGTAAATTTTTTCGCAAGTGGTGATAGAATATATTAGAGACTTATTTTAATGGTAATTATTATATCGGTTTACGCATTTTAATTTTAAACTGCTTAATATCTGAATACAAAGAAGAAATATTTGAAAAATTCACTGAATATTAAAATAATCGATTAATTTCAATCGAATTCATAATGCATATCAACTATTTTTATTAACTCAAACTTCGTTTTTCATTCATAGCAGTTTTTGAAGTAGAATCTTCAAAATAACTTACATTAGTATGAGGCCATGTCTCTATCTTCCTCATTTTTAACGGCGAATCCTATCGTTAACGCATGCAAGAATAGGAATGTAGAAAGCAACGCAAGAAGATGGGAATAGAGAAAAATAAGGAAAGCCATTAGCAGGGTAAATGCATCTTTTATTAGTTTTCAAAATTATGTAATTTCTTGTATTATTAAAATATTCCGACTCTTTATGACTAATTCAGTACTTTGAACTGAAAATATAATTAGAAATTAAATTGCAAACAGAGATCTGATATGTGTTTGATCAATATTGCATCAAGTTTTGGGACAAACAAGATAATTTTGGCTATTTGTTCTATTAATAGTACACCAGATGCCTATTAGTGGAAAACTTATATTTTATTTTAGAAAAAAGGAATAGTTTTTCCAAAAATATTGTGTTGTATCCATAATTTTGAAATTTTAAGGTTTTCAAGGTTTCCAAACTGCAACATGAAAACTCCTTTTTATAGGCAATATACGAAGCAAAAATTTTTTAGATGTTGCAAAAGATGTAATATATGATGGGCTAAATCATGTAATTGAAAAATATCAAAAACAACAAAAAACATACAAGACAAATTCATTTTGTAAGAAATGTGAGGTATTTTTATATTTTCGCACAAAAAGAAATTGTTTCATTCAATATAATTGTAAACTGTACTTAAAATAAATGTTCTCATTTTGCTTAAATTTAACCTGTTGCTAGAACAATTTTTTAATTAGTTTGGTAAACTGGCAAAATGCTATAATATTTTATTTTTATGATGCTTATATATAGTGCCAGCCATGGTCTTTTTTATCGGCCTAATTGTTTCTTAATCGGCCTAATTGAAATTCCTAATTGAGAGAGCCGAATGGATACGGGTTGAAAATAAAATTGTTTATTGTCATTTTGTCAAATTTTCGTCAATGCTCATTTAATGTTCGGTAAATCAACTGTATCAGGTTAAAAGCACCAGGACATAGGACATTTGGTGCTATTGTCCTGAAGAGTACTGAAGCACATATATTAATGTGATCAGGGACTAATATAAGATATATTTATGCCGCTCTGAATGTGATTGGTTCACTTTTGCATCGATGGCAACCTACACGCTTCTGGGGGGACTTTCCGACAACTTTGCGGCAAATGACCATTAGAGTTTGTTACCTGGCGTCCATCACAATTTTAGGGAGTTCTGGTGCTGAGAAGGACTGATTTGACTGGTAATGTAAGCAGAGTTCAGTTTCGTTCTCAGGGTGTTCAATAAAATTTAGACATAGCCTTCTGCAGCAGTAATCTTTCAGACGGTATTCTTAATAGAAAAATCTGCGCAGACTATTTAAAAAAGGAATCAGTTTTGCTCATGAACTGAACTTCTATTACAAAAAATACTTGAAATTTAACTTACTTTAATATCCAATCATTTGATATGGTGGTTAGCAAGGAATCAATACAAACTTTTAATGCCCGTTAATTAAACAGATTGATATTTGTAACCACATTCTTGTTTTTACTAAATTTTCTTTGAGCTGGATATTGTGCTAACTTGTTTACTTTCATAGTACTCGGATCGGACTACTTTATTTTATAATTTTATAACAGTCGTTGAACAGCCGACCCAATTTTTTTTCGGTTTAGGATTACTAATGCTCAACTCCGTAGCCTTGTAATTTTGATCCCAACCCAGAAGACAAGAGAACTCTTGGATCAAGTATTGGGAGAAATTTGCCTTAGTGGAGGAAGTTTTGATGGAACTGACCTGCATTTTCGTCAAATGGAGTGGAAAACCTCAAAACCCTTTGGTTAGCTTGATACCAAGGGACTCTAACACCCGTATTCACCAACACGGATTACCTCCGGGTAATCTATGGGTAAGAGTAAAATCACGAGTTTAGTGCGAAACGTTATTCTCCAGCCGAAATTTCGCCAAACTCGCAGATTTCATCGACAGTTCTGACTCTCCGGGTAACCCTCCGTTTTTGCCGAGTTATCGGAGGGTAACCTATTCACGAGGAGCTTGTAAACAAAAAAGATGGAGGATTCTATCGCTGCGTTTGAGCTTGAAGATCTTGAATTTCTTGAAACTGTTGAAAGAAAGGAAAGATATGACCCAACTATCAGAAATAATGACCTAGAAGAGTTAGATGAAATAGACTTTTTTGAAAGATATCGTTTCTTAAAACCGACGATTGAAGAACTGATCTCCAAAATTGGCAGTAAGTTGGAATCTGATACAGATCGGAACAATGCCTTAACTCCAACGGAAAAAGTTATAACTGCTGTAAGATTTTATGCATTTGGAAACCAGCAAATAACATGTTTATATTATATAACAGCACGTGTTTATATTATATACAAAGTCACATGGTTTTACCTTGCCCAATTAAAGGCCTCGTTATATTTCCTCCAAGAGTTAAACTCGAGTTGTGAAATCCTCTGTTGAAAACGGTTGGAGAATAAAAAGCGAAGGTTAATCCGAGAGTAACTCTGAACCGTGGATATTCCGATACCCGAGTTACTCTTGAATTTAACTCGGCGTGGTGAATACGGGTGTAACCCGTGATCCGCCTGCCACTGAGGATACTTTACGTCAGCACTGTGGTCACTTCAAGCCAGATGCGGAATTCATATCGACCAGCCGTCACTGGGATTCGGACCCGTTTCACATCATTGGAAGACGAATGCTTTATCCCTTGAGACATCACGACTCGATCGGACTACTTTTAAGGAACCGTGAAGAGGTTTTCAATTATAGGAGGCGATAATGGAGGTCGGGACTCCGAGAACGCCAGTCCAGTTTTGTATTTCGCCAAACCATAGTTGCGCAAGTTTCTATAAGTGAATGGACCTCTCTCTAAATATTGTCTTAGAGTAGAGAAAACAGCATTGTTCAAAATATGATCTGAGTTCATGTTTCCAACAACAGGAATTAAAGAACTTAAGACCAAACCATGAACAAAAGGAACAAAAACCTGACTACGATGTGTTTTAGTTGGGTATCCGGATACATTTGGTCAGATAGTGTATGATGCATTCTCTAGAAAGTGTTAAAAGGGAAGCTTTTAGAATGTATACGACTCTCGAATCTCTATATTTAAGCATGCCGATTGTTTTACAGGTCCCCAGGTACCACTTGCTTTATAAAAATGTATTAGGTAGTAAGAGAATATAGTGTGATACATTTTTATAAGAAAAATTATCACTATATTTTGACAGTTGTTTGATAAAAAATTGTCTAATTATTAAATTTTTATTGCAAAATTTTGATAAGGTGGTTTTTTGACTAGAAGTTGCATTTTAAGCAAATCAAAACTAAATCTTCAGCTTCATTAAAGCTTAAAAATGGTTTATCCTTCAATTACTTCAGTCCTATATTTTTGCATTATTACCCATAGTAAAGAAAATTTCAATTACGTTTTTAAAACATTCCATATGTCTCCAAAATACATAATGTTTTTAGTCCCTGCTGCAATAGTACATGGCTTTGGGAGCTTTTTGGATGAGTTCATGGACTTGATTTAATGCTTCTATTGGTCAAGTGGACATAAGAAACAACAGCAACAACATGTTTTTAGTACGCTCACAAACACATCTGTGTAACGTTTTCTTGAAAATATATCATATACTTGAAATCTGAATCATTTCTGCGATTCACTTATACTTTTGAAATAAATAATTTTGTTTACAAATATAATCATTTTGAAATTCACAAAAACATAACTCAGAAATAATCGGTAAGCACTTTTTGTAATACTAGAAGGCTTCGCTCTCCAACCCTAGTGGTTTCTCCTTATTCGTCACTGTTATTTTTTCTCAAAAATTATTAAAAATGATAATTTTGCTCATGAAACATACATTTATTATAATTCTATGGGGAAGCATTTTTTTAATAAGTAAACTGTAACGAAATGAACAGACACACAAATTTGAAGAATAGTTAACTGCACTTGAGAAAAAAATCATAATGCAGAATATCTCACTCAATAAGATGTAATAAATAGGAAGAAGAGTTTATGACGATCACGTAATATTACGTAACAGTTCAAATTAGAAACATTATTTTTCTATCTTAAGCTGTTTGTATATTTAAAAATTTCAAAACAGTTATATTTGCGGGCAATATCTTATCTTTCATTCTTATTTTTTGTCATATTTTGCTTCTTTTAATATCAAGTAAAGCGCGAGCTTACGAAGATCTTGAGAGAGATAAACTTTATCACTTTATGTAAAAATAGTCGTTATTAGAAGAGAGAAAATGAAAAAACTCGCAAAAAATTCACTTGAAATTACAATAACGGACAGCGGATTTTGATTAAGTTGCGTTTGCTAGCAGAGCGGCCTGCGTGGTAGTTTTTACAACAAGTTTAGCAGTTAATGATTCTCTAACTTAATATCAAACGTTACTTGATTTTTATTCCATTGTATTACCTGTATGAGTTTCTAAGCCTCATAATTAAAAAAAATACGAAGTGTAATGGTGAAATTCACATCAGACGACATAAAATCAGTTAAATATTTTTTTTTTTTTTTGCATCNTTAATATCAAACGTTACTTGATTTTTATTCCATTGTATTACCTGTATGAGTTTCTAAGCCTCATAATTAAGAAAAAATGCGAAGTGTAATGGTGAAACTTACATCAAACGGTATAAAATCAGTTAAATATTTTTATTTTTTTTATGCATCTTTTCTCTTTACCCTTAAGGAAAGGTAGTTGGACAATATTTTTTATTCGTTTTATTTGAAACTATTTAAAATGTTTTTATAGTGTTTTTCAGTGTTTGATAAATTTTAATTATAAGCTTTAATAGTGATTGTAGAAACCAATTCTTACANCGTCAATGGGTTAAGTATATATATATATATATATATATATATATGCTTATAAATGGAGAGAAAAAAAAATTCTGCTATGCAGGAAATTAGGCAGAGAGGAAAGAAAATGCATTTTATTCATTCAAACATGATAAAATATATGGATGGGTTATCAAAATCTAAACTGAAATCGATGTCCTTTAGCTTATATATTAGGAATTTCTTAAGAGCAAATTTTGAAAGGCTTTCCAACCACGTGTTCCATAAGTGATAATTCAATAATTATAATGGGCCAGAATAATAGAGTTTTCCCCTCTGGACTCCTTATTTCCTCAAAGGAAAACCTTATTATGATAATTACAGCATTCTTTAATCTGTTTTGCCAAGAGGATGTAAAATATGTGAATTAGTAATTATGTGAATGGATTTTGTTCTGAATAATGAATTTAGAAAGATCATTTAGACAAAAAAATAATGTAAAAAGATTTGTTAAAGCTTTTTATATTACACGCATATACATACGCTGATCAAAAAATGATATTTCTGGAGCGATACTAAAGACTTATCACTTCAAAATTATGTTATGTGGATTGAAATACTAAACAATTGCGGAAATACATATTAATCCTAGAGTAAAAGTTTTATTTGTTATGCGGGTAGCTTTTTGCATGTTATCGTTAAGGCCAGTAGTCTTTCATTTCAGCTATATACCAACTATTCCTTCCGTATAACACGAGAGAAGCATAAACCCAGTTCGATTGTTTTATGTGCAGAAGTTCAGCGAGTTTAAAAAGTAATTCCTTTTATCAGAGTCAAGATAATTGAAATTTGGAATTACAGAACTCTTTTGAGAATTACTTTCGAAAATTTACGGAAAAGGAATCAATTCGGAAATGAGAAAAGCTTCTGGATTTTGAAATACTCTAAAACAGCATTTCAGTTTCTTTAATTCAGTACGCAAAAATTCTATTTTCAAGAATTAAACCTATTAAAAATCCCCCCGCAGGACTTCAAAAAGAAAAAGGAAAAAAAAAGAATATTTGTTTGATGCTTTTGAAGAAGAAAATGGGTTTTATTTCAATCTTAAATCAGCTTCAGAGCATTGAACGCATCATGTAAAAAGCATTTCGTCTTCTAGCTTTAAGTCTTTCGTAAATGCAATTTTTTGGTTGGAAATTAAAGATTGAAATTATCTGAAATGATACTAAAAAATAAAATTTTAATTTCGCTTTACTTTTCTTTTTAATGTTAATTGCTGATTACCATATAACCATTATATTTTTGTCATGATAATATTCCTTAAAGATACTCTATTTTCTCGTTTTATCCTGTCATTGCTTAAAAACAAAATTAGTTAAATATTTTGAAGTTAGCATTGATATAAAAGGCTTATATTACTTTACTATGATTCATTGGGTAGATTTCTATTTTTGATTCAGAAAGATCTGTTGCTGCCCAAAAATTAAAGTATTTTAGAAAAGAGTTCCAGGAAATAATGTCGCTGTCGAGCATTTTATTCTGGGCTCAGTACAAAATGCGTATTAATGGGATGGTATCATTTGATATCATTTTTCAAACTTCTCCTATGAAAACTGTTCCTTTTTTCAAAAAAAATTAAACTAAACAGATGAAATTAAATTTGTAATGCAATCTCGTCCATTACATCACCTAGTATTTTTTTAAAAAATTATTGGAAGTCATTTACACGCTTTATGTGAACAGTTCTTTTTACAAGATTGTCATAGGTCTTAAGAATTTATTATAGTGGAATTAAATTGACGTTGTACGAATTTTTATTTCTTGAAATCATTTTAGCGTTAAATAATTTGATTACGTAAAAATGACCACGAACATCTGTAATATATTCGGCCATCCTAACTCCAAAATCTGCCCTGAAATGATTATGCTTAGTGTTTAAAAAATAAGCACGAGTGCTGTGGTGTCTAATCATTGATTTATTTTATAGTAAATATTTTTGTAAATGTAGATAGAGAATATATAAATTTTGTCATTCATTCTTCATGTCATTAGAGCAGGGGTGAAAGCGAGACGGAAAATAGTAAAGGCTGGCAGTGAAATCTTTTCATTTATAGCTAGTTTTGGGGAGGAATTTATTCATTCTTTTTTTAAATTATTCAACAATATCTACTTTATCTTCGAAAAGAAGCAGTTTTATATACATGCTAATATTTTAAAAGAAATCTTGATAGTTAAGATATTTTATTTTTTTCGAAAAAAATGCTGGAACGAAATGACTTATGTATCAGGTTTTTCTCTTTTCCGTCTTGCTATATAAGGGCTTTCACCCATGCATTAGAGATGAAAAAAATTAAACATCGAGTAAACACTGTTGCTGGCCTATAAAATCATTCCAAAAGACTTATATCGCTCATGGGCTGAAATAGTGGCACAACTCAAAGAACACGAGTTTTGATCTAAGAACAGGTGTAAATAGAAAAATACACATTCTTTCATCAGCAATACTTGCACAACTCATAATTCAACTTGAAGGTAATCTTCGTTTGAGCAAACGAATGCATTTTTTACGCATTTTGCTTAGCAATGCAAACCTTAAACCCACTTACCTCAAAACTTGATTTTTTGAGTTGTGTCGCCATTGAAGCCCATAAATGATATGAAAGAACTTAGAACACATTCAATTGCTGAACTACACTGGTGCTCAAAATTAAGGGCAGCTCATTAGCTACGAGAGAATCTACGAGAAAAGTTTGTTTTGACCGAGTAGAAAATGTTATCCCATATGTTGTAACTCTCCAACGAAATTAGATAGCAGGAACTCTATTTCAACTCGTACGAAGAATGGGTATTCATTTAATAACAAATGAAAAATAAGCTACTTTTTTGAGATTTTTTTTTAACACAATGAAGCATACAATGCTTAGATATTAGGCAGCTTTAAATAAATAACGAAAATTGATTGCACTATAAATTTTTCTTTTATGCACGCATTGTGTTTTGAAAATATTAGAATCATTAAAAAAATTTACTGCATCATACGTACAAGAAAAAAAATTTTATTCTGGTATCAAAAAAAAATTCGAAATATAAACTGAATATTAAAATATAAAATTGAGAAAAGCATCCATTCCTATTTATACTTTTGATTGGAACAAGCATTATATATTGATTAAAATTTTTCTTGAAAAAAAAAGCAGAGAAATTTTTAATTAATTTTTTCTGTAATTACATTTTTGAGATAATATTTTTAAAAAATTGCCGAGGTAGAAGCAAAATCACTATAGAAACCCAACGAATCTCAAGGGAGCAGAGGTAAAAAAAAANAAAAAAAAAAAAAAAAAAAAAAAAAAAAAAAAAAAAAAAAAAAAGACCTCCCCACTAGTTTGATTGCCTGATGATCCTTGCAAACAATATTTCAACAATTTTTAATCAACCTGATAATCTAATGGCTTTTAGTTTTATCAGTTTTACCCATTCTCCTTAGTACTGATTCTTTAGAGTTTGATAGTGCATGTGTTTTTCTTGCTAAAATATTAATTTGAGACCCCTATAGTGCATACTAATTTGATTTCATAGAAAATCTTATAAATATGCATGAAAACATTTATGGAATGCAAAACCATATATACATACACAAAAAAAACATAATTTAAAATTATAAATTTTACAAATTTTAGTAAATATTAGGAATTAATAAAACCATGATATTAAATAATATTATTTTTTAAATTTGGTATTATGTCCATTAAATTTATATACATTTCGAAGGCTCTCTCTCTCTCTCTTTATAATTCGAATACGAATGCATATATTCCTTTTTGGAAAAAAATTTAATGATAGAGTTTATTTCTTTCCCAGTTAACATGTTCCACATTTAAACAAAAGAAGAAAAAAATCTTGTTTTATTTTAAATTCATCAAACATTTAAATTATAAGCAGATCATCGAATACTGCTTATAAACTGTTATATTTTCACTATCCAAGGAAAATTAATTTTTTGTTTAATAATATTATTCAGCCATTAACATCCAGTAGAACTAATCTAGTTAAAAGCATTTCAAAACACCGCAATTGTATTTAAAAAATGAAATTCAAACATTCCAATTACTGATTTTTATATTTAATTTGTAATTACATTTATTTTTATATTCTAAAAGCAAAATCAGAGCAAGATTTTTAATCCTTTTATCCTTAAATCCAAAGATCAAATATATACCAGGAATTTTTTCTTCTGCTTCTTTTTCCTTTAATTACTTTCTCTCAAGTAGATCAAACTAATGACAAGAGCACTCCCTTTAGGATTAAGGGTTACTTCGCCTTAATTAGACCTCGGATCCATTTAGATGTTGTTTCAAAGACTCTTGAAAAGAAGAATCGGCAGCATTGAGTTTAAAACAGTCAAAATGTTTACAACTAGGAAAATATTATTATAATATTTTTCTACTTTACTCTTGAATTCCCAGAAGATGCGTTTCAGTTTCCTATGATTTTTCATGGAAAATGAAGTTATTTTTTTCCTTAAACTTTCAGAACAGTTTAGGAAGAGAGCTATTCTAAAAAACGAGGACATGTTCTTAAACTGGGCCTATTTTAAGCTTTGAGTTGAACAAGGTAATTAAAAAAGATGGACTTAGTTTATCTGTATTTGTTGAGATTTAACTTACAAGTGAACAATTTAAGTACTAATGAAAAGGATAAGATTCAACAAATGTTCTTAACAAAGTTAAATGCGTCCCCCCCCCACTGTCTAACTTACCTTACATGTGAAGCGACCGTGACACAAACACCATCTAGCGACCTTTTATGCAACTAACACCCCGAGTGGTGTTAAACTTTGGATTTTGATCATTCTTTCAGACTGTTCATATTCTATTTATAATTTAAATTAACAATATTGCATCCATCTTTTTGTATAATATTTTCTATTTTCGAATGAAATATAACAAAGTTGAGTTATGGAGTTAAAATAGATTTTCATAACCATCGCGTACAACAAATATTAATAAACGTGGTAGCCAAAGTTTCCCATAGGATCGGGCCAATTCACCCATACGAATTTTTTTATGAAAATTACCTCTAAAGTCAACTTTTGTGAAATACTACCAAAGAATATATATAGGGGGAAAAGGCTAACTTCCATAAGCATACTGTAAATCAGTCCTCCAAGATTTGGTGTGGTCCCTGTATATAAAGGGAAAAACATCCCTTAGGGGTACGCAGCAGAAGTTCTTGGAACTGGTTTCTACCCTCCTCTCCTCCCAAACATTAATAGGTTTGAGGAGAAGGAAAGTTTTCTCTTTTTATTTATTATTGGTTTGTTCCGCAATTTTCACTATTGATAAACCGTATTGTACTGTTAATAAAGATGTTCCTTTGAGAATACATTAATATCATTCATGTTGATTAAACCTGCTAACACAGTTTGACAAAGAAAGAATAAAATGACGGTGCGAGTGGTGGTAGCGTACCCAATCATACATGTGGAGTTGCCAAACAACCGGTTCACAGGTGACGTACGTCCTGACGCCGGCTTCTTGTGCGCATGAGCTGGATCTTAGTGCATATGATGCTCTGTTAAATCCGAGTATGTTGCTCACCCTGTAAGTTGTTTTTCTGGTATAGCATACCGAACCGAGCGATTCCCCTCGCTAGTGACGTATTCTAAGAGCTGGACTTCTCCTTTCTATATTCTTTGATATACTATGCTTTGGGTAAAAATGAGCAAAAAAATTGGCAGGAAAATAAAGGTATAAACATTCCGAAACCATGGCTCCTTAGTGATTATTTTATATAGTGTATAACACTTAAATTAAAAAAGTGTCCCTTAGAAATAAAGACATTTTTAAATATATTTAAAATAACCACCTCATCTATATAAGACTTGAAATATGCGATTTTGCTTACCATTTACCAAAACCTGAAGGACAGTTGCATCAATATTATGCTAGGTTTCAGTGACAGAGTAGCCTTCACTTCTGTCACAGACTGACCTTTTTGGTGCATGCATCACTACTGAGGATGGCCCTCGCGTTTTCTTGGGTATTGAAGGTAAAAAGAAGGTGATGACGTTCATGGCAAGCACTTTGGTATTAAAAAAAAACCTCCACTGGGAAAATTCTTCGAAGTTAATTGAGATATTATCCTGCTGGAAAATTTGGTTTGAGAAACCGATTATCTCTACAAATGTCAATAAATAGGCTTTTAAATTTTTCATGCTAATTTTTAGACTCTTGGTGGCATGGGGGAGTGAAAATGCATAGCTAACCACTATATCTGTAGCAGAAAATTAATGTACCTCCCCACCTTGCTGTTTTATGGAGAATACTTTCTTCTCATGCCGTGCCAATTGCACATTAAGCTATCTCCATAACCCAGATTTGTTTAACTTTTTACTTTCCCATGCTTGAAAATAGCCTTCAAAATAAGATACTGTTTAGTTCTTTTATGCAGCAAATTGATAAATGTAATTTTGCTGATTTATAAAATGAAACAGTAGATGAGAAAAAAAAGGAGGAAATGTTTTTCAGAGATTCTTTAATGGTGTATGAAGACTTTGGCTTTGGGGACAACTTAACGTGGTTTTTTTCCCCAGACTGCATGAAAATTATCGATTTTGAAAAAATGCTGAAAATCCATTTATGGCCATTTGTTGAGAAAATTGGTTGCTCAAGCCTGATTTTCCAGTAAGATATTGCCTCAATTTACTTTGAAAAATCTTCACACTAGCGTTTTTTCGTTTTTTTACTTTTTTCCTGTCCAGGTGGACAGGGAGTAAGATATTCCCCGTTAAGATATCTTTGAATATCGACTTACTTAATATACATGTTTGGTTCCCATTGCTTTTATTTGCTCCAAATTATGGCACAAAGTCAATGCATCTTTATTTAAGTGGTTCAACATATTGAAGTGCACAATACAAGTAGAAAGAGTGTGAAAAACCTATACCAACTACTCCTATGGATTTGACGAATCTAAGGTGTTAAAAGAAAAAAGATGTATAATTCAAATCACAAAATTTGGATTATTCCCCTATTTTTTTTAATCATTTTGAAATAATTTATTTACGCAGTAGAAAGCAAAAAAAAAGAATGATGATTTGCAGCAAAATGATGTATAAAGTTTTATTTAAAAAATTGCATAAAAAATACAAAATGAAAAAAGAAACTTTATTAGTAAATAATGCTTATGGAACTTCCTCAAAAACAAAGCCTTGCTTCGTACTCGTTAAATCAAACAATCTGGGCATCTGTTTAATTTCATTTCAAAAGAAACATTGTTTTGGCCGTCAGAAATCTTTGGTCGGATACTGAAGGAGAGAGTTAATTAATTGCATTTACGTGTCGATAATTATTTTCCCTTTCTTATTAGGCTGGCTGAAAATGAACCCTTCTTATTTTGAAGAAGGAGAAATTAATTAACGGAAATAAAACAGCTTGGGGAAAATCAATGAATCATCTTTTATCATTTTCTTTCGTTATTTTGTTGAATAAATGTCTTAAAAAAGTAACTAAGATTTGTAAATACCACATTTTTCTTAATTTTCATAATAGTAGATTGTACTAATTCGCATTGAAAGCTGTGCAAAAGAATGAAATAATTTAAATAAAAGAGGTTTTTAGGATTGTAGTGTGTGGCAACTATAATTAAACCCTTAAAATCTTTTCAAAAGTGTTAAAAACTTGGGTGTGTCTCAACATCAGAAATGATGAAAACTACTTTACAGCGTAGTTGTGTAGTTAGACAACGCGTAAAACTCTCAGTTTTTGGGGTTTTATGATACCAACTACAACTTTATACCGAGTAGTTTTTTAACACCACTTGGTATAAAGTAGACGCCACTATTTTCGCTATTCAGTAGCACAAAAATTTATAATTATAATCATAATTAATAAATTTATAATTTATAATTATAAGATACGATACACAAAAGGTCAGTTAGTGTATATATATTTGTAAAATTATGCAGTCGGACTGAGCAGGAAAACAGACACAGGATTTTAATGAAAGCAAAATAATTTATTTGATCATCTTCAAATGGATGACGAGCGAAAAGTGAAGTTAACTCCATCGACGATCAGTCTTTCTGGTAGGGAAAATCTTGCAAAAAATCCGAAAATGTCACTATTTAGGGAAAAGAGGGAAATCTTAGAAATTGCTATTGGTTTATGAAATAGGTCGAGTGATTCCACGAAGATTAAAGGGAAAAATGTCTTTACTTATAATTATGCATACTTGAGATAAAAATAGATTTAGGAACAGGATGTGGCTTTTTAAAAGTATGAGACTGAATAATTAATGATTTGAATAATTAATTAGGATGAAGTTTTATAGCAGAGAAAATAACATAAAAAAGTTAATTGAAGCTTTTTATGTTACATATATATGTTACCGTGAATAACCGAAATCAAGTGAATGTTAACTTTCACCTGTGAATGTCAACAATCCCATTGCAGCCTTGGTGAATGTCCAAAATATTTGTTATGTCCGATTAGATACGTTGATATTATTAATTTTAATATCAGCTGAGGATAGATTAGAGGAAACATCAGTGTTCGGAGTGCTGGTTAAATGCATACTGGGCAGTGGCACTTGACATTAAATAAACATCAGTGTAGGGCATACCGAGAAGGGGCATTGAACGTTAAAAAAACATTGATGTAGGGCATACCGGTCAAATGTATAAAGGCCAACGGCACTTAACTAAACCTAGCATATATTTAGGACACTTACCAAAGCGACTATGTAATTCTCAACATTCACCTGTGGAAGTCAACAACCGCCAATATTTTGGTCATTCACAGTATCATATATACTAATTCTTAAAATTAGTTTCTTAATCAAACATACTCAGAGAGAATATTAAAATTTATTTGAACTGGTCTTCACAAAACATAAGCGGATAGAAATTATATATTATAAAGCTACTAGGAGGCTCCGCCCCCTGCTCGCTAACGCTCGCCATTCCCCGAGAATTGCTACGCAATCCTATGTGGTTCACGCCCTGAACCATGGCTCGCTGCGCTCGCTCGCCAATGAACACAATGTTCTAGCACAAAGACATAATATATTATCATCAAAGACATAGTATTTTATCATCACAGACATAGTATTTTATCTTCTAAGACATAGTATTGTACTTATGTAGAAGAATTCTACCAATGTTCTTATTGGCTTTTAAAAAAGTATATTAGCTATTTAGATTGTACATGGTNTGATATTGCGCCTTGCGTTAGTTAACCATTGAAAGATGTCTTTGAATTTTTAAAGCATTTTAGAACGCTTATTTCTTCATTTTAAGCATCTCAGAACACTCTATTTCGCATAGGCATACATAGTAAAATTTATACATACATACATACATACATACGTATTAGCGTTTTATATAATATAGATAGATAGATTTAATATTATAATTTGCAGTTATACAAAAATAAAAATATATTTATTCTTATTACGCAACTTAAAACATTCGTACATTTTAAACGATGACTTTTTGTCTTAGTAGTTACTTAGTATTGAAGCGTGGAAAAAAGAAAACTCATACTCGATCGTAAACAATTTTTTGACGATATCCTAAGTACAACAGCATGTCTCGCAAGCTAAAATAATCGTGCAAATTTTTCATTGGTAAGCACATTTTTTTAATATTTTAAGTGCCGAAAGCTTTCGTACACCCTTTAAATTGTAAATAAAACCTCGAGCAGGTGTTAATTTGAAATAAAGGGTTCCTTCTTGCTTGATTTAATAACCACCGTCGAAGACTTGTGTATTTGATTTATGTTCTGATTGGATATGTTATTAAAGAAAAAACTCATTAATCTAATGAATGAACAGAATTATATCTTTTATTGAAAGATTGTATTCACGGGGGAAAAAATTTGTTCGTTTAAATGTTTTAAAGAACAATTCATACATAATGTTTTTTTTTAATTATTATTTAATTTGATTTTCACTAAACAATAATTATGTATTTTATTAAAAATAAAATAAAAGATTATATTGTTATTGAAATTTAAAAAAAACTCACAGAATATTTTTATTTCTTTCAAAAACTGACATTTCATTTCTGAAATTAAAATAGTTTCAAATTTTGATATGAACGTAAATGTATGCTCCATATTCTTCAGAGAATTAAATTTTTATCGCATATTAAATTTTTAATAAATATTTTTTTTAGAATTAGACTTCAACAAAATAAAATATGGGTTTGAGGCACTTTTCAAAGTTTAATATCTGAAGCGTATTTTGTTTCTGACAAGTTAGAAAATGTGTAAACTTCTACGAATAACTATATTTTTCTTTTAAATGAAAAATTAAACGTTAAATTTCTAACATTTTATAGTGTATTTCAACTCTTAGATGTTCGAATTTTAAAAAATAAATAATTTTAATATATTTATTGATTTTTATGAAAATGTTGAACATCGAGATGAAATATGTGCACAATATAGCCAAAAAGGATAAATAGAAAAGAGAAAAATGCAGGAAATGTATATATTAATAAGTTTTACGATATTAAAGAAAGCACTCCTTTTTGCGGATATAATCGTGTGAGCTGATGAAGAGATATATTTGTTTTCCGAATTTTGAATATTTTTTTAGATAAACACAATTTTTTTAAATTACTTTCAAAAAAATGTGTGCGTGTGCGTGTGTGTGTGTGGGGGGGGGCAAGAGATAAAAATTTTTTTTTTAGAGATTTTGTTTTATACTGTTTTTTCTTTTTCTTTTACTTTCTTTTCTGTTTTTACCTGTTATTTTTACTTATTATGTTTTATTTTATTTGTTGTAATATTGGTAAAAAAAATTTTTTTTGAATGTTCCTCACACTATTGCATTAATATATTTTGCTTTGGCTATATTGATACAATATCAGAAAGCACTCTTTTTTGCGGATATAATCGTGTGGGCTGATAAAAAGATAATATCTCTTATTTTTCAATTTTTTTTAAAAAAAATTTCATCCTTTTTTTTCTTTTTTTTTTTTAAATCAGTTGTTTGTTATTTTTATTATTTTTTTTCATTATTATTTCCCCCCCCCTTTTTTTTCATATGTCTATTAAATTTTCCTTTGTTTTATCTTCATTTTGAACTTTTATATATATATATATATATATATATATATTATCTTAGAGATTCCGCGCTTCGACTATTATCAAATCTATTCGAAGGTTGAGCCACTTCGGAAAATTGAAAGCATCTCTTGTACCCTATTTTACGTGAAGGACTCTCGAAATTTTATAGCGCCTGCTCACTTTCTAAACTATGCTAATATGCAGAGCAAGATGATATGTCTTCATTAAACAATTAGAGAACTTATTAAATATTTGTCTTCAGCTTTATAAGGAATATTTCTAATGTACGCAATTCTCAGATTTTCTCTAAAAATATTTTATTAAAGTCGTATATATTCTTGCTTCCAATAATAAAATATTAAAAAGAAACAATGCTTCACATTTTAGCTAAAACACTTTCTTTTTAAATTTTGCATAAAGTATTAACTATTTCAGTAAAATAACTTGTAAATGAGTTGGAAAGAAACCATAAAAGATTTTAATAAATTAATTTTTCGAAAATATCTCATATACCGAAGATCTATCCAACGAAGATACATTTTAAATCCATAAAATTAGTATCTTTATCAATTTTATGAATTTCAAAACATTGTTTTAGGTATTACATTCTTTCAAACCATTCTATGAAAAGTTAAAGTTGATATTTCAAACTTGTTATTTTGTTATCCAACCTATAAAATATATTTAAAAAGAAATTTCTTTTTCAGTTTAATTTATTAAAGAAAAATACCTTTATCTACAGGTGGTTTTTCTCTGTCAAATTTTTGCAATTTTAAATGTAATATGTTTTATTTTGAGTAGGAGCCGATAATATACTTTTATTTTTTAATTGAGAACCTACTTTAAATTCAAGTTCGAAATTGATTTAGATCTGAGTTAAATTCCACGGAAGTTAAGTTTTTTTTTCATTCCTTCATTTGAAATGAATCACTTGAAAAAAAATTCCCTACTGTTTTCCATTCCTTGTTATAACATTAAAAATATGTAAACCCTTTTGTGGGGCGAGGAACTTTTTTTCATATGAAAAGAGATTTCATGAATCTGGAGTTACCTTAGTGACCTTTACGGTTTTTCTTATTTTCAGTATTTTAGTTTTACATAACGCACAGTTCTCAGCATTGCTTTATTTTTTTATTGATTATTCAGTGTTTACGTTTCGAGATTTATTTATTTAATCATATAAAAATGAAGAAATAAACAATTCATAAGAATGTGAGATAAAGCTAATTCTCGATTGATTGGAGCCATAAGCTAGCCATAAGCTTTATTGATTATTCAGTGTTTACGTTTCGAGATTTATTTATTTAATCACATAAAAATGAAGAAATAAACAATTCATAAGAAAGTAAGATAAAGCTAATTCTCGATTGATTGGAGCCATAAGCTAGCAAATCACATATATTTAAAAATATTAATCAAATCTTATGGAAAACTCATTCTTTAGGATATAGCGCGCCAACCATAGAAAGTAATTTTAAAGTAGACCGCCTCTTCAAATGTATTTACACGGTATATGGCGAGGATCAGTTCCGGATTTAAATAAGGTACAAATATTCTACTTCTTTAAATAACAATATAATTGTGGAAAGATTAACAACACAAATACTTTAATTATTGAAAATGTAAAAAAAGATATCTAAAATGCACATTTATAAACATCTCATGACGATTTATTAGAGTATATTTTGGAACCTGAAATGAGATTTTCAACTGAACAAAATAAATTTAGTGAAATTTGTGCACTTTTTCTATCAAATATTGAATCATACCTTCCAATTTAATACATTAAGTTTGTCACAATAGTATTTGAGTAATATTTTGGTCACATACTTATTATAAATATTTTTCTAAATAATTTTTATGCGAAAAACAAGTCCGCTTGTTCTTTTATATAACTACAAGAGCCAACCAATAAGTATTCTATAAGACCCAACTTTTAAGTAACCGGAGTCGAAGAAATGCAAAATGTTCTTGGACTCCACATCCCTGATTTAAAGTAAGTGCTTCTTTGAATAGAGGCAGAATAGCCTTGCAAGCCTTAACCTTTAAAATTACATAATAATTCTTTATTTTTATACCTTGTTTAAATATTTGTAGCCTCACATTATTTTTTTTTTCTTCATGATTAATACTTATAAAATATTTTATGTCTAAAAAGCGCACACTTTTTTATTTAGCACTTATTCATTTCAACTATTTCAATGCTTTCTTGCACAGCAAGTATAATTAAAAATATAAATTTTTTAATTTACTAATTTTACGGAAAAAACGACAATATTTTTTAAGACTTAGGCTGTCGCTCAACAATTTATTATCTTCATATATTTCTGAACTCTTTATCCACCAATACAAATAAAAAAATTTCTTGTATAATTTGATTTCATTCTTTAAATGCCACGCTGAATAGTAAATGCTTCGAGTTTTTTTCGATCGAGTGAATATCTTTCATGAATTTTTTTAATAAAATAAACGTTGCGAATATCTAGAAAAGAAGAAGTAATACAATTGTGAAAAGAATATTTGTACTTCTTTTCTTATGTTTAGGAAAAAGTTTTTGTTTCTCTTTTCATGATATTATTGACATTGCCTATGGCTCCTGTATTCAAGAAACAATATTTTTCTTTCATTAGCAAAAGCAAAATGAAGTTTTCGTCTTTTTGAAATTCCCTTCGAAAATCATTCCAATAAAGCTTGCGTGTAATGTTGTTAGCAAAATTATGACTCAGAAACAAAATCAAAAATTATAATAATATTTACTTATTTTAATGAAATATTTAAGTTTTTCAGATAGAATTCTGCATGAGATAAAAAGCATGTTTAAAGCTACATGAATATAGTAAAATGTACCGTGCTTCTGGCTCGATGGAAATACTAAATAATTTGGTAATTTTTATCGAAGAGCTTTGGTACAGAAACAACTAACAATAAAATATAATTTTTAATATGTAACAGAATTCGGTAAATGTGGTAAACTTTGGTAGTTCTATCATGATACTTTACAGCATGTAATAAAACCATTTATTTGGTTGAATTAACTTTTCAGCTTCGTATTTTTTACTAAATGTGTGGTCATAAGAAATATATTTTTGAAAACTAGAGCTTCCGATTAACTGTTACCATATGAACGAAAAAATTACCAAGTGAATGGTTTAAAAACCGTATAGTGACTGTCAGGAGGTACGTCATCTATGAACTGGTTTTTGGGCTACTCTATAAATGTATGGTTGGGTACGCTGCCTCCCGTCAACCACAATATTTATTCTTTATCAAAATGTATTAGCAGATTTAATGGACATGGATGATATAAATGTATTCTCAAAGAAAAATCTTAATAAATAGTACGTTACTCTTTATCAACAGTGTGAAAATACAGGATAAACCATGGATAAAAAAAGAAGAGAAAACTTTTCTTCTTCACCCAAGCGCTTCCCCATTCCCAGGATATGTGAAGAGGAAAGGAGGGTGCAAACCATAGAGTAATAAATAGAGTAATAATCTTATTTATAACTCCATGGTGCAAACCCGTTTATCGAACCTCTGCTGTTGTGCCCTTAAATGCTGTTTTTTCCTTTATACACAGGGACCACCCCTAAACTTGGGGCACCAGTTAACATTATGTCAATAAAAGGTAGACTTCCTCCCCTATATATATTCTTTGGCTTTACCTTATAATTGGGTAGTCAAGTATTTAAATCCGTCGCAAAAAATTCAGAGAAGGAGCGGTTTGTGTTTGAATTCATAAGTTAACATGTGTCTGATTTCATAGTAGTTTCATTATCTATTTAACATAAGTTAAGTCAAATATTTGAACTATTAATATTAGTTCTGAGTTCGAGAAAATCCAATTACGAGAACAAAAGTTATTTAGATGGTGTCTTTATTTATTCAATTGTCTGCTTATTTACATATTTTTGAACTACACGCTACATGGTAATACATATCGTACTTTTATTTTCATTACAGGTAAAGAAAATGCGCGTATTTTTACTTGCAATTTGTTACCTTAAGAAAAATCGTTGCTTTCTTATGTTCAAAGTTTTTCCTTTGTAATTTTGCAGAGAATCTTCTTTGAATGTTCTCTCTTGCTTCATACTCGAAATGTTTATTAAGTTATAATTTGAATAACGTGAAGCTCAAAAACATGCTGTAGATGTAAACCAGGATCCCGGAGACAATAATTTGACGTGTCATTCAGAAGATTCTTGAGCCAGCAGAGGAGGCAACTAATTTATGTAGCAATTCCAAGCATAAAGATTAAGTGAAATAAAAGAATCAAAAGGAATGTGTTCATAAACTCCGAGAAGTTAAGGCAGCAGCAAAAAGTGAGAAAATCCCAATGGAAGCTGAGAAACGCTAACCACAGATATGTGTGTGCTCATTATATATTGACGGTTTATAAGCCTTTGTTAAATTGAAAGACAGCACAAATTATAGAAGGACATCACTAACTTGACAAAATCCACGCTAAAGAACGTTTTGCGGATCAGAGAAAGTACTCCGCCAGGGAAACACACCTTGAAAATATCTCTCAGGCATCCTTAAAAAACACAATGCTGAATAACTGCCATCATCAGAAACTGGAGTCTCCAGAGTTTACAAGTTCAATCAGAAAGTCGCATTTTCTTCTGGCGGATGCCTTCCATCATCTAGATGAACATTATAATCTGCAACATAAATTTAACCATTGAAGGGCTCTTAAGACTCTCCACGATGCTTCGGTTTCTTATGGATTTTTCTTTTCATGAACTTCTGCTGCTCCGATTATATGTTACTAAGAAAACGTTAAAAAATAAGAACAAATTATGCGTGATTTTAAGTCGTAAAATGTTTTTCCAGGAAATAAAATATTTTTGGAGCTTTAAAGACTATTCACTTTTATGTAGAAGTAAAGATATGTCGCATCATTTGGAAACAGAGAGTAGGCATTTCAGCAAAAACTATTCTTTTAAGGCCTAATTATCTCGTAAAACAAGCTTCGTTTGATTCAATAATTTTCTCACTCATACATTCATTCAGGAAATTTCCCTTGAGTTGTAGTCTTAATGAGTTGTAGTTGGAAAAAATAATGTAGGGGTCTTAAGGGTAGGGGCGGGCCAATTCGTTCAATGAATTTAAGCTGAGATAATTAAATTATTAATTATTAAGCTAATTAAATTATTAGCAATTTAAGCTAATGATATGAGTTAGGTGCAATTATTTTGTTCAATTCAAATAATTTATGTTCCGAATTTTAGACAAAATTTGTCGTTAATTTTGGAAGTTTCATATTTTCTTGCAGTTGGATTTATTTTATTCTTGACTTTTTCCAAATAGTTCTTGTACTGTTACATTTAAGTATTGTACTGTTACATTGTATTATTACAAAGACCGTTACTTTTTCTTTTTTAAAGTAACATTCCCATGCATGTATATGATAGCTTTAGAAAACTGCAAATAAAGTAAAAGATAATTATAAGTCATTAGTTTTTATCTTATAAAATATAGTTTTACACTTTTTTACTGGTTGAGTGATCTTGAAAAATCTAGCCCCAAAAGAACTATACTGTTTATACGTTTAAGAAGCGTAAATAAAACTTCATGCGTAGTTATTAGAAGATTTGCTGTTAAGAAAATTAGAATCGATAGTGTACTGAAGTGCTTTTTAATTTTAAAATACACATTTTCTTGTTTCTGGCATTGATATGAAAAACCAAAATCAGAACACTTTTTTCTGTCCATTCCAAAATTGAATGGAACAATAATCAAAAATGTGGATATTTTCTTCCTCTTCCTTAATACAGTGGCAGTCAAAAGTATTCGTACACTTAAATTACTAACTTCAAAAGTGAATAAAAATTGAAATTGCGTAAAAATTAATTGAAATTTTCAAAAAATCTTAATGTTTTTCAAGTTGTTGCATGAATGATTTGAATTTTTAAGAGGAAATTTTTAAATTTGGTCATAAAGAGCTCCTCGATAGAGTGAGAATTTGAATCTCACCACTAAACCTCGTGCTTCAAAAGTATTCGTACATCCACATTTCAAGTTGTAAAATAATAAAATTAAGACAATTTGTGCGCCAAATATCGTTTGTGGGAATATATTTGGCGAGATTTTATATTATTCTTACTTTTACCGCTTTATCTGTTTCATTCTTATGTTTACTAGCTTTGAAACTCGCATTTTTTGTTGTCAATCATACAGCTTTAAATTGAGATGGCTCGGAAGGGAAAAGAAACTTCTCTCGCTGAAAGAAAACTGATAATGAAACTACATAATAACTGTAACTCTTTAAGAAAGATATCACTTGCTATTGGAAGACCCCGATCTACAGTGCAGAGTGTTATAGATCGACATTGCCAACGCAATACTGTTGAAAATATTCCACGAAGTGGATGCCCAAAAATTCTCAGCTTTAAGCACAGACGCTTACTCGTAAGATTGATTAAGAAAAATCCAAAATTGAGTGCCCCGGCAGTTAAAGCAGAACTCCTCAAACAGGGAATTTCGATCTCGGTAAGTACTATACGCCGCACTTTTAACGAATCAGGATTCCATGGTCGAGTATCTCGAAAAAAAAATTTTGTGTCTGAAGTTAATAGAAAGAAACGAATGTCTTTCGCCAAACAGCATGTTAATAAAAATCCTGATTTCTGGAACAGGGTTATATTCTCGGATGAGAGCAAGTTTAACGTGTTTGGATCTGATGGCAGACAAATTGTGTGGCGTAAAAAGAATACAGAGCTACAACCAAAAAATTTGAGTGCGACAGTAAAGCATGGCGGTGGTAACATTCTAGTTTGGGGATGTATGAGCGCACATGGAGTGGGTAAATTGCACACCATTGATGGGATTATGGATCACAAAAAGTACATTGACATTCTAAAAAGTAATTTAAATTCTAGTGCTTCACAAATGGGTCTTCAAACTAACTATATATTTCAACAAGACAACGATCCTAAGCATACAGCTTATAATGCTAAGCTCTGGGTATTATATAACACTCCCGAAAGACTCAACACACCTCCACAATCACCAGACATGAATCCTATTGAGCATTTGTGGAGTATTTTAGACGACAAAATCAAAAATCGAGGAGTAAAAAATAGAAATCAGCTGAAAACCGCCATATTGGAAGAATGGGCATCAATTACACCAGATATTACAAAGAAGTTGGTAGATTCAATGCCAAGTCGAATGAAAGCAATAATTAAGGCGAAAGGGTATCCTTCTAAGTATTAAACTGTGATATACTATATAATTTTAGGGAAATTTCTTAAGTGTACGAATACTTTTGACACAAAAGTTTTGATAATTAATTTCTATTTTTTATATTTTTTTTCTGTAATTGCTTTACAAGAAAACTTCTTTTGATTAAATTGCTAAAAAATAAAGGATACAAGGCCTGGTATCTGTGTTTAGTGACGTAGTATAATTAATAAAATACTATGAAGCGATGAGCACTTCAAAATTCATTGTACGAATACTTTTGACTGCCACTGTATATCCATTATCTAATTTAAGTTTAAAGCAACACATGCCTTCGAAATGGGAACGAAAGAAAACTTTTTAGTCTGAATAGTTCTGTCGATAAATATCAGATCTCTTTTACATTCCATCGATTTTTTTTTCCTTCATCATTTTATCTGGTTATGTGAAATACTTGAAGCTGTGTAAAAGGAAATCAGACTGAAAACAGCAACAAAAAAAAAGAGGAAGAAATCGGAGAAGTTCTCTCTTTTGGCAAAAAGCAGTGAAGCATGTTTTGATGCCTGCTTTAAAAAGCTGTGATTGAATAGATGGCGAAGGAAAACTTTAAACTGAAAAGCACGCTTTAAGGGATTTTCCTTTCCCTTTGATGTTTGTCTTCTCTTTTAACGAGCTTCGACAACTTTCAAAGCTGACTTCCATTTTTACATCCATAAATGTTTTTTCACATAAATTATCTTTAAATTTTATTATAAGTCCATCATTTTATTGTATTTATTAAGCTCTTTGTGTAATTTAATTCATTTTACTATTTAATGATTTTTAATAGTTTTTTCAAAAGTATTTTTATTTTATAAAAATGATCTAACAGTGTATATTCATGGTATTGAATGTAAAATTTTATAAATTAAATATATATATATCTATTTCCAAGCAAAGAAAGAGCTAGCTTCATTTGAAAAGAAGAATATTTTATTTCCATTGTGCATTTTTTTAATATATTTTATTTAATATAGCTTTTATATTTTGTTTATTATATTGCAATATTTTTCATGTAAAAGTAAATACTCTTTCTATTCCTCGTTTTCTATTCAATTTATTTCAAATTAAGTTTCAAGATGAAAATAATAAAAATTTTTGATATTGTTGTTGTCATAATAACAAAAGTTTGCTATTAAATTTCATACGAGTATGGAATATTGAAATGGAGGTTATCTTTAGGCAGAAACGATGCGCAAAAAGCAACGTGACTATTTTTAATCAATTTTTTGTTAAACTTGCTTAGGATCTAAAAACAAATGTTTATTTCAAATTCCGGAATTCCTTCGAATATTATTTGACCATTTTTTTAAAAAATTTCTACATTCATTCAATAAATAATAGAAACTTTGAAGTATTAAAATTCATGTTGCATTTTTTCTTCTGGATAAATTGCTTTTATGCAATGGATTGGATAATGAGCAGGGCGTTTTACTCTAATAATTAATACTCTAATAATTATTACTCTAATAATATAATTTGGTTTGCTATTGAATAAAAAAATAGTAACTAGTTCATTAAAAATAATTTGAAACAATGAAATTCTCTTTGAGTAACGAAAACACATAATTGAGTACAAAAAATGTTCTTTCTTTCCTGCAATCTAAATGAAAGCACAAAGATTAAGATAATAGATTAAAAAATCTTCTTGCTTAAACTATTGGCTTCATATTTTTCGAAATTTGTTTTCACCCTATTTTTGTGTGTTCTAAATTAGAATCAGGAAGGGATAAAAACCTTTGGCTGCTTCTGAAAAAGTTTACCTGGTGTGATGACAATCATTAAATAATATTACGCGTGGTACAAGGAATAAAACTTAGTTCCTTGCATATTTTGTTGAATAATATCACTTCGAATATGGTGTTGAAATATCTCCAAAATAGTGATCACAAATATGTTACTTAGGCAAAACAAGTGGAAATATTTATAATTTATATTTATAACCGTTGTTGCACAGCTGGCCTAATTTTGGGTTTACGATTGCTAATATTCAGCTCCATAGCCTGGTAATTTTGAACCAGATCCAGAAGACAAGGGAACTCTTTGATCAAGCACTGGGAGAAATTTGCCTTCATGGAGGACTTTTTTGCGGAAACTAACTCGCATTTGCGTTACATAGAAAATAAAACCACGAAAACTTCCGACGGTTAACCTGACTGCAAGAGGACTCTCACCCATGATCTGTCTAACATTGAGGATATTTAATTCGGCAGTGAGATCGGTGTAAGCCGGATGCGAAATTCATATCAATCAGCCATAGCTGGAATTCGAACCCGGTTCATTGGAAGGCGAAAGCTATCTCCTGAGCCATCACGGCTCAGGCAGAAATAATGTGTGTAACATATCGTATTAGTATGTCACATCAAGGATTCCTTTATTCTTTCTTTTTCTTTATTGATTTATCAGCTCTTTGTAGGCCAAGGCCTTCTTCAAAAAGTCAAAGAGCTCCAGTTGATCACTCACAGTGTCCTCATCCATACAGTCGTTTCATTTCAGTCTGCTTCTTATTCGCGTACCAATTTCAAAATTGAAGACTCTGTTTGTCAAAGAAATTACTTCCATTCTGCAAGTGTGAATGTCAAATTTAACCCTCTAAGCGTTGAGTCCCTGTATTCTATTTTATATTTCATATAACTATCTTTGAACAACCGACTTACTTCTTGGTTTATGACTTCTAGTGTCCAACTCCGTAGCCTTGTAATTTTAAGCCCAATCCAAACGACAGGGGAACTCCTGAATCAAGTATTGGGAGAAATTTCCCTTCGTGGAGGACTTTTTTGATGGAACTAACCCGCATTTGCGTTGCATGAAGAGGAAAACCACGAAAACCTCCTACGCTTAGCCTGATAGCAAGAGATGGTCCGTCTAAGTAAAAAGATTTCAAAAATAGAGTTATTGATTACATTTCAAGAACAGTTCTAACAATCTTCAATACTTTAAGCAACTTGACAATTTATGAAGCACGAAAAGCATACTTTTCACCAATTTTATTAATTTTAAAATTTCGATAAGTAGCAGTTATTCCCCCCCCCTTCTATAATTTGAATGACTACCTGCTTATAATTTTCAAAAGTACAAAAAAAAAGAACCAATTTATTTACATAAAAAGAGTAACAGTAAAAGCTAATGTGGATCAAAAAGTCAAACCAACGTTGTAGCTATAAATGCACAATTTATAAATTCGGTTATTTAACAGCTCAAAATTTTAAGTTTAAAACTCTGTTCTGAATTTACTCTTAATAAAATTTTATAAATTATCACTCCCCTCCCCCCCCCTCAAAAAAACTACTTTCCTAAGAACCTTATTAGTTTTAGGTAATTAGCTGAATGAATTTTTAATTATAAATCCTTATCATTCCCCAAAATATTTAGACACAACAGTACTAAAAATAATGCCCCTAAAAAAATTTATATTGATGTAGTGTTACGAAGCAAAAATGTTTTAACTATTACCAAGGGTAAAGTTAAATGGAAATCAGAAACACCGAACTCTTTGGAGAATTTCAGTTAATGGATAGAACTTTAGGAAATTCGAATTGGCAAGCAGGAGTTATCCAGTTTTCTTTATAGAATCTGTAACAAAACCAATTTACATGGTTTTAAGAAGGTGTCAGAATATAAATCTAAGAGAAAATACAGTGATCTCACCTGTTACAAATTTTTGATTTTCATCGCAGGGATAAGTTGAGCAATTTTCAGTTCTGCATTTTTTCCTTCATGAAACTCCAATCACTGATATTCATTCGTATTACTTCAGTTCGATAAAAAAAATTGCCCTCAGTAGTCATTTTTACTATGACTTTTGCACAACACTTGAGAATATTGACTGTTCATTTAAATCCAAAGGCTGTTTTATATGAATTCAAAATCACTGGCTATCTATTGCAAATTGGTGACAAATTCAGTAAGTAATGGTTATGAAATTTTTAATTAATAACTATACACATACTTACAAATAACATACACCATAGTAAGCTCTAATTAACTATATTACAACCGCGATTGACTAGCAGGATAAATAATTTTCAACTAACTAATGAAAGCGTTCCTCAGGAGAGGGAGCTGTTGTACTGACAGAAATATGAAATCAAGGTTCCAAGTAAGATCTAACATTCACTGTACATTGGAAGAATAAAATGTATGGTCAAAACTATCAAAATATGGTAAAATTATTTTCTGGCTCTATGCGAACAGCATACTCAACGTGTGTGTGTGTGTGTGACTAATCCCCTCACTGTCTAGCGGCAGCTAGACATTATTATTGACTCCATACACTCTTAAGAAATCCAGGGCAAGCAAAGGGTCCGTCGCAAAAGTCTCCTTAGAAATGTGAAGACATGCCAGAATGTGCTCCGGGGACGCACTCTCCACTCCGCACTTTGCACAAACCGGGAAAACCCTGTTGCCATTGCAAAAGGAGCCACTCCTCAGGTCGCCGCTGGCAAATCTGGACAGCTTCCGTCTGGTCGGCTCGATCGCAGGAAAGGCCAATGGAGTCCCCAGGACATCTCCGCCAACACCAATCATGGGATGGAGGGACCCTCCAAGACTTTAAGTCATTGTTTTTTCTGATGGAGTAAAGCTCGTCGAAAGTCAATGAGGCAACTGAATACAATAGCTCTACCGAGCCCTGCTTTGCCAAGTCGACAGCGACCTTATTTCCGTATATCCCCACAAGCGAGGGAATCCATTGGAGGTGCACTTCGTGAACCACAACAATCTGTCTAAGTAATTATACTCAACGATTATTATACCATGGAGATTTTGTAATATTTTTTAGTAAAATTACTAATAAAATGTGCTTCTATTATCATAATGCTTGGTAGTAAGCCGACCGGCCTGTGTAGGGGTTAAGGAACTGCCCTTGCATCAGAAGGGTTCTGGGTTTGAATCCCGGTCAAGGCATGAATGTTCTTTCCTTCTATGTACTATCTGTCTTTACTGTGGGGGCAACGTTGGCCCACCTAATATGGTGCCCTTGAAAGAGAGGCCAACAAAACTGCCCTCTAAATGCCTGAATTGACGACAAAATGTTAACACAGGTGGGCATTGGAAGAAAAAATATTATTTATCTACTTGTCGTTATAGATACGTATGCAAGTTTGTGATCTGATTACAAAGCACGATTTATACGCCGTTTTCAAGTTTACAGATAGCACAAAATAAAGAGGAACATGAGAAAGATGCATCCAGATGTAAATTGAAGCGGTTAAGTCCGCCTTCGGGGGTTAAATTTTTGCAATGTCCTTCACTGACTTGCGCTACTCGTTCTTTAACTTGACAGCTTATAAATCGTAATTTTCTATGATCACACAAACTTGCAGGAGTGGAAGTAGCAATATATAAATAAATTTGATTTACGTACACATGCAGGCGCGTATGTTCAATTCAAAGAATGGGCTGTAGTATTATTAAATTAATTGTTAAGCTACTATTGTTAAACTGAATAACAGATAGCAAAAATCTAAGATAAGCAACACAACGATCCCAAAATTGACGGAGTTATTTGAATCCGCAATCACCATGCTTTAGAGCAGCGGTTTCCAACTGGCGGCCCGGGGGCCGCTTCTGGCCCTCGAAGCCTTATTTTTTGTGGCCGGCGAACTAAAATATATTAGTTGTAATTTTTTTGAGGACAATTTTTGTAAAGAATCTTTATGGGTTTAAAATACTTTTCTCGTTAATAAAAACCTAATTTCTTCGTTTCTGTGAAATTTATCATACCAACGATGCAAAAAAAGTTATTTCTCAGGTTTTGCATCCAAGAAAATATTTATTCAAATACAAAAATAATCGTGTATGGCGCGCTTTTTATTTAATTTTTTTTGTATTTTGTGAATATAATTTAGCATGTGCGTATCAGAAATTTTCTCGAAGAAATTCTTAGATTTAACTTTTTGAAACCACTTTATTTGGACAGAAATATTTACACATACATTTGAAAGTTTTAAATTTAAAATGTAAATATCTATTCTATGGTGATTGCAGCAGACAAACCTCAATTTTGTCATTGAACATTTTGTGTGCTACTATCTAAGTTTTAATACCAACCTTTTCAAAGTTTTATATCTTAACAATTGGATATCTGTTGCACATTAATTGTTTAATACATAAGTTCACATTAAAGTAATTATAGCCCGATTTTCTTAATATGCAATTAAATATTTTTAAAAATCTGTTTCTTACTTTAATTTCTAATTCAATGCTTTTGTTTTGTACAACTTGGTAGCATTCTGATAGTAATATTCAATGCGCCTTCAAACATGAAAGAGTCCTACATAAAATTTTGATAGAGTTGCGGCCCGCCATTTGATTTGTGTTTTTAATTGTGACCCCCTGCCTCATGTTAGTTTTAAACCCCTGCTTTAGAGCGTTTGGCCAAAACGCAATGCTCTTCAGTCAAAGGGACCTCAATGTTTTAACTTCGACTACTTTAGTAACAATAAATTCCAAGGGCCTCGATGAACGACCATTATAGCAGTCCCGATTTTTTTTATCCAAAATGTCTGTCTCTACCGTACAAATATGTTTATCAGCTTTTGATAAATTTATGGATTATTATCATCGTAAATAACTTGTCCTTAATTTGAATTAAAAAATATACTGTCGCTGATGGGAAATAAATAATTTTTTTTTCGCTTAGTCACGCAATCACTCTATTTTAAGCTTCAAGCACACTAGGTTACTAAAATGAAGCTTTTTAAAGGATCTTTATCATTGAGCCAAGTAATTGTTGACAAGTGTGAAAAATAAGATATTTAACGATTCGTTTCACGCTTCGCAATTGGTTCTCTCTTAAGTCTATATATTAATAAGAAAATTATATCCCCTGTGCGTGACATTTTCAAACTTGCAAGTAAATCATATGAAAAAGAAACTTGATATAATTCTGTTTAGATTAATAATGCGAAGCAGTTCTTGCAGTTGTAAAGTGATTGGCAAACGAAATTATTTATTTATTCATTATTTTACACCTATAATTAAGGGATTTAAATAAGTGACTTTATAAAGTCTGAATATTCCATGACGAATTCATGGCTCAGAGACGGTTAAAAATTACATATTTCTACAGCTTTTTTGCGAATACGAATAAAAATATATTTTTATTTTAAGACTCAAACGACATTGAGACTTATTTAAAATATTTAACATATTTAAACTTACATCTCTGTTCGGAACGTTAACTATTTTTACACAAATCAGTAAAATAACTCTATAACAGATTACTCAAGTTGTTGTTTTTTTTTCTAAGTTTTCAGAAATAAGATCAAACTGAAACATGATTAAGCATAATGCTTTAATAAATTTTAATAAATTTAAAAGTTTTAAAAGTTTTAATAAATTTTACAATTTATAAAAATTTGGCTCAAAATACTAATTTTATCGCTTAAGTGTACTAAAACTCTCATTTGAAAATGCGTAGTTTTTTTTTTTTTTTTGCGCATTATAAAACTTTTTATGTTTTTAAACTTCCCATGAACATACTGGTTTGTTTTATTGGTTTTTAACGAAATGTAGCTTTTAAAAGTGGTCCAAATGCATTCTCACAAGAAATAAAAGGTGAGATTTTCACCCATCTAGCAGAGGGCCTTTAACCTCTCCCAGAAAACATTAAAAGAATTGAATCATCTGCTTACTGATCATAAAAAAAAAATCTGAAAAAGCTATTCCGTGGTTATAAAAATCTAAATAAGATAATGATGCAAAAATAAAGACAATCGCAAAAGTTGCCCGTATCAATCTTTCAGTATTAGGCGTAAATGCTTCCTTTTCCCCCCAAATCTTGCTGTATCAAATAACTACAATATATCTCAATTAGAAACGATAATTACAATGAATTTTCATACTTATCTGAAAATACAAGGAGCATTAGTAAGAAAAGTAAAAAGTTGTAAAGTTGATAAAAAATTCCAAAAATTAAAACAGATTGGTCAATAATGTGACGCCTGGTGGCTGAGTGGTAGCGCTTCGCGCTCCCGTGGCCCAGGTCCTGGGTTCGGTCCTCGGGTGAGGCAAGGTTGACTCAGCCTTTCATCCCTTCAGTGGGTCGATAAATGAGTATCAAGCTTGCTTGGGAACTAAGCACTGGGGGTTTCACGTTCGGCTAACCACCTAACCGGAACATCTGCTCCTGCACCCCAGAGCCCAAGATCAAGAAAACTGAGATGGGCTGTCGAGCCACTGAGTTTAGTTTAGTCAATAATGTATGATTCAAAATAAAGATAAAAGTTCAAATTTCGACTAGGAAAAAACTATATTTATTCAAAATTATGCTCAGTTATTTTATAGCAAATATTTATTGGTGAAAAGTACAAAATTATATTCAAAAAATTTTAATAAAATGGTAAATTAATAGAGTAAAGTGCTTGTTTGTGTGTATAAGCCGTATAGATTTGCCATTTTCTTATGATCGCCAATACGTGCTTAATTATTTTTGGAAATAGGTACAAATTGATATAATTAGAAAATTTTTCTACTGAAACGCTAAATTAATAGAGAAAAACTATTTTTGTCTTGTAAAAAAACCCATGAAAAACCGCCTTATTATTATTGACGCAAATAATGCCTAGTTAATTTTTTTAACTGATACTACAGCTATTTCGTTAATTCGTGTTCTTTAATGGGTACTAAATATATTAACATTGGTTCTAAGATGCTCAGTAGAAATATATTTTTATGGCCAACCGACACTATAGAAGATATCTACAGACATCTCTAGATAGAGATGTCTATAGAAGAAAATTGTTGATTATGGTAAATTTTGGCTATCAGGAGTTAGCCTCGATCAAAAAGATTTTGTCAAATGATGCCGAATGTAATTATCTTTATTTTGAAAGGATTAACTTAAAAAAGATTTGCTAAGTCAGATAACATAAAGCCACCGGAATGGGCATAAGTAAGAGATGATTATATGAGAAAATTGTTGATTGTGGTTATTTTTCAGTATCAAGAGTTGACTTCAAGTAACAGCATTACGCTAAATAAAACTGAATATAATTAATCTTTATTTTAAAGGAGTGAACTTTAAAAAGAAAACTTCAAAAAATGGGTTTTTCTATTCTGAAAACATAAAGGTGAGGGGAAGGGCAACAAATATTAAAAATGAAAAGAAATAGTTTCAGCTTAATTGTGTCGGTATTCAGTTTAGTGCATGATTTTTAGTGCTTATTTATACTTACTCATAGATCATTTACTTTTATTTCACCAGTATTCAAGTTTGGAAATATTGTTGCAAACTACCTATTAATTTACAGGATCTATAAAACATTTATTTTAAAAAATAGCTTAGTTTTAAAGTTTTCTCTTTACAATCTTCGTATAATGAAAAATTATGGATACTAAAACTATCAATTTTATGACCCCGGCCCAAAAAAATTTCTGATTGAGGCAAAGACTATATCTATTAGTTCTTATACTAATTACTTTAATGAATATTTTTCTCTTCCAAATAGAATTCAAAATTAATAAAATGTTCATACATATTCATCCATTACCATCACAAAAAGTCTAAAATACTTTCATCTAATCAATTAATTTTTTTTCTTTTTTTTTTAAAAAACATTCTGTAAAAACATTTTATTCTTACCACCCAGTCTCAATACCTGAATCCAGTCATTAAAATCCAGTTTTAATAAGAAATTTACCATTAAAAATGCTTCAATTTTAAACTATTAATGCATTTTGAAAATAACAACGAATAAATTACTTAAATTTTAGTGCAATCTAGAGCGACACGTACCGCAGAGGTAGTTAAGAGTAGAAAAATGTTTTGAAATAATTTAAGCTATACGTCAATGGTTTTGCAATTTCTCCAACATGTGTGCTCGCCTAAATTGCATCGAGACTAGAACACTATCAATAACGTTAGTTTAATAAAGACGTGATAAATTACCTGAGATGAAAGACACTGATCCGCTTAATTCTCTCGCTTGAGTGCTTAATGGACTCATTTCTCTGAACCAAAATGCAATTTTACACAATCCCTATTTGTTTCATAACGGTCAATTTCGCTAGTATAATGGCTGGACCTTTAATTCTTCAAAAACAAATTGCTAAAAACTTTTTTTTTGTTTTCAAACGAATCGAAAATGAGATGAAATGATAGAATTTATTTTACAAGAAATATTCTGAAAGGAATTTTCTTTAAATATAATCAAAATGTATAAAAATATTAGATTTTGTTGTTGTTGTTGTTCATTTACGTCGCACTAGGGCTGGACAATGGGCTATTGGCGACTGTCTGGGAAACATCCCTGAGGAGGATCCAAAGACATGTCATCGCAATTTTGATCCAGTTTAACGAGGACCAATACCGCACACCCTCGGTCCCTACGCAGACTGATCCAAGTAGTCACCCACCCGCACACTGACAGTAGCCAGTGATGTTTGACTTCTGTGATCTGCTGGGAACCGTGTCTTAACGATCAGTCCACTGCGGGACGTAAAAATATTAGAACTTGTCGTTTGAATTTCGATGCAAATAGAAACTACTCGACTTGACTCGATGGACTCGACTGAAATAGATTCGACTTGGCAGAAAAATCGACATTTTAACTTAGATGCTTTCAAAAATTTTCAAAATAATGTGAATAAAATTTTTTTCTTAAATGAAGAAAATTATAAGCAAATAAGTTAGTTTAAAAATTCAGTTTATTAAATTTTTTAACTTATTTCATGACAGACCTTAAATTTCATGGAGATAAGAATAAATATGGCTTTTTTTCTTTACATTTTCGTATTAAAAAGAAACTTTTTTAACTGCAACTTTTAAACCTGTTTTTGGAGTAGTTTCAAAAGCAATAAATAGATAAAGAAAATAAATGAACCAAAATAAGAAAATAAATAAAAATATGATTAAATTAAAAGCTTATAAACTTTATTGAAAGGTCAGGTCACCAGAACAACTTATTAGAAATCAGTCCGGTGTTTAGCCCAATAAAATTATTCGAAATTCTCGAGAAGTGGTGGTCTCTGGTCAAAACTTTACTTTAAAATAAATGTTGCACAGTTTCAAATGATTTAAAAAATGCAAAATGATATGTTTTTTTTTAATTATTTTCACCCATAACAACTATTATATAGGAAGGAAAAATACCTACCAGTTGAATGCATAAATTTATGATTAGGGGACTCTATAGCATTGATGTTAAATCAAGCCTTCAAATCCGAAATTGTTTGAAAAAGTTTCCCAAAACTATTCCCTCATTTTCTCTTAAAAAGAACAAAAACAAAAATCAATTTATCCCCTGAATCAAGAGTTGAATAAATTTATTTTTGGTAAATAACTTTTCGAAGAAAACTGATTGTTTATTAAAATAAACAAACTTAGAAATGAATGATTAGAATGTCTACCGTATTTACAAACTATTATTCTAAGAGAAAGATAATAAATCTAATAATATACTGTAATGTATGTAACAGGAAGTCTAAAAGTAAAACGCTTTGAGATTTATACTATTTGTATTTCGCTACAGAAAGGGCAACTAAACAAATCCTCTCTTTCTCTCACTCCTCCCCCCTCCCCGATGAGACTTCTGAATATATTATAATGAATATTCGCGTATATCATTAGAATTTTTTCCCTTACAAAGACTAGAAAATGAAATTATTGACTATTTCCAAAATTGAGAAATAGCTTCGTGGCTACCTAGGCACGAAACAAAATAAAATGTGACAAAATCTGAGACATTGTGTGAGTGCTTTTTTTCTGTTTTATTTTCTTTTTTTTCTTCTTCTTCTTTTTGTCGTATGCCTGCTTTAGGCAGTGGTGGTGCGTTTGTTCCTGTTTTTCAGTGGCGCCATCTATGGCCAGAAATTCGACTTCTGCCACGCCATTCACACAACCACAACCCGTTTATAGGGCGGGTCACATTCACACACAAAGGAGAAAGAACATAGAACACACAGAGAGAGCGAAAGAAACATCCCTGCCTTGCCCGGGATTCGTACCTAGGACCTTTCTGATGTAAGGACAGTTCCCTGCCCCCTACACAAGCTGGTCGGCGACATTGTGTGTTGACACGTTGAAAAGCCCATTCAATCAGCATACATATTCACTTTATATAAAGTGAGTCATGAATAGTAAGAAATTTTATAAAATTGAGAAAAATGACGTATGCTATAAAAATCCTGAAACAACTGGTGGAATTTACGGTCTTTCTCATTTATCCTATAAATATAAGCAGGGGGAAATGTTATGGTTGCAAAAACATACAGAATAAAATTCTATTCATGAATCTTAGCATGATCTTACATGTCAAGACATGAGATCTCAATCTTAACGTGTTGCATGAGGTAGGATACCTCACTTGTTACTTAGCTACACAGAATGTAACTCATTGTGTTTTCCAGTTCTTATACTTTACTCAGTTTTCTTAACCTTGGGCTCTGGGGTGCAGGAGCAGATGTTCCGGTCAGGTGGTCAGCCGAACGCGGAACCCCCAGTGTTTAGTTCCCAAGCATGCTTGGTACTCATTTATCGACCCACTGAAGGGATGAAAGGCTGAGTCAAGTTTGCCCGGCGCGATGATCGAACTCAGGAACTGTGGCACGAGAGCGCGAAGTGCTACCACTCAGCCACCGGGCGTCTTTCCAGTTCTTATGGAGAAGTGTTATTGTGTTAAATACGAATATGACAGTTTGTGAGGAAACGTATATATTCAGATACACTGAACACGGAATATGGAATTAGATACACAGATACAAGGAAACAAAATTCGCAACACCAAGAAAAAATTGCTGTTGAGTAATGAAATTTCGGAAATGCGTTTGTCTGAGTAGCATATTTAATTGATTAATATTTCAAGATTTCAGGTTAATGCAATTAGGAGAAAAATCATTTCAAATGGGAAATACTGGTACATTAATAACCGGTGTAACCGCAGGAATTTTGAATGCAAGCATGCAAATTGGCATGCATTGTGTCATGCAAATGTCATTTCGCGGGATTGAGTTCCACGCCTGTTAGTCAATACGGAGATAGCTAATGGTGGTTGTGGATAACGCTGTCCAATGATGTCCCATACGTGCTCGATTGGCGAAAGATATGATTTAGTACGCAAAGGCAACATGTCGATATTCTGTAGAACATGTTGGGTTACAACAGCAGTATGACAGCGAACGTTATTCTGTTTTAAAATAGTATATATAATTGGAAAATAGAAAGAATTATTGAATGCTGCTCATGAATGGCAGCAAAACTGGTGGAATCACCATGTTGACGTACAAATTTGTAGTCAAGGTGCTTGGAATAACCACGAGAGTTCTCCTGCTGTCTTAGCAAATTGCTCTCCAGACCGTAACTCCAGGTGTGTGACCAGTAGCAGGCGCTAACATGGCCTCCTTCTAACCAATATAAAGCTATCACTGGCACCAGGGCAGAACCAACTTTCATTAGAAAACATAATAGATCTCCACTTTGTCCTCATTATATTAATTATCAACATGTATATATGTATATTAATAATTATCAATATGTGTATGTGCATATTAATAATTATCAATAGATGCAGCTATTCGCTTTTGATTAATAAAAAAATCATAATAAAAAGTAATATTTTTAAAAATCCCGTTTTTGTAGTGGAGAATAATAATAAAAAAACAAAAATTTGAGAAACTAAAAACGTGGGGTGCATGAAATACATAACAGTAATGTTATATTAGTGTGTGTATGTGTGCTCATGAGAATATGTGTATGTATATCTGTAATTAAAATTGTATCTGAATGTGGATGTGGATGTGGAATATGTTTGTGTATATGCATGTGTATGAGAATGTATATGTGGATGTGTATGTGGCTGTGCATGTATATGAGTAAGAAAATGTGTATATGTATGTGCATATGCACTGTTATGTATTTCATGTGCACCACGTTTTTAGTTTTTCAAATTTTTGTTTCTTAATTATTATTCTCCCCTACAAAAACGCGGTTTTTAAAAATATTATTTATTTTTTTTTTTTGTACTCACTTCCAAAATCTCAATTTTTTCTCTCACTGTACACAAAACTTTTCAACTGACATGTGACACTAATTTGAAATAATCGAATCGACAACAAAAGACAATCGCGAAAATATTAATTTTTCTTTAATTTTAATTTTATTCTACTTTGTATGTCTTCTTTCTCTTCTCTTCATTTTCATGCATTGTCATCCAATTCTGAACTATGTGCCAAATTTGAGCTAGTCGGGAAGTTAGTTTAAAATCGATCACAAAATTCCACCCGAACAGACATACGCGAAGGCAAGTTGATATAAACGAGGTAAAATTGATTTTATTCATAAGTTATGAATGTCAGCCATACTTTTTATTTTCTTCCAAGAATGCCGTCTAAAAACAATGATTATGATATTGTATTAAAGATACATCATTTTTAGAAACAAACATTTATTCGGGATTCTAAGGCTGACCCGCATGGTTTAAAAAAAAGAAGAAAAAGGAGAAAGATTAAATGATGAAACACGATGTTGGTAGCGCAAACAAACGATAAATTTTAAACTTTGTATGGCTTGAAAGTTACAGACATAGAGAGAAAAGAATTATTGATTTTATCCTTTATCAATAAAAAAATTGCCATAAAAGGGAAAGGTATATAGGGGACACCAAGAAGAACACTGAAAAATGTTTAATATTATAAGCCCTAGCTTTCAAATTCGGCTCTTTTCGTTTTCGGAAATTTGGCTCAATTCATTTTCGGAAGTTCTCACCGTAGATTAAAATCAATAATTAACTCATCTTGACTTTTAAATTTTTAGAACATAAGTAAAATATTACTATTTTGTGATCCGATTGTATTTTCTGGAAGAAAATATAAGAGTATATATTTAAAAAGTAAATTGCAGTCTCTTTTTTGATAAGTATTTATACGCTTTCTTTAATCGTTTCAAATTAGAAAAAAATAATTAAAAAAAGAGGGAAAATTTGTGTAGATACTCAAAAAGATTAAGAATAGCATAAACTTTTTTAAAAAACTGAAAAAAAGTTTATATGAATTAGCTAAGCTGCCTTTAAATGTCTTGAAATCAAAAACCCAATTTAATACAAGAAAAATTTTTAAAAAAAAATTGTTTCATTTATTTCTACGCAGCATGATACAACTCAGAGAAATAAAAAATTATCTGTTGAGAAGAGAAAACTGATCTCTTATTTGGATCTCTCTGCAGCGAAACGAACCAATTAATATTTATTTTACATACGATATCAACCTAGAATTTCTATTTTATATTATTCTGTGATTGATGCGTATGGCAGATTTTTTATCTCTCCCATTTAAAGTTTCCGTTAAAAAAATTACTAAATTGGGTTTTTGTATGGGTGCACTTCTCAAAAGGTAGGAACCACAAAGTTAACAGCTGCTCACTCTCAATTATTTTACTAGGTCTAGTTAAGTGCCACTGCCCGGTATACATTTGTCCGGTATGCCTTACCTCAATATTTTTTTAAGGTTCAGTGCCACTGCTCAGTATGCATTTAACTGGTACTCCGAACACTGATGTTTCCCCTAATCTATCCTCATTAGTTAATAATATATCAAATAAATATGATAATATCACCGAAAAAATTAATATCAAGAAGGATATAACAAATATTTCGGACATTCACCAAACCGACTATGTGTTATTTGCCATTCACCGGTGAAAGTCGACATTCTCTTGATTTCGATCATTCACGGTAACATATGCACTACATATTCACAACATTACATTTTTTTATTCACATGAAATTAACACTATAACTTTTTCATCACATTGCCTTTTAACAATGAATTTAATGAAAAAATAGTGAGCCTTGTAACGTTAATTTTGTTTTTAATTTTATTTTGGAGAAACCGATAAGTGATGACCGATAAGTAAGAAAATGGCTTTTTGTTGCAGAAATATATCACAAAAATATTTAAATTAAAATAAACATTTTAAAGATGGATATATACTCAATTTAATCAACTTTTGTTAGATTACTTTTTTTTAAAATTACGTTAGCATAAATGCTGATTAAGTTTCACAGTGCAAAACCTTAATATTAACACTATTTCTAAAACATTTAATTTTAATGCTTATATTGATTGCATTGCACGGTGTGCCGTTTGTTTGCGTTTCGGAAAGCTTTTTTCCTTCATTGACATTTATTTCATTTTTTTCTTTATTTTCATTATTTTTTATTTTCTTTATACTTTTTAAAATGAATCATTTGCTGGAATTGGATATATACGATGACATAAAAGAGGTCTAAATAGAGAAGTATACTTCAGGTCAACGAAATAGGTCAGAGTGGAATTTCTTTGATATGTTCCGGATGTGACGAATATTTTTTTAAATTAAAAAAAAATTTCAGAAGTACCAATCATTTTTTTTCTCCAATTTTAATGGTTCACTATTAATTACATGACTTAGGAATAATATTTGAATGAAAAGTGAGAAATGTAAGTTTGTATATAAAAAAATTGCTCATTAAAATGTAGTGTGTTATGTTGTAATAGACTTTATATTAAACATGAATATTAGTAGTTAAGATATGCTTTTATTCACTAGCTCATACTGTAATTTTTTAAACTAAAGCAAATGGATGCTAAAATTGAGTAGTCTTGGAATAGAACTTGATAATGGTATTAAGTGAAATTGAAAAAATAATATACGCTATATACTAAAAAGCAAAACTAATGGAGAAATGGTACACTAGCTGGATTAAGAGAATCGGAAAGGAAAGTCGCCATACTATTACAGTCGCCAGTATTAGTTAATTTTAGTAATAGATTCTACTTACTAAATGAAATTTAAATGAATTTTTAATTGAAATGAAAAAATGAGCCTTTTACTAGAAAGCAAGTTTACTGGATAATCGTTACGAATTTGTTTTCGGAAAACGTAAAAAAAAATCATCATCTTATTATTGAACTAATTCTAAAGCATTTTAGAGGAGAAGATAAGACGAATCTTAAAAGGTAAGTACTTAACTCATTATATTTTAATTTTAATGAAAATGTGAACCTAAATCTTAAATGAAGTTTATTCTAGTTGCAATATATGTTGTACTCCTATATTCCTTTTGATCAATTGTTTAGAATAATAATTTTAAGAAAAGAGTGCAACAGAGTAAAAATATTAATTTCATAATAAAAATACTATTTCCACAGCGAAAGTAGACAAAGCGATCTTACACTTGATATCAATTTCAACTGATTAACATGATAAACAGTGTTAAATTGACTAATAGTCAGTAAAGAAAGAATTGCCAACTCTGGCAGAAATCGGCAGAAGTATAGGTTATGTTGGCGATAAAGAACAAACTTTCATGTTTACTTCGACTCTCAGTTTACTTCAACTCTTCGACTACTTACCAGTGCTAAACAAAAGTTTAGTACTAGTATTTTTATTATGAAATTAAAAAATTGACATATTATTAGGCTTTTCTTTTATAACTTTTGCACTTTGCAATTGATTAAAATAAATTCAAATGTACATATGGTATATATATATTTTAAATGGCGATAATAAGAAAAGTAAATATAGAATACATATAGTATACACGTATACTGCAGTTAGAATAAGCTTCATTTAAGATTCATTCTCTAATTCTCAATAAAATTAAGAAAATATAAGAAGTTAAGCACGAATTTTCACAAATTCGACCGGTCTTCTAAGCTAAAATGTTTCCGATATAGCTCTGTAAGTATATTTACGTCTTCCTACAGTATACGATTTTGGATGAATAAATACGAAAATTGACGACACTATAACATTTANTATATATATTACATGGCGATAGTAAGAAAAGTAAATGTAGGATACATATAGTATTACAGTTAGAAAAAGCTTCATTTAAGATTCATTCTCCTATTTTCAATAAAATTAAGAACATATAAAAAGTAAAGCACGAATTTTCACAAATTCGACCGGTCTAAGATAAAATGTTTCCGATGTAGTTCTGTAAGTATATTTAAGTCTTCCTACAGTATACGATTTTGGATGAATAAATACGAAAATTGACGACACTATAACATTTAATATCTACAGTTATTTACAAGTTAATACAAAGTAATGAATAAATACATTATTAATGAGAGAAAATATTTATATACATTATTACTTTTTTATCCAAATATATAGAATGTCAGGATTGCAATTATAATTGGTTGTCTTAGCAACGCGCTGTTTACATTTATATGAAACGAAATTTTGACGCGTGTTATTTTACTGACCTTGCACACCACAGTTCAGCATGTTCCCCTGTATTCCGCCCCGAAAATTTCTTTTTAGTAGCACTGCCTTTATTTTAATTCGCATCCTTCCAACACCCAGGATTTTCAAAAGTATCTGATAATAAAATTTCTCTGGTGACAAATTGTTATGAGTCTTCTCGATTCGATTCGAGATTCTTTTTGTTCTAAATTACTTTATTTTTAAAATTTAACGATATATAAGCTGACTAAATAATATTTAGTCAGTTTATTAACTAAATTCACTTAATAAGCCCTCAGTTTCTACTTATTCTAAATCTCGAGTTAATTTTCTTTCTTAAACTTAATTCAGATCAAACGTATAAACTCTACATAAAAGGAGACTTCTTGAAAAAAGATATAACAGAAACAGTCAAAATTACTCGTACCTGTTTTATCCTTAACAAAGTAATATCTTGTTCGTAATTTTGCCGTCTTATATTTCACATCGGAATGCAGAGTACAATGTCCTGTCACGGACGCCACTTTGTTATGAGTCGAGATTCTTTTTGTTCTAAATTACTTTATTTTACAATACAACACTCAGAATATTAAGACGATTTACAAAAGATATTATTTACATGTATGTTGGAAGTAAAATCGTACATCATTAAGATGAAAATCGTATAGAATTCTCTTAAACACTACGTATTGTAAGTTCTTTAACTTAATATTATAAACATAAAAAAGAACATAAAATATAATTGCCAGATTCACAAACTCAAATACAAAATTAACTAGAAGAAAACATGACGGAAATGTTAAACTTAAAGTGAGTGGCAACACAAATATTTCGTCGGTTATAAATCAACTTATTATTTTTTGTTGGTCTCCATTTTTAAAATACGTACGATAAAATTAACCATTTGTGAGATTCACTATGTTATTTCTGTGCAGGCGCAGTAAAAGTTTTACAAATGTATGAATGTGTTTTTGTCTTATTTTATAGTAGGTAATAATATCAGCTGACAAAAAAATAAAAGTACGCGAAAAATTTAAATTCTTAAATCCGAGTTCTTTTATCATGTAATTAAGAAGCTTATTATAAAATCTGAAAAAACGAATATTAAAAAATAAAATATAAACAACACTCGGCTGTTATTTGCTACTTGATAAATGTCGTGCTTAATTGAATGTATCCATTTTTGTAAAAATCAAAGATGGGGATCGTATAAATCAAAGAAAGTATCGTTGGGATTTTGTAAACAAAAACTTCGGAGCCATTTTTTATAATCGCCTTTAAATTTCGGATCTGTGATAATACTGTATATAATAATAGATATAAAGAGTACAACCAACGGACAAACGAAGCTGTTTCTCATTGTTTAATGACAAATATTCAGTTAAAAACTACTGTTCATGACGTCACTAAAAGACCTTGATGATCTCAATGGTCTTATTTCTCGGTGTCTATGCATCAATCAGGTTGTTTGGCGTATCGCTAAACAGACGGCGAGTAGTCGTTACCGTTTCTTGAGTTCGTTCTGTTCTGACTCATGCACAACGATGTAAATCGGAAACAGTTCAACGTTTCGTCCAGTAAAAATGCATCAGAAAAAATCACAAGTTAAGAAAGCGATGAAAGAAATTATTTTTAACAGTTATAAAGTTGAACTGAAATCAAATCATGACGTTTCAATGTGGAATGTAGCCGAACATACAGCTCGACGTAACTGAAATAAGTAGAGCTTTCGTTTATAATGTCGTTCGTGTGTATAAAAATGAAGGAGCAGTGCATTCAACTAAGAAGAAAAACAAATAAAAGCGTGGGCTTGAAAACATGAGTAAACTTGAAAACATTCTGTAAACATGATCAATCCTATTGCTCTGGGAACGTTTTTGAAAATCATAATAATGAAGATATACCTCCACCTGAACTGGGCGAGGTTGATATTGCTATAAAAAAGTTAAAAAACAACAAAGCAACTGGGCACGACAGGATAGCAGCTGAGCTGTTAAAGTGTCATGGTCCAGTATTTCTAAAACTAATTTATAATCTTATTACTGATATTTGGAATGCTGAAATTTTACCTTCCGACTAGAACACTGCCATTATTTGCCCAATATATAAAAAAGGTGATACCATGGTTTGTTCTAACTACAGGGGTATAAGTTTGCTATGTACTACCTATAAAATCTTGTCAAACATTTTATTTGAGAGACTTATACAATATATAGACCCTCAAATTTGAAACTACCAACGTGGTTTTCGCGAGGGAAAAATCTACTAAAGATCAAATTTTTGCACTTAGACAAATTTTAGAGAAAACCAGGGAATTTGGTACTACCACACATCTTTTTGTTGATTTCAAAAAAGCCTTTGACAGTATTAATAGAAATCGCTTGTATGAAGCCCTGGTTCAGTTTCTAGTACCACCAAAACTAATTATACTTGTAGAAGCAAGCATGTCAAACGCCGTATGCAGAGTCAAACTTTTGGGATCTTTATCTGAAGAAATCAAAGTAAATAATGGAGTCAGACAGGAAGACTCCTTATCCTGTCTTCTTTTTAATGTTGCTCTAGAGAAAGTTATAAGAGATGCTGAAATCAATATCAGAGGCAACAGATTTTCAAACTCTATTTAAATATTGACGTATGCGGATGATTTAGACATCATTGCAAGAACTGTTCCTGCATTAAAGGAAGCTTCCCTTTCTTTGGAGCTTGCTGCTAGGGATATGGGACTAATCATTAATACCGATAAGACCAAATATATGCCTGTACTTGCTAAATTAAATTATAGTGAATCCTATCTGGAGATCGGTTCTCACAGGTTTCAGGCTGTTCAGAATTTTACTTACCTTGGTTCAATAGTTACTACCGACAATAACATAGACAATGAGATTCGGAGTCGTCTAATTTGTTCAAATAAAGCTTTTTATGGTTTAAAACGTTTTTTCAAATCCTCTCTTTTATCAAAAAATACCAAACTTTTACTCTATAAAACATTAATTAAGCCAATACTTACCTATGGCTCTGAGACCTGGAACCTAACTCAAGCTGGTGAAAATAAAATTGCCATTTTTGAGAGAAAAGTTTTGAGGGCCATCCTTGGTGGGATAAAAATAAATAATTCCTGGAGAAGACGATATAATACTGAACTGTATAAAATCTACAGAGAGCCAGATATTGTGAAATTCATTAAAATAAATCGAATGAACTGGGCAGCTCACATTTTCAGAAGGAATGATGACTCAAATTTAAAGAAAATCCTATTACACAAACCCCTAACGAACAGGAAAAGAGGTAGACCCAGGCTGAGATGGCTGGATTTAGTTGAGACTGATTTCCTTACTCTAAAGGAGAAAAACTGGCGAACAAGTGTCAAAAGTAGAGAGAAGTGGATTCGAATTCAAAGGAAGGCACTGGCCCACCCTGGGCTGTCTAGCCAGATATGATGATGAATAAAGTTCCGCAGATGATGATCCTGATTCCCCTGATTTTAGTTGTCAATTATGCAAAAATAATAATAATAATAAATTATGTTAGACCAAAGTGGAATAATAGCATAGAGCATGTAAAACAAATAGAAAATCATTTGTGGGAATTAGATGACACAACAGAAAATACAGGAGATCCGATTGTTATTAATGTTGATTTCAACAGCGATTCGTCAAGTTTAATCAATAATTAAGTTAATAAGTTTGCAAGTAAGTGGTTAATAACCGTTTGAATACTTAAAGATAAAAATTCGATGTTTAGGGAATCTTTCTAACAAAAATTTCAGTTTCATAGTATTTTGAATCAATTACGTATTTACAACAAGCAGAATAACTCCTCTATTATCGATTTTTTTCCCATTCAATAATACTGTAAAAAAGAAAAATGCAGAGTAAATCCTCAAAAGTTGCATACCTTATCAAGATTCTGGCGACCTATTTATTTACTTTCGTCCAGACTTTTCCTTAAACCAGAGATGATTGTGCTCAGGAAAAATCCGGATTTCCGGATTTTCGCTAACCTCGATCCAGAAGTTCCCGGAAATCCAAGGTCCAGAAGTTTTAAGAAATCATCGATCACATTTATGCATAAAAACTCTTGTATACTTTATTTAGAAATATTAGAATTTGAATTTATACTTGGCATCTCTTTCATTTGTAAATATTTTTTCTGGGTAGAATAATAAATGTGATTAGACATAAAAGTAAACTTATAAATTATTTATTTAAATTCGGCTGCATATAATCTATTTAGAATTTCACGTTTTAAAAATATTAGTGATTCAAATTTATGAAGATATTAGGTTTTTTTTACATGTGTCATTAATGATTTTACTCGAGAAATTTTCAGGATTTTTGAGTTGCGCTCATAATCACACCTGCGTAAACGCACTATATAGTACTGTATTTTAATTTTTACCTGATATTTTAATTTTACAAAAGTATAAATTTAACAAATTGCATATTTACCAATTCGCATATTTTTCATGATATATATTTATTACCCGCATACATTCTCAAATTCGTGCCGATTTGTAACTACACTGGTGGACAAAATTAAGAGATGGAAAGCATTCTATGACGCTATATTCTTCTATGACGCCCATTTCTATTGCGCTATTTCTGGACGGTTATTGATATGGAGGGAACCTGGAACACGATACCGTCCCAGCAATATTATCGAAAGGGACCATTATGCTGGTGGAGGACTCATGGTTTGGGCAGGGATCATGCAAAATACCCGCACACCGCTCCATGTGTTTGACAATGGTTCCGTGAATGCCCAGAGGTACAGGCAGTAGGTCCTACAGCCCTATGTGCGTCTTTTCAGGGGCGCTGTTGGCCCTGAGTTCATTTTTATGGACGACAATGCGCGACCACATAGGGCTCTCATGGTTGATGAGTATCTGGAAAGCGAGGATATTCAACGAATGAATTGGATAGCCAAATCCCCTGACCTGAATCCTATGGAACATGCTTCGGATGCTGTTGGGAGAGTTATTGCGATGGGTCAACCTCCCCCCCAGAACCATTCCGGAGTTAAAAATTGCTCTGGAAAAATGGGAGGTTGTATAGCCACAAGTCCTCCTTAACTCCCTTATTAACAGCATGCATACTCGTTGTGCATGCTGTCTGTCAGGNATGTTGAACTCACTAATTACAATTATTGTTTTGTTTGGAATTGAATGCATTGTTAATTGTATTTTGAAGAGTCTCCTTTCTGTTGGCGTTAATGAATTTGCTTTCATTCTCAAGTAATAGCATTGATTTCTATTTATAAACTTAATTCCAGAATATATCATTACGTTTCTTATGTCTGACAGCTTAAAATTAATTAAATAAATAACCAAATGAGAAAATGCAGGCAAATTTTTTAAAAGTTGAAATTTAAGCAAAGGAAGACTGTTAAACCAAAATTATTTAATGAAAATTATTTTGATACAATTTCTATTAACTATTAAATGAATTTAAATGCAGCTCTGATTGAAATATTTGCTACTATAATAAATGAGAAACATTTTTTTTAATAAATAAATAAATTTAAAAAAAAATAATGATATATCTGCAACAAAAAATCGTATTTTCAGAGGAAAGCTATATAAACATTTAATTACGTTTACGGGTGACATTTTAAAGCTTAAACGCTTCAGTTATTTTAATTTTTAAATTAAATTTTTTTTGAATAGGGAAAAGAATGCTGTGTTCTGTTTTGGAAACAAGATAATTTATTTCCTTACAAAATGTGAAAATTATTTACAAACCTTATAAGCATATTTCATTATAACTAAATCGTCTATAAAACAAAATCTTCACAATCTTCACCAATTGCCAAAACAACCTGCACAGTCATATGACAAAAAATGAGAAGACACCCGTGGAAATATTTCAATTGGTGTGATCTGATATGCAACAGAAAACAAAGCTTTAGACTTTTCCTACACAGCATCGCCATCTGTTGACAAGCCTTGTTACTCTTTTTAATACTTGGTGAGTACGAAATCAGATATAATAAGGTGAACACGGCTAACCCTGAAAGTATATTCCAATAAATTCCCAAGGACCCGAAAAAATCAGCTGGCATAAGCAATACTTTTGATGGTGATTTATAAAAGTAGCTTATACTTATTTATCACCAAATCATAAAAGCATATAAACGTTGAAATGACCCCGAATTATTTTATTATTATTGAAATTAATGTTAGTTTTATATGGGAGAAGAAAATTTTAATTATTTAATGAAAAGTAAATAAAATTTTTCTTTGCTGACCTAAATAGGAATTGACTTTAAAATAATTTTTTAATATATGAATTGTTTACAATATAGTTTTATCCGAGATAAATTTTGTTTTAGTTTTTTTTTCTGACAAGAGGATGGAAAATATTTAGTATCAGTGCTTAGTTGTTGGATTTTAATGAAAAGAAAAACTCATTTTGAAAATGTTTGTATATAGGAATAGAAAGAATATGGTCTTCCTGATTGATGAAAAAGAAGTCTCCCTCTGCTCTCTTGTGTAGTACTCTTATTCCGAAATTAAATTTCTGTTATATGCAGGAAAGCATCCCCGTATTTTAAAGCTCGTAAGTTCTCTAAAGTAATATTTTACTTTAAATCTGGATTAAAATTTCGCTCTTGTATATTATATGTTTTTAATCTTATAACATTATCTGAGTGTTGAGATTCAGAATCCAAGCGTTTCCTCTTTTAATAAAACTGCATTTTAATTTAAACAAAAAATTCTGAACCATGGAAAGCATCTTTTTTTTTAAACAAACTATTGCTCTTATTACAAAAAAAAGGATCTATTTAAATAAATTTCAATTCTCTTTCATCTACAACTTTTGTATTAAACCAGCTTAAAATATTCTAAAAGTGTTCTAATAATTAAATTACTGTTAAAAATAATTATTAATAAAAATATTTTTAGTTAAAGCTATTTTAATGACTAATTTAAAGATTATTTTTTAATTTGTTCAAATAATCATAAAAATTGTTATAAAAAAGGACTGTTATCGAATACCCTATTCATTGGTAACCGTCATTCTGGTTGTTGATAACATTTGAATTGATAACATATCCGTGTTAAAATAATCATAACATTCCATTGATAACATTTAAATGGATTTTTCTAATGCTGTGTCGTGCATGAGAAAAATCAATTTAAGTGACTAACAGATTAAAAAAAGATAGTTTTATTTGGAATATTTGTACTATAATAAACTACATATTGCGAAAAAAAAACTAATTTTTTTCATCAGCTTTCTTATATTTTATCGTTTATAGTGTTAGTAAGGGAAAGAAGTCAAGCCGCTTTATCAAAATCAATCGTAAAGGTTTTTTATTTCAATTGTACGACAATATAAGTAGATTCATTGACAGAAAAATAACAGTTTAAAGATTTTAAAAATCTATCTCTCACTCTCTCGCTCTTTACTTCAATAAAAAAAATTTCATTTACATCAATAGATCTAAGAAGGTATTTTTTTTTTTTAAATTAACTTTCTTCCTAAATTTTGGTAAATCAATGAATCATCGGGAAAAAAAATGTTTTTATGCTCGTTTTGAGAGAGTATTTAAAAAATCTTCGTAGTGAGTCAACCATTTAAAATACAGCCGCCACATTTGGGGTGGTTTTGTTGTTTTTGGTATCTCAATGTTATGTCTGTATGCTTTTATGAAATTTTGATCAAATTGTCGCATTAAGCGAATAAACTCAAATACTCTTGTTATTCTAATGATGTGGGAGTCTATTTCAAGCTTTGTTATGAGTAAAATTTTAAAAGAACAAAATTATATATGAATAAGATTCCAGTTTGAGGGGGCGATGAACACAAAGGAATGAATTTCTTTTAGAAAAACTCTCGCAGTCGAAGAAGTTTCCAAAATTCTTTTTGGAGATCTCTGTTTAAACTAAACTATTCTTATTCAAACAAAAAACAGTTATTGGCTCTGAAATTCATTAAATCTCAGCATTCCGTTCATTTTATTATCATTTTTAATTTCATTTTACTTTGGTTCTGGGAATCATTTCTTATCTATAAAAAAACTTAAAAATAACTAAAAAAAACCATAATAATGCAAATTAAAACAGTAAGTATCATTAAATTTCAATAATTTAGAGATAGGAAAGAGTGGATTAGCGTAAGTTTGTACGCTACCTAGTTTATAATCGTTATTGAACAGCCAACCCAATTCAGGATTTACGATTACTAATGTTCAACTCCGTAGACTTGTAATTTTGGACCCAAATCAGAAGACAAGGAAACTCCTGGATCAAGTATTGGAAGAAATCTGAATTCTTGGAGGGCTTTTTGATGGAACGATCCCGTATTTGCGTTACACGGTGAGAAAATCCACGAAAACCTCTGACTGTTAGCCTCTTAGCAAGAGGCTCTGACTGTTAGCCTCTTAGCAAGAGGCTCTAACCCGTGATCCGTCTACCACTGAAGATATTTCACTGAAGATTAGCCCTGTGGTCGGTGCGAGCCGGTTGCGGAATTCGTATCAACTAGCCAGCAATGAGATTCGATCCCAGTACACCTCATTGGAAAGCGAATGCTCTATCCCCTGAGCCACCACGACTCGTTCGCCACCGAAAGAATTTCACATTCGGTATATGCAATGAAAGTCTGTTAGAGCAGGCACTATCTGCAGCTTAAGTAAGCATTTCAGATTATGTGCCTGAAAACTGCTCTTAACTATCTAGTTGCCTAAAATTTTTTCCATCAAATTGATTGGCTATTATTACCCTATAGTATTTGCATTAGAAAAAACTCTGGTTATAAAAAAAGTAAGAAGTTTAATAAAACACTACAAAAAATAAGAATATTGTTAGACTCAATAAAAAAACTGAAGTTGTAGCATGCATTTGAAATAAATGAAAGGGTAAAATATTTAAACTATCTTAAAAGCTCAACTTTAAAATGTTTCCACTTTTAATCTGTATATTATTGAAGATTTAAAAATTATTTTGTCACACAAAAATTCTTTTGAACGATTTTCTTTAAAAAAATAAAAAATAAGGAAAAAATCCTTTTTTAATTTTGAGTGAACGCGTGTTGATTACAGCTCTTAATTTCTAAAATGGTATTTTATTTAACTCATTTCTGAATCCGTTTGCATCATTAATGAAAACCTTTAAACGAAATTTTCTGAGCTCTACTCTTGCTCCAAAAGCTGAAATTAGTAATATGTTTCTTGCAAAATTTCTATTAAACTCGATTAAAAATTGAAGAAGTAATAAAGCTATCAATTAGAGAAGCTTGGTTACGTAAGAATACTTTTTGAGCAATATTCTCAATGAGTATCCAATAAAATTAAGTTAGCGTTTTTGTTTGGAACATTTATCAATGATACTCTAAAAATTCCAGAAATATTTACATAATATGTTTTCTTTCAATTACAATCTAAATCGATCTGAATATTAAACTAAAGTATACATAAAAAATTGATGTCTTTAGTAGAGTTCAGCAGACGAAAAAAAATGAGCTATAAGGAAAAAAATAGTTCTAAACTGTTATGTTTTTCTAGCAAAATCAGTCTCAAACTAAAAGTTCTTTAAAATATACCAGAAGGCTTTATCTTCTGCAACTGCTAAATGAAGTCAATTCAGAAAATTTCTTTCCAGAAATATACTTTCCAGAATTCAATATGTTTCTCCTTTTATTCAATAATTGTTTTATCCTAAAACTTTTATAACCTGAACATAGTTATAGTTGCAACAAACATTTGAGCAAGAAGAGAGACAAAATTTTTCTCCTTACTTTTGTCCTATAAGAAATCTAAATTCTGAAATCTCTAGAAAAGAAAATAGAAAAAACTATTGATTTTCGGCTTAAAAATATTTTTGCTTTAATGAATTAGCGTAGTTATTTATTATATTTAGCTTTCAAAAAAAGTAGCAGGTGTTTGATAATTTAAACATATGCACATGAATATTAAGTTTTTCTAAGGAAGGAAAAAACGAAGGTTTTATAGAAATCTGAGAAAAAACGATTGAAAAAAGGCGGGGTTTAACATTAAAGCATATTTAATTAACTGATGAAAGGAAAAGATGATTCTCAGAATCGTATTTGTTCCCCTCTCAACTTTCTCCTATGATGAAGCAGGTTTCCGATGTCTTACCTCACTCCTTCCTCAGTAGTGAATCGTTGCATTTTACGGGCATTTGGCCCGTTGGGGAACATTTGGCGATAATACACTTTCAATAAATTCTATTTAAAATCAAAATTCAATGCTCTTCATTAACAACAAATATTTTTGTTATCACTCATGTTATTTTACAGGATAATTTCACTCAACTGATTTTATTCCGTTTTTAGTAATTCTAAAAGAATTCGAGTGATTTTGATATAATTTTTCAAATGAACAGTATTTTAACTCTTGTTCTAATTAAAAAAGTTGAATTAATTGTTGGTAATTATAATAATTTTTCACTAAGAAAAAGTATGGTTAACACTACCAGAGTATCGAAAAAAATACACCATGTTTTTGGCTTTTGAAGTTCAGGATTTTATTTTCTTTGACCTTGTACATTTTTTTTCTTCTTTTCTTTAGTCAAAAATTAAAGCATCTTAGGCAAGAAATAAAATATTCTAATTTAAGACTTTTCTCCTCATTTAAAAATTCTTATTTCTTCCTTCTTAAAAGACAAATGTTGAAAAATTGAATAATAAAATTTGGACGAAAATTTGATTGCATTGAGAAATAAATTCAAACCTTTTGGCATAATTCAGCATTATACAAGTATTCTTATAACAACAGCTTATGAGCTGAATTAAAAATCTAACTGCAAATCACTTGCAATTATTTTTTTATAAGTATCTTTAATGTGATAATTCCAATTTTACGATTACTTTCCTTCGTAGCAATTTTTGTAAAAACTTTATATCACTGTAATAAACAACAGAGACAAATATTTAATCGAGGTTGTTGCATAATCAAAACTGTAAACTGTAACATATTCAGTTTGATTCATGCGTGACACCGCTGGTAGTGTTTCAATTCAGTTAAAACTTGATTTTTTTTATAGCACTAATGTGTTGCAAATCAACAAAAATTGTAAAAAGAAAGTTCATTATGAAATAACTTAAAATTTTAATATTGTTTTTGTGATTCAATTTATCACAAGCTTTTAATTTTCAGCTTTTAGTTTTTTTTTACATTATTTAAAGCCATTTAAATAATAGTACGATATCTTTTTTCAGAAACATCTTTCTTAAAGTAAATATTTAATAATAAGGAATAAAAAAGGATTTTTTAATTCATATATTCATATATTAGCTGTTAACTTTGTTGCAACGTATTTACAGCTTTTAAGAAGTGTCCATAAGGCTTTTAAAGTGAGATATTTCAAATATTGAAGTTCATACGAAATTTCTATTTTTATAAAGAATATAAAAATTATTTTTATTTAAAAAAAGTAGGGAATAAAACATTTTTCAAATAAAACATTATCAATAACAAAATTTTTCATTATTTTAATAAAACAACTGAATTATTTTGAAACATATTTAGTACAATGAGATCACTGATATTTACATTTAATCATACAATTCTTTTATGAATGAAGGAAAACCTCATTTCTCTCAAACTAAAGCGACCCTCTGATTCGTTCTTCTTTGTCAGATCCATCTCTGCACTGGTGGAAATGAAATGATGGCTTTTCCAATTATGCAAGAATGCCCATCTTTGTTAAATAAAAGGGACGGGTAATCGCTTAGATGGATTATGTCCTTCATAAAAATTGGAAATGCAAAACTTTTTCCAGATTTATGAATACTTTTTTTCTGTTGAATATGGAATTTTAAAAAAAATGTCTAAAAGTACCACTATAGTACTTTCTACTGTTTTTGTGAGGTAAATAATAAAACATAACAAAACATAATTGTATTAACTAAAGCACAACTCTATCTGAAAAATGAGACAAAAAGAAAACAGTACATAAAACAATACATACATAATATAATACATAATACATAAAACAATACATAATGCATAAAACAATACATGGTACATACAATACATATACATATTTTTGAATTCACATGAAACATACATTTGTCAACAATTTTTAATAAGTTAATAAACAACAACGCGTGTTAACAAACAAATTATGAGTTACAATTAAAATATTTAATGCTGTTTTACGTTTAAAGTCGCAATTTACTTTTCTTCTTATTTACCCATCATTGTTTCTTCATTTTAATATTGGACAATACTAATCTCAATATATTAAAATTGTTATTGTCAGGTCCGGCCTTAGTGAGTCGAAAAGTTTCATTATAATCAAAAATGAAGCAAAACCATATTTTAAAAAAAACATTATTTATAACCATTTGAATGTTTATATGTAAATTTTGTTTTAACATATTGAAACTAAACCAAAGATATCATGAGCAAAAAGAACAGAGGTTAAGCAATTAAATGCAGACGGCGAGTTGTATTAACGTTATTGGAATCTTTACAGTGAAATCTATTGGTTTAAGTTTAAAAAAATTATCTATAAAGACAATTTCGTGAGATGCAGGTTACAGATTTTTGTAGCACTAGGAGGCTGCAGCCCCTGCTCACTCCTCTCATCAACTCCAGTGATTGCTTCATCTCACCCCCCCCCTTATACTTCGATATTTTATCAGAAAATAAGAGCATTTTGTTAACAAAATGTATAATTATTCTAACTTTATGTTTGAACATTTTGTTAATATGCTAATTGTGACAAAAGAAAAATAGCTTGAATTTTAAAAAATAATCAACTGTACTTGAAGAAAAATATTTCAACTTAGAGTATATGAGATGTATAAAAGACCAGCACAATCATTTGAAACGCAATTAAGAGGGACATTTTTTAAATTTATAACTCTTTTATAATCAAAAATATGAAAAATTACTGCAACTCATTGCCTTGAAGTTTCATTAAGATGCTTCTAGAATGTCGTTAAGGGTGCCTTTTAGTTCATTTACCCCTTAAGCTCCATTAAATTTAATATCGCAAGACTCAAAAGGTGTGATATATCTTAACAAACAAAGCACTTACGAGAGTAAGTCTATCAACCAAGCAATTTATCACGTCTTTATTAAATTTCAGTTATTGACAAACAGGACACACATTAGTGTAACATACCAATAACAATTACTTTCCAGTGAAGGATATTATCTTCTACTTAATTAAGATAATAATGTGTCCATTTGTTCGTGAAATTTAAATTACTTCGAAAAGCATGGTGTTTCGTAATTTAAAAATACAAGCAAGTTTTGCATTAAGATTTCATTATAAGAAAACACTGCTTAAAATAGCTTTTTAAATTTTCTCACAAATCACCCACTACTATTGTAAAAGGAAATTAATAACAACCGATTTAAGAATATATATATATATACACAAAAATTTGACAAAAAAGTGCAATTTTTAAACTTGTAAACCATCTGATTATAAATCCCGATGATTAATTTTAAAATTGCATGAATATATAAATATGAATCANATAGATAGATAGATAGATATATAGATAGATAGATAGATAGATAGATAGATAGATAGATAGATAATTTCTCAAGAAATACGTAAAAGATTATTTTATAACTTTAGAGATGCTAAATTACGAAAAAAAACAAGTATTTTTGAACACTCTATGCCAGAAAATTAAGTAATTAGCTTGTAACATGAATCGATTAATTTAGCTGTTATTTTTAATAACTGCATAAAATTTCGGAAAACTGGAATAAATATTTATGGAGATGTGGGCATTTTAATATATATATGTAAAAAAACTATTTTTTTTGCCTTGCGTTTATGTGGTATAACTTTATGAATATTCAATGAAATCAAACAGAAATTTCGGCGCAGTTTAAAATTAATAACAAAATTATTCATTTAAATTTTTAAACAAATTCGCTAAAAACTGTGCAAGATATACGCATTTAAGGTAGCTCTTTTATACTGCGCATTCACGAAAAAAATAGAATTTTTTTGTTTTTAAAATTTTATAGTGAATTGTACTTGGCAACTAATGAAGCAAGTTTGATTGGAATATCTTACAAATTTTAAAAGTTTCAAGCCATTTTCTACAAATTTTAGAAGTTTTAAGCCATTTTCAAAGCAGTTTTTGTACTTTTTAAAAGAAAGCTCAGAGCCATCAGGGGTCATTAATAATGAGACCGGCATGTGGGGAATCATCCCCCATAAAAGAAGGTTTTCTTTCACATATTTTCTTTTCTCATACATAACGTTTTGCTTCAGAAATGATTTTTATAAAATATTATCATTTGTTATTAAATTACGGCTTGCGATAAGAAAACAAAATAAAATTCATGGAAAACCCCTGATCAATTTGAGCTTCCATTTAGAAAGTGCAAGGACTACTAAGAAAATTACTGGAAGCGTTTTAAATTTTTAAGATATTCAAAGCAAATGTTTTTTATTAGCTGCCAAATACAACTCCCTACAAAATTTTTAAAAAATTTAATTTTTCAGTGAATGCGCAAGTGTAATAAAAACTATCTTAAATCTATCTTGCGTAGTTTTTAACGAATTTTTTTAAAATTTTAAATAAATAATTTTTAATTAATTTTAAACTGTTCAAAACATCTTGTTCGATTCCATTGAATATTTATAAAGTTATAGCAAAAAAAACTCAAGGCAAAAACGTAAGTTTTCTTATAAAAATGTTCATATCTCCATACTCTAGGTTTACGAAATTTTAGGCAGTTATTAAAAATAACTACCAAAGCAATCGATACAAGTTACAAGCTTATTGATTTTTCTGCCATAAGGTGTTCAAAAATACTTGTTTTCTTTCGTTATTTATTGTCATTTTGTCAAACCTCTGGAAGCTTTAAATCTTATTGCTAAGTATGAAAATCGCATGAACTAAACACCTTTAAAGTTATAAAGTAATCCTTTATGTATTTCTTTAGAAATTTAAAAAAATGTCAAAAACTCAAAATGTCTCTCTTCCATTGTTGTAGGGTAGTCTCTCTCTATATATATAGAAATTCAAATATTTTATGTTTGTTAGCAAAACAAGAAAGCAGCATTTTATACCGTCTATACTTTAACATTATCTCGTTTTAATTTTTTAAAAAAAATCTGCACTTATAAAAACTGCTACAATATGTAACTTCTACTTTTTTTAGTAAATAAAGCAGTACACCTCTCATTTAAGAAACTTAATAAAATTTGAACTATTGCCAAATGTAATTTGCATAGCGTGAAATTACAATAAAGTGATTAATTATCCTAACTAATACAAAAATCTGTGGCTGATTGTAGAAAATGACATCCAAGAGCGAATTTCGAAACGAATATTTTGATTAATTGGTATCGGGAGATGATTAATGATTTGAACTGAGTATTTAACTGTTCTGCTTGGAAAATCCCCTTAATTGATTTGATAGATTTCTTATTTCCGATCCTTTTTTCTCGCATTCTTTTCTTTTTTTGCATAATTATTGATGTACTAAAGCTTTTTTAAGCTTGAAGTTACATTAAAAATATCCCTATGTCGTAGATCAAAGGTTATGTGGTAAAAAAACACTAATAATAATGTTTAATGCTTCCGAGAGTCCTTCTAAAAAAATAATTTATATTTTCCAACAGTACTCAGCACACATTAATATCCAGCCTGTTATGAAAGCAATTCCAATAAAAACCGTAATTTGTGAATATTGGTAAAGATAAACTTTATTATAAAAATCTTTACAAAATTTGTTTCTTAAAATGTTAAATGAAATATTTTACTAAGTATTTTTATTTAGCTGCTAATAACCATCCTTCCTTGCTAATTCCCTTGTAAGTTGTTTGCTTTTCAGATGGGGATCTATTTCTAAGAAAGGAAATCTCAGAAAAATCGGTACTATGTTGAACGATCATATCGATATCGTGAACTTTTGATAGGGTGAACATTTATTGGAACCTTATCAATGCGTTAAACTAAACCATTGCTCCACCTACATTGAACCATTGAATCATGTAATGAAATTCAGAAACTTCGCAACTTCACTTTTGTCTAAATCGGTACTATGTTGAACGATCATATCGACATCGTGAACCACTATAGGGTGAATTTTTGATATGAACTTTTATTGCAGCCTTATCAATACGTTAAGCTGAGCCTCCGCCTAAGTTGAACAATTGCATCATGCAATGAAATTCAGAAAGCTTTAACTTTGCAACTTCACTTATGTCTAAAATTGAATCTTCTTATACTTAATTTCAGTTTTTCAAGTTTCAAGAAGCGGTCTTAGAGAGCTTACAAACTTTTTGGAAGCTCTGTAATTGTAATATTTTTGTTTCAATTTTTTTAGCAAAATATTTCTGTACTACATTTTTTTAAATAATATTTTTAAATAAATCCAAAGATTAAAACCTTGCAATAATTATATTTATACGAAAAATATGCTCCAAGCTTTTTTTTTCAACAGTTTTTTTGTATTTATTTCAAATTTTATACAAAAATCTTTATCAGCAGAAATGAGTAATCTTTTTGCTTCTGTTAGGAAGAAAAAAGTGTCTCATTGGCCAGGTAAAATAACTTGTTATGGATCAAATCGTTTTTAAAAACTTTGTAAATAATAATTTTATGCGTTCATCAAAACGTCTGTGAGCTTTAATCAAAAAATGTGAGTTCCGGAGCATATGATATGGTAATTAAAAAATATTCAATGAAAGCGAAATTATATATTTAAATATATTAAGAGAAAAAGGTTCATTCACCAATTTCTTGATGCAATTTTGTATGCTATTTTCTATATGTATTATATCATTTTTCCAAAGAATATGGAAAGAAGAAGATGCCCATCTCTTAGAATATGTAACTAAAGCGGTGAGCTATACCCGAAGGTATACCAGAAAAACAACTTACTTGGTAAGCTATACCAGAAAAACAACTAAGAGGGTGAGCAGCATACTCAGATTTAACAGAGCATAATACGTACCAAGATCCAGCACGTACGAAGCAAAGTGACTGTCAGGAGGTATAGTGCGGTTTTCAGGAGAACTCCTCCAGATACCAGTCGCGCATCGTGGCGGGTACCATAGTTACGAGGAAAAGTCACTTCAAATAGGTGTGAATAGTTTGGTCTTGATCTTGAAATAGGTCAGCGGGAGTCAACCAATTGACACCTTCATTTCTCCATTGCACCCCGCCCATTAGAAATGTGCTCTCGCTTTTTACCATAGCAGCAGACAACACCAGACTTTTAGTCTGGAGGACTTCTCCTCAAAGCCGCACAATACGTCACCTGTGAATCGGTTGTTGGGCAACTCTAAATGTATGGTTGGGTTCGCTGCCTCCCACCAACAGCCGTTTAATTCCTTATTTCGATTTCAAAATGTATTAGCAGATTTAATCAGCATGGGTGATACGTACTTTGTCTAAAGTAAGAACTCCCTTAGCCATTCGTCTGGACCCGTGGCGGTGACTATGGTAACGAGGTATAACTATTTCAAGTAGGGGTGTCAGGTCGCTGTTTAGCAAAGGTTTTTGTCAAGGAGAGAAAGGGAATCTTTTTCTTCTGTCTACTGTGTTAGCACTAGAGTGAAGAGATAACCTTCTTCCCTTATGTATATTCCTTGATTTTGCTCTCTAATAAAGCGATGTACGTTAACATTTTGACTCCCGTGGAATGCTTTCCAAAAGTGTTTGGATATTACTGAAGCAGAAATAAAATATTTTAATTGCAATGTAGAGGTATTTTTAAGGTTAAGGTTGCTTTAAAGTTAAGATTATTTTCCTATTTTGCAGTTTTAGAGTTATCAGTATCGCGAAGAGATTTTTATAAGTTATTTTATGAGTTGAAATTAATTAAAATGATATTGTAACTTTCATCATATTAATAAACTTCAAGTATTGTGTTTTTTTCTATGAAAGATTAAAAGGAAATGGTTAAAGAAGCTAGTAAAATAGCTGAAAATACAAAGTGGCATCAATTTCTACGATTATGGTCATAATACAAAGAGGTAATTAAATTTCAGCTTTAACACTCGAAAATGTATAGATCGTATTTGGCCAACATCAAAGCAAATATCTAATTTGATTGCATTAATTTATTTTTGTTACATTTTCTTAAAAGGATCATTGTTTGACACGGCACTTAAAATTGTCGTTAACTTTTTATTTTTAATTAGTTTAGGAGTACAAAATAAATTCTTATAGGAAAGCTAATTGAAATGGACATTTGTAATAATGAGTGTTGAGTTTTTGATCTTAATCTTTTACTCTGTTGCTCAAAGTCAATAAAATATAAGACTTTTTGACACTAAATTAAATTTATGTTAAAAATTAGATAGACGTTTTGGAAACTATACAATCATAAATGCGTAAAACTGTAAAATTTTATCAAATGAAAGATTATTTATACTAAAACTCAGTATAATCAGAAAAACAAAACAAAAAGGCAGTAAAATTTTATTAAATGTACTTATTTTCGTACTAGAAAATTTTATGCTTTATATAAATTATGTGATGAATCTAATAATTTCCCTCCAACTTTATTAATTTTAAAATGTCGATGGGAAGTTATTTTTAACCCAGGATTTGTGCGGCTATCTCTTGTTAACTTCAGAAAAAAACTAGGAAGGGCTTTGTTTCGCATAAATGTGGTTTACAATAAAGGTTAGAGTGAGGTCGTGTAGAGAGTAACAATGGAAAGCAATTTTCACTTGCAAGTGATGCATTCGATCATTTTTCATCGAGTGTATTCGTAGATATAAACACAGAATTTATAAATTTGGATATTTCTAAGCCCTGAAGTACAAGTTTAAAGTTCTTTGCAGTAAATACCATCCACCTCCCCCCCCCCCCCCAACAAAAAAAAAATTTAAGTAAACTATCTTAAAAGTCCTATTAATGTAGGTAAAAAGCTAAATAACTTTCTTTTTATAAATGAATCTCAATCCCAAAAATATTTTAATATAACATTGCTAGAAAGAAATGCCCAAATTTTCTAACATGGCTTTTTTCACCTTGTTTTTAAGCAACCGACAGTTATACCTTTATTGAATTATTTCACATTTTGGTCGCTGTCTTGAATCTACTTAAATCGGCATATTAAATCTGCATATGATTAATATGAATAACAATTAATATAATGTTTTAATGAATATATTCCCAATCACCGATCTTATTTCATATTTTAAATATTTAAAAAAAATTTCTAATGATTTTCAATTAATTCTCAAGCTATGATATACTATTTCATCAACATAAATAAGTTTCTTTACAGTAAAATATATAATTTAGTTTAAATTATCCAATTTTTTTCAATTTCCTCAACGAAACAAATAATCGTAACATATCATTATTATCACAATTATTTTCTAATTATTTCCCTAACCACACTTTTACAAATACCCATCTTTTTAGAAAAATAATTATAATTTTAACGAAGAAGCTTTAATTTCCACTAATGAGCTTTCAAAAACATCTGTTAATACTGTTAGTTGGAATTGTTTTTCTTTACACAAGAGAATATAAAAATTATTCTTATTTCAAGTATTATAATTACGCATTTTTAGTCTCATTTTTTATAGATGCGAAAAAGTGTTGAATACTTCCGTTATATGATAAAATAAAATTGTTCCCTAGTTTTTAATTTCATTGCAGAAATTCGTTTGTATTTAAAAAAAACCTTACATAATTCTACACTTATAGGAGATAAGTAACATAATTAAATATACTCTAATTATTAATTGCTCTTAAAAATGTTTAATTAATATATAAATAGAAAGAAATATTTTAATTTTTCTAATTTAAAGTTTTTGTTTTGTTTTGGTAACATATAGAATTAAAATCTAAATTATACAATATGACTAAAATTTGCAATGTAAGCTAAATTTCTATGAAAAATCTAAAAGTTATTAATGCTCTATTCAAAAATGAAATGCAATAAATTAAATGTAAGAAAAGCTATGAGTTTACTAAAAAGCGCAATATTGTTATTTTTGGATACTTCTATATTTAAAATATTTTTTTAATTTCTTAAATGATATTTTCAGATTGTCTGAAATAAACTTTAATGCATTGAAAATATTATAATCACAAGATATTTGAAAAAACAAATTATTTTTATTTCGCTGTTTAATTAAGAAAAATTGTCCATATCTAATCCTCAAAGGGGATTATTGATTTTGTTTTTTCATCCCATTTGTTCTTTCATCCCATTTTATGCATTTATAAAATACACTCTATAACAGAAAAATCGACGCACTAAGAAGGAGTTGTCCGATTGAAACGAAAATTGGTGGATAGAAAGACAATGTACAGAATAGTAAATGATTAAAATTTCAGAACAATTGAATAATTTATTGCAGAGTTACAGTAAAAAGTTCAATAAAGTGCTGACCCGCTCTAGCCTGGATACAAGCAGCCACACGGCGTGGCATAGTCCGATAAAGCTCCTGGATGGTCTCTGGATGGCCCGGATGGTTCCTGCCAAATTCGATCCAATTGTCAAACGAGGTCATCAACATTCCGTGCCAGATGCAATCNATTATAATTACGCATTTTTAGTCTCATTTTTTACAGATGCGAAAAATTTTTGAATACTTCCGTTATATGATAAAAGAAAATTGTTCCCTAGTATTTAATTTCATTGCAGAAATTCGTTTGTATTTAAAAAAAACCTTACATAATTCTACACTTATAGGAGATGCGTAACATAATTAAATATAGTCTAATTATTAATTGCTCTTAAAAATGCTTAATTAATTTATAAATAAAAAGAAATATTTTATTTTTTCTAATTAAAAATTTTTTGTTTTGTTTTGGGCAACATATAGAATTAAAATCTAAATTATACAATATGACTAAAATTTGCAATGTAACTAAATTTCTATGAAAAATCTAAAAGTTATGAATACTCTATTCAAAAATGAAATGCAATAAATTAAATATAAAATAAGTTTTGAGTTTACTAAAAAGCGCAATATTGTTATTTTTGGATGCTTCTATATTTAAAATATTTTTTGAATTTCTTAAATGATATTTTCAGATTGTCAGAAATAAACTTTAATGCATTGAAAATATTACAAGCACATGATATTTGAAAAAACAAATTATTTTTATTTCGCTGCTTATTTAAGAAAAATTGTCTATATTTAATCTTCAAAGGGAATTTGAATATTTAATCTTCAAAGGGATTTTGAAATATTTTTCATTCCATTTGTTTTTTCATCCCATTTTAGGCATTTATAAAATATTTTTAAAAAAAAACGTTGATAACTTAATGTAAAGTAAGCGCAAAATAATTAATCTTGTTAATGTGAGCTATATTCAACAGAAGAGAATTTTAAAATCGTTTGATATTTTATTTTGCTGAACAGTTGCAGAATTATTTTTTTAACTAATGAATAAAATAGATTTTAAAACTTAAATATGCTAACGTAATTACAGTGAAATTTTATTCGTAACTATCAACATTACATCAAATAAATAAAATTGATACGCCTGTCTATAATACAGTAACTAATTAATATTTCAAAATAGTAAATGTTAATAATATTATTGTAAAGTTACAAATTTGTAAAATGATTCTTCAAAAATTAAATTCATGAAAAAATTTCTCTGGCTCTTTATTTTTACAATTGTATTTATAAAGCTATCTACCACCGGGATTTATTGTGAAAATGACATCAAAGTTTTAAAATACTCAATTAAACTAATATATTTAGCGAAAATTTTATTAAAAAGTTATTACTTGTCTTTCAAATTTGATTTCCTGCTTAGTAAAATTGAAATAATATGCAAATAAATATACAGACATATACAAATATATACATCACGCATTAAGTTCAACTATTTTTATCCACTTTACAAAACTTGAAAAAGATTGGTTGAATAGTTTCTCAGAAATAACAATTTAAAATCACTCATTTTATGATAATTTTCCTTTTTATAACCTATCAACGCATTTCGTCAATTTACTTATTCGTCAACTTTTTTGTGAGGTTCAATAAAAGAAGGAAAACATTTTGCCTCTTCAATAAAAATGAAAGTAGTCTATGAAAAATAATGAATAGAAATTTCGGATAAAATATTCCATTATGGCAGAAAAATTTTCTAATAATTTTGCTATGAAAAGCCTAACAAGACAAGAAGAGGAATTCTGGAAGAATTTCCACGACTATTTTTTTTAACTTTGCATAAAACATTAAGTTACAAAAAATCATAAGGTTCCTAATTTACGTTTTTCGTTAGCAATAAATATTTATAGGCATAATTAATTTTTACCATAGCTATGATCTAAATCATGGCGCATGAAAAACATAAAACTTTTTTGATAAAGATTGCAAGCATATTATAAAGATATTCTTTACAAAAAATGAAATGCGAAAGAAATTTTATCGTTCATGCACTTGCATCTTGAAAATATATTTATAAAATCAACTAGGATAATTTTATATTTTGTTTCCACTCTTGAACATAAAGTAACAATTTTTAGTTCATTTTATAAGAATTTTTAAAAACTAAATTTTAGTAAACAAGCTCAGGTTATGCAATCAAATAAGTAAATTTTAGCAAACAGGCTCACTTTGAAATTTCTTTCAGGCGTTTCAAAATATTTGATGCATCTAGAACTTCCAATCAAAGTATGAAATCGATTTAAGCATATTTTAAGATAAAGACTTTAAAATAAAAACTTTAAAATAATAAGTCAAAATGGAAGAGAGCTAAAAGCAGGTAAAACCAAATTTGTCTTATTTGCGAATTACATTATGAAATCTTAAAGATATATATGCTACATACATATCCTTAAAATTTTGGTTTGCTTGTTTTGGTTTCAAATTTTTTATTTAAATTGTTTACATCTAGAACTTTCCTACGAAAAAAAAAGTCTAGTACTTTACAAAAAAATTTAAATCGATAACATTTTAGTGTTCATTTAATATTAATATTTCTTCACTTTTACATTTATCATTTTAATTCCCCTTTTAATAATTATCTGTTTCCCACGTTCCGATATTTCTCAAATTTTAAACTTAAAGCATAACAAGTCGCAAAGTTTTTTTTTTCGATGATAGAAGAAAAGTGTTTAAAGTTTCGTCTTTCATTTAACAGTTGTTTTAAAATAGTATAATTTTAAGATTATGAATTTCGATTTGTTTTACATTCATGTCAACTTCTTTAAGGGGAAAAATAAAGTAAGTGCAGTCCCGCAGCTGAACTAAACTTACTAGGTTCTGTTCAAGAGCAACGAGTGGACACGCGAACCCGTAACTTTAAATGTATTATCATTGCGCTATTTTAATTTGGGAAAAAATAATATAGAAATAATTCATAATCCAAGAAATAACCTTCCTCAGTTGCAATGACAATAAAAAAGCTATTACTGAAAATCCTTAACAGACATAATCTTTGGGAATCTAAGTATGTACTTAACTTTTTTGAGAGAGAATTAAATTAACGAAGCATTAAAATTAAAATCCTCTAAAAGATTTCAAACTCAGTTTCCTAAATTAAAATTTTTTAAAAAAGAAGTCTCTTTGAAGAATTTTTAACATTATTAGAGCACTAAGGATAAAGGGCATTCTTCAATGACAGAGGCCGCTTCTTACTAATAATCTCTTCCACCCAACTTCTTTTGAAGAAAATGTACTTTCAGAATCGTTATCTGTTGATTCTCCTGTTAATGCTGAAATCTGACTTTTTTTTAAAGAACTATGAGCATCTTCCTTTTTATCTAATACACCACTCCGACCTCCTTCCTTTGAATTTTTTTGATTTCCATGATTATGTAGATTTGAAATTTTCTTAATTTTCTTGTAAATATCTTGTCGTTGCATTCCTTTAGCACATGATAATCTACATTTGAAGACAGATTGACTGCTGTTTTTTGCCAACTTCTGGACTATTTCGAAGACTGGCTTTCTCGAGCAGTTGTGAAATCAATTTAGGGTGCACAACTTTTATTGTTTTGGATATAATGGAGACTTAGACTATGAGGTTGAGCAATTCTGAAGAGCAGGGCACATTGACCAGAGGTCTATTGTACCCAAACCCAAAATCATGATTAGTGGAAAAGTTTTATAGTTGAAACAAAGTACAACAAACATCTGACAGAAATATCTTAAAATTCCCAGACCTTAATGCAATGTTAACCCAAATGCTCAAATCTGTGAGCATAATAGACCTCACAATTGCAAGGTATATGTCGTAAAGTCTCCTCCTCAAGGTGAAAACCGAGACAAAGAGAATCAGTTTCAATACCCATTATGTATAGGTGTTTCCTGAGGGTGCAGTGTCCAGTGAGAAAACTAATGATCTTCCTCAAGCTGATCTTATTAAGCTTAAGAGGCTCTTTTCAAAGCACGCTTGGGTAGTCACGATTTAACTCCTTAACTTTTCTCTGACCATCCCAGTTACACCATTGCTCATAGGCAATATTTCCACTGAACTAGAAAATAGATGCCCCGATGTATGTGGGAGAAATTCCCAAAGCCCCAGAAAATCGCACTGGAGCCAGTCAGTGCTGCTTCATCTGTCAGCTCATTACCAGGAATACCAATATGTCCAGGTACCTAAAGTAGGAATACCTTGTTACGAGTAGAAAGGAGCACTCGCACACTAGTGAAGAGATCAATTTTCACCTTGATAGTGATACAAGAGCAGCCTGACTATCAGAGCAGATATATAAGCTGAAAGAGTATGAAGAACTTACACACCGTAAAATACTAGCACCGGAAGACTCTACTTTTAATAGTTATGATTAAGATTAAAGATCCAGAATTACTCTATGTGTTTTATTTTGAAATCGAGACACTTCGGTAGCAAGATATCTTGAAAAAGCAACTAAGAAAATAATAGAGTCGATGTTATTTCCTTTTGTAAGTTTTTGAATTGTTATCAAAATAAGCTAACCAGTGATTTCTTGCTGTTAAAGAAAATAATATGATTTATTTAAAAATATTATGATTTTCAAATACCGAGAAATGAGACTTTGAATTTCATTATTTAATTCAATTCACATTTTGATTTATACTTCACACTTAGGTACAATAATGGTTTGCATTCGGTACCATTTTCAACAACTTTCAAACTGAAACTTTTTAATGTCATTAAAATTAAATAAAAGTTTTACACTAAAACTAAACATCACGTCCTCTAATGGAGAAAAATTTTATAAACTGAACAAGTAAACTACCTCTAATTTAAAACACAAAATAGTTACAACCAATAAACTGTCTTGCATTTAAAATGCAAAAATAATAGAATCTGTACACTGCCTTTTTAAATGCAATATCAATAGAGTCTGAACTCTGTCTTTTATTTAAAATGCTTAAATGTTTAAAATGCTAAATCTTATTTAAATGCTCTTTTATATGCTTTTATTTAAAATGCATATGGTTGTTTTTTCAGTTCTGCTCAGCTCATATAATTACATTCAATTTCTCATCGATGGCACCAGATTGTTTTTTACTTAAATTAAAAGAAAATTTCATTAAAAGAAGTTTAAATTTTATGAATTATATTTACGATTCATATCTATTTTAGTAAATCTCCTTTGAAAATGCGTCATATTCCATGAGGGAAAAAAATACATTTTGAATATAATAATAACATTCCAAACAAAAAGCGTGTGCATGCTTTCATATCTTTAAAAATATTTTTAAATAGATAATTGAAGTTATTGACTCACCTTTATCAGCAAAAAATGCTGAGNAGTCATAAATAGAATTTTTATTGCTGAAAATTATTGAAAAGTAGTATTAATTAAATTCCAACCATACTATCTTTTAAAATGTCAGCATCATTTTAATGAAATTAATATTTATCTTAAAAAATTATAGATTTGTAAAGATACTATACGATAATCGAAATTATTTTTCAGTTACAAATATTTTCTGTGTTTCTGAGAATATATGCTATTCTAACTTATAAATAATGTTTTATATTTTCTGAATAAGTGACTTAAAAGGTCTAGTTTTTTCGCGAAAGAAATTTCTTTGTAAAACAAATTTTATCATCGTCCAATAAAATTAGATTTTTCCTTCGAAAAAATTAGTACTCAATTTTACTCATACAATTAGTACTCATTAGTACTAGAAAGTTCTGCTACGCTCTTATAAATGATACCTATAAACTCCTCCCCCCCTCCTCTGAACTCTTACTCCTCTTGCGTAGATGCTTTAATGGGGAGAATTAAGTTTCTAGGAGAACTAAAAATGAGACATTGTTTTCGATGTATTTTCTCAACCGTAAATGAATAAAATGGCATCTGAGACGACCAAACTATTAGTTTAAAAGTTATAAGGATTTCGTATACAAAAAATTTCAATTTTGCACCTCTACCTATGCACGCACCTGACATTGTTATGTGAACAAGTGAGACATTGTTTGCTATGCATTTTTATAATTACTTATGTATTTTTATGCTAAAATGAAAGTGATGATACACAAGCCAATAGAACGAATTATTCACAATTTGGAGTTTTAATTTATGAAAAATGCTTCTTCTGACGTGCAAAATCTATCTAAAAGAATTCGAGCATATAAAGTGAATTGTTCATGCAATTAAGTATGATAAAGTGCAAGAGAAGCATTGTCTCAATTGCCTGTCCAGAACATTCAATTCTCTCCCTTAAATCACCCACATTTCCCTCAAAAAGAGGGAAAGGTATAGAGGAGAGGAAGAAAGTTTTTAGGTATTATTTTTAATGACTTGGAAAAGCTTTTTCTCAAAAAATATTTTGATTATTAATTTTTCAGCAAAAACATCTTTCTTGCTCTAATTACTGGACTATAGATTTATTTTATTTGAATGCCAGCGTTCAACTGCCGACCCAATTCTGAGTTTACGACTATCAATACTTAACTACGTGGCCTTGTAATTTTGAACCCAACTCAGAAAAAAAGAAAAATCCTGAATCAAGCATTGGGACAAACTAGCCTTCGTGCCGGATTTTTTGATGGAACTAGTTTGGCATTCGCGGTTCATGGAGAGGAAAACTACGAAATCCTCACACGGATAGCCAACGTCAGAAGAATTAAAACACATTGTACATCTACCACTCAGTCAGGAGATTTTTTTACTTCAGCACTATGCATTTGCGAGCCGGAGCCAAAATTCGTATAAACCAGTCATAAATAGAGTTTTTATTGCTGAAAATTATTGAAAAGTAGTATTAATTAACTTGAGTAGGTAATTTTGCAATTTAAAAAAAATAGCAAATTATATTGTATTAAAAGACATTTTAGTAAAAAGAATTATAAGATTTTTCTTTTCAAAACCACTAACTATATTAGCCACTGCTTAAGTTTCGTGAATACATATAAAAATTAGTTTATAGGCCTTGAAGATATATAAGAAATAAAGTAGAATTTTTTTTTTCAAAATCCATTTAAAATATTGTTTAAGCAGTGCAAATCTTCCAGGAGAAAAAAATACAACCTGTGAGATAGTGAGTCCGAATGCTGTAAGTATTTAGTAAAATTTAATCACTGCCAGTACAGGTAAAAAAAATTGCTATAAACGACGAGTTAGATGAGAAATAGATCTTTATTTGTTTTGAAGTGGGTATGAGTCATTTTTGAAAAAGACATCTACAGTGGAGTGGCACAGCAGATCGTTGAAAAGGCTAAAGTGCCAAGAGGAATATGGGCCAAGTGGATCGCATCTCAAAAATTTCCATCAGTTTTCGCAGATAACTCAGAGGATATCCATAAGAAATTTTAAAAAATGTCGCAGGATTCGCCTGACATTTAAATGAATAACGTGAGGAAACCTGATGTATGTACCCCTTTTGAATGGCCAATAATTCATCACCCAGACGGAGGCTGAAGGTGTACATGGTGAAGGATACAATTACAAGGCACTTGGCATGAAGCGGAATCTTTGGCGGCAGTGAAGCTGACCTCAAGCTCCCTGAATTGGAGCTCCCAGGGAAAAGAGAGAAAAAGATTGAAATTTTAGTTCATACAGATTCTCGGTCAAATTGTGGGTAAATGTCCTCTGTTAGCAGAGCATGCACAGTAGTTAGTGAGTGCGTTAAATCAGATGAAAAAATTTGTAGATTTTAAATATTTTCTATTACATACAGTATCATCTCGATACAGCAAATAACTGATAATAATTACTTAAATACAGCTTAACAAAATATGATACATCATCACCGGACACAACAACATAGTAAATTGACATCTGCATCAACATAGAAATTTATCTGGGCGTCTGAGGGTCCTTTGCCCATCCATCTTGAAATTTTATCTTATAAGGTGGCTCTTGCTGGTAATTGGAATGCAAATTTGAGTGAAAAGAAAATTAAATATATTGTATTCTAGATAAAGTTGCATCGCTACAAAAATAAGCTGCCATTGCCTGAGGTTGGTCTTCTCTCAAGTTTTCAAAAGTTAAAATTATATTATAAATATTTAAATTAAATCATTAAATAATTACTTTTCAAATTTAATACAAAAAGCATTTTCAGTAATAAACACAAAAACAAGAATGCAAAATTGGATAAATATGAACAATACGTAAGAGAATATTTCAAATTGTTATTATAAGATTAAACATACATTTGTGGGTATCTCAAATTAGTTGTATGACTTGATAAGCACACAATTTAATCATATTTGTTTTAAATGTTTTAAAAATCACATATGATTGCAATCGTATCTTAGCTTATCAAAAAAAAGCGCGCAAGTAAAAATATTTAAACCTTTGATCCATGATAATATAAAAAAATTATTTTATTTTTAGCAACAACAGGATCTTTGTAAATAAAAGAAGAAATATTAAAAAAGTATTTATAAATTTTCGATGCATGATGAAATTATTTTTAAACAGCTTAGGTTTTTAAGACATGTATGGATTTTAAAGGGGAAAATGACTGAAGAAAAAGAGAATTTGAATTACAAAATTGAAAACAAAGATTATAATTTTTTATAAAGTGGAAGAGACTTCACTATTAATTTTATCCTTCAAAAAAATCTTGCGAAGCTTTTAAGCATAACGTCAGAGCCCACTTAATAACAGCTTTTATTCAGAATTGACCATAAAATAATTTTAAGTATTCGATTAAACAAACAGTAAAGGTCTCATCGGCGCGTATTCCCAGGATTCACCAGACAAAAATTAAAATTTTAAAACAGATATAAAACAAAACACGTGGAATTACCAACGAACAAATAGAAAGTAAATGAAAGTTAAAAACAAAAACTAGAGAATTCCCTTTTGTAGAAACAGGCAAATCAGTGCATGTTGCATTTCCAAGAGCTATGGAAAGGTGGTAAGTGACAGTGAATTTGTTACTGTACCATTTTTCCATTTAATTTTCTATAAAATTGGTAATATCCTTTTCTATTTTGGTTTGTAATATATTTCCAGGCTTGTTGACAAAACTAAATTCTCTTAAAGATCCTACAAGTGTTGCAAATCGCAGGGACATTTACTCCATATCTAGATTATGCAACATTGGTTACGTCAGACAAATCGGGTTCACTTCAAAATTCAGATTTGAAAAAACACAATGTGTCCGTCATCAAAATTCGATGAATCATCTATCGGAACCTTGGGCAGAAACATATTTTTTTATGTTTCATATTTTAGTGGATAATTTTCCATTTTCTGTTTCAAATACGTTTTGTTTTCCTCATTCACGCCTGATTAATCTTAAAAATGGGTTTTTGAGCACTCAAAACATTTCAACTATTTCTTCTTTTATAATTTTTCAATTAAATGAAGCTTTTACATTATCAAGTAAATTATCCATCTCATAACCAATGGGGCTCAACCTAAAGTAAACCATGGGAAGCAAGGAAGGTTGCAATGATTTCGATGACGGCATGTATTTACAATACAATGTATTTACGATGCAATGATTTACAATGCAATTATTGCTATGATGGCATGTATTTACCATTATATCATAAAAACGATAATCTACTTAATACAAAATAAGTTTTTTTTCATAAGGAAAAATACACAAATAAGCAAAAATTTTTAAATTTATTAAATGTTTACTGTAAAGTTGATAATATCATTTATTTTTCATTAATGTGTGTATTTACTTTAGTTGCTTCTGCTCAATTACCGAAATATTTCCGCAAACTATTGCGAGGAAATTGTTTTTTAATGAATCAGAATATAAATAAACATATATCAAAATAAAATAACTTGCTGATAAAAGCTATTATATTTTTTATATATTGCATTATAAACTTGTAAAATGAAAAGGAATAATGTAATAAATCTAAACTCTCGTTGGAGCATTGAAATTATTCTTTCTTCATTTTAGAATTACTGAATTTGCCTGAGATACTGAGAAACATCCATTAAAATCAAGACAGATGAGGCTGACTCGTATCCTTGTGTGTGTGTGTGTGTGTATATGTATATATAAGTTGAAATGTGGATAAAACAAGGAAAAAATTACAAAACAATGAAAAAAGGGGAAAAAAAAGAAAAAAAATAATAAAAATAAAAGTAATAAAAACCGGAAAAAAAATCTGAAAAATATCAATACAATAGTGTGAGGAGCACTCACATATTTTGAAATTTTGATAAAAAAACAATGGATACCCAGCTAAAGTAATAAAATTCTATATAAAATCATTGAGTTAATTGGATATTATTGTAGATATTTACTAAAAATTTTCCTTGTTAATTTACATAATTTTTCCATGTGCAAATCCATCTCGGGCAAATCCGTTAAAATTATTTACTAAAAAATTTCGTCGTTAATTTATATAATTTTTCCATGTGCAAATCCATTTCGAGCAAAACCGTGCCTAAAATTACTTACTAAAAAAAATTCTTTGTTAATTTATACAATTTTTCAATGTGCAAGTCCGTGTCTAAAATAATTTACTAAAAATATCTCTTTGTTAATTTATACAATTTTTCCATGTGCAAATCTATTTTGGACAAATCCGTGGCTAAAATTATGCAAAAAACAGGCAATTCGACTTTTTATCTCTTTTCTATTTTTTTTCTTAAATAAATATTTATTTTCTAAGATAATTTATTGTCAACTTCTTTAAATTATCCAGTATAATATTACCTTGCGCACATCCATTTTCGGGCCCATCCTTGGTAACTAACAAATCAAAAGCACTTTACGAATGCAGTAAGAACGCACTTTAATACAGAACTTATCTAGTTACACTTTTTGCTCAATTTGCGCTTTTGTTTTCATTTTTTGCAATCTGACAATCTTGTTGCGAAAATATTTTAAATCATTCTTGAAAAATTTCCTGTTCATGTAAGTTCTTTGAACTTGTTACTCGCTTTATAGAATATGTTTTATATTTTATTCTGTTTTTTTCTTTTTATTTTATTTTCTGCTTTTACGTGTTATTTTCCCTTATTGTGTTCTATTTTATTTGCTGTAATTTTTTTGTAAAATATTTTGAGTGTTCCTCACACTATTGTATTGATGTATTTGAATATGATTGATATATTGAATATTGATTGATATATGAACTCCTTTTTGCGGATATAATCGTGTGGGCGGATGAAAAGATTACATCTTCTATTTTCCGGATTTTTAAAAGATTTTTTTGTCCTTTTCTCAGATTTTTTTCCGAGTTTTTGTTATTTTTATTATTATTTTTCCCCTTTTTTCATTGTTCTGCAATTTTCTTTTGTTTTATCTGCATTTTGAATTTATTTTATGAGTTCTATTTACTTGCAGCTTATGCGCAATAAATTAAACTTAATGTTTTTCGTAATTTTCTTCGTGTTTTTTGNATACCAAAGTATTTTTGATATGATAGCACTTTTAGTCGCAAAATCTTTAACTATAATGAATTTTGTGCTAATTTAAGTAAACGACACAACAATATAGAATGTATTTGTAACTCTGATTTTTAATCAGATTTCATTGATATGATCAATACATACTCTCTCAGAGAACTAAATTTAGATCTATCTTTAAGATTAGTTTGTTAAATCATAGCTTTCTATTTTTTAGAAGACCTTGATTGTTTCATTTTTAAAACATCTAGAATTCACACTATACCTGTACTTGTTGGTTAGAAATGGACCCTATAATTCAAATACAAACAATGTCTTTTTCATAATTCTCATCTTATTCAATTTGATGTATTTATGCTTAAAAATCATATCAATGTATTGGAATTTATTAGAATGCACTTTATCATTTGAAATAACAAGAATAACGATTTCAAATATAATTGAAAACGTGCAAATAGTATTGATATTTATTGACATATTTGATGCGTATGCAAACTCCAATTTATGCAATATCAGTCATTCCTTTGAAATAATGTACATAATATCTGATTTAACGATCCAGTTACAAGAAAATATCTGGTGATTTAACTGTACGATTCATATTCAAATAAGGAAGTTTTCTATTAAATCAGGAGTAAATCACATCCGCGACATTTTCCTTCCAGATTTCGTGACTTCAATTAATTGAATTCTTTCTATGGATTTGAAGCATCGTCAATTCGTGCTTTGAATTTTGTAGATTAATCCATATAATCATTAAATTCCATCGGATATAATGTATCAAAACTATTGATTCCAGTAAAGTATTCATTGTTTTGAGTGCGTAAATTATTCTTTACATAATCTGGGGATATGTTTATCCAAATGTATTTAAAACAATGTTTAAATTCATATTTTTATTAAGATTTTGATGCAATTCATAATTAATTTTCCTTCTCGATATTTATCATTTGATGATTTGATTCTGAATATTTCTGATTAAAGGCTTTTTATTGATATATTTTCAGATTCTTTTAAGGTAAGCAAAGAAATATAAGTGCAATTTAAAAAATGTTTTTATCGTATTTCTCACTCGTAATTTTCAGAGAAACAAATTTGAAAATTGACAGCAATGAAAACATTCTTTAATTGAAGTTAAAATTCGATGCTTGTTCAGGGAATTTAAATTTCTCTGTACATTAAATGACTTTTATATAGTGATGTATTTTTTCCTCGCCAATCAGATAGAAATTTAAACAACTCTGTATTTGATCCTTTGAATATATTTCAATACGTTCGATTGAGGAAGGGGGGCAAGCGACATGGCAAGCGCATGATCTGTATTTTGAAATTATTTAATTATTATTTATGAACTCTAAGTTTGTATTTTCCGGACAGACTATACCCCGACGATTTGGCAAAATTCAGATTTGAAAATCGGAACTTGGAAAGTACGTACCTTATACAAATGTGACGGTTAAATATACCTGATCGATGCTTTCTCTTCTTATTGATTGGATATATTGGCTGTCCAGGAAATCAGATGTATAGGAAGTATTATGTAAGAGAAAAATAACTACATCTACGACATAATTGTAAACGGAGCTTCCAATGTAAATACTTATTCTAAATACCGCTATCAAAAAATTAATGGAATAAGGTTAAATAAATAAAAATAGCTAAATTGTTTCTCGTTATATCTTTCTAGCAATAATTTGTTTCGTTCAAACGGAATTCAATGCTGAAAATAACGAAATTAAGACGGTTCCTTGGAGTAATATTATTTTTATCTTCTTATGATGAAATATAGGAAAAATTTGTATTCCTAGTTTCTGTAAAAAATATGCTGCCTTCTCGCTGCCAATATTTTTTTTTATCAAAATAGGTTTAAAAAATTTTAAAAACATCGGTTTGGCACTGATTTTGCTGTTAGTAAACGAATAAAGGAAAAAGTTAATGGCTTTTTGCTTACTGATAAAAGAATCCGCAAATTGTGCTTAAGGGCAAACTTCAGGATATGATAAAAATGGTAATGATTATATTATTATTTCTATTAAAAATATTATTTCTATGATACTCTAAAAAAAGAATACTTAAAATGCCCATCAAAGTGATATCAAGATAGTCATTGCTGACGTAAATGCAAAACTTAGAGGAAACCTTAACTCAGACCGTTTAGGGAGCTGTCTATATCATGAGTTTACTGATAATGGAATCAGTCTTTTAGACTTTGGTTCTGCAACTACGAGAAATTTGCTAACTGGGCACTTGCACTTCAAGAAGATTTTCACACATGTGACATAAGACGTCAGTGCCGGCTGATCGTTTATAAGCGAAATAGCCTGTAAAAATAATAAGCGAAATGGCCTGTAAAGTTTCTCCACATAAGTTAGAATGTTAATTAACGTGAAGTTAATTAAATACAATGCCTTATCGCACATCAAGTTTATTGAAATATAATTCTTTTTGTTCTACTTCTTTTATTGAACTTGGATGTATTAATTGTTTATCCATTTTATTGTAACCGTGATATATTTTTGTTTTATGTACCTGGTAACTTTGATGCTTAAATAGTTTATGTTCTACGTGGCTTCATGATTGAAGTACTCTGTGTTAACATTAAACTATACACAAGGTAACGTGGAGGTCACATGAGTGTTTCACTTAAAATCAGGCAGACCACATTTTGCAAGATATAAAAGCTGCCTGTTAGATGATATACAGTCCGCAAAAAAAAAAAAAAAAAAAAAAAAAAAAAAAAAAAAAAAAAAACCCNTAACTTTCGTTCTAATGATCGGATTTTCACGAACTAAGTGTCAATCTTAATGGTTCCTAGGGGTGACCTCAAATATGCTAATTAATTAGTGCTAACTATTTATTAAGTTACGAAATCAGACACAAAAACGTACTTTCTCTGAATAAACATATATTATTTTTTACATATTTGGACTCTTAATCTTCAAAATATAGGGGGTAGCCGCAATCTGGGAAATATGGTCCCTATAGTTTGGTCAGGAGAGCGATCCAAAATTCATACCCTTTAATGTTAATTTCACTTTTTACGTTTTTAGTCATATTTTTGAAACTAATAAAGCAATTCAAAGAAAATTGCACCCACTCATAAAACTCATTTATCCAAAGATAATTTCATGAACAAAATAATTTTTAATAATTATTAATCATTTTTTATTATTTAATTAAATTGAGGATGAAAAAATTTTGAATTATATGGTATGAATTTTTTTATACCATTTAATCTACATATTTTTCAATTGAAAAATCTGAAGTTTCAACTGTTTTTATTTATTAAAAGCTGAGAAAAATTAAAATTAATTATTTTTTAAAAACTAATTTGTCGACAATAAGGAAATAATTCAATGGGGCGATTAATATTAAAATGTGATAAACTTGCGAGGAACTTGACTTCGCGCGCGTGGCGTAAAATTTCATTCATATTTTTTTCGCTAATAATCGTTTGCTAATCTTTTTATTTTTTAAAAACTAAAAAATACGATGTTTCTTTTTTAGTCGTTTAATAATTTATTTTTAATTTAGTAAAGAAATTTGAATAAAGCATTTTGAATAATAAACATTTTATTCGACTTATGCTCAGTGGACCAGCATCCATGGTTTCGTGGCCAAAATTAGTATTTCGATAAAAATTGTTTCAAAATTTGGGGATTTTTATTTAGGGGTTTTTATGCGCAGGTAAATTGAATTCATAGTTGAAAATTTGAAATACGCTAAAAATACTAAAAAAAAAATTTAAAAAAATGGCGACTGAAATATGGCGAATAAAAATAAAAAAAATTATATAGTACGCTTGAATAATTAAATATAGCAATGAAAATATAAGAATTTTCGTAATTTTATATTAAAAATAAAAAGCAAATTATATTTCCGAAGTAATATTACAAAATATTAAACTAGATGTCCAAATTAACATGACCAACGGTATCTCACCCATTGTGGTGGTCTTGAAAGAGTGAGTCCATCTTCATTTTCCCTT
>NC_092207.1:59997533-60015910 GCF_043381705.1 Parasteatoda tepidariorum | reverse complement strand
AAGAATTTTATTCTGAAAGTTTAGCTAATTACCTCGTGGAACTTTTTGGAACTAAGTTTCGAAAGTCATTCAAACATTGCAAAATGTCAAATGATAAGATATAAACTATAAGTTTGTGAAGAGTATTAACTAATCCAATAAACTGAAAAATTTTACTTTAATTTCTGACTCTGATAAAAATGTAACAGTAAGGTGAAATTCTCATATATATTTCTGAAATATAAATTGAAAAGTTACATTAAAAAAACATTTTTTTAACATATTTTTCACTACATTGTACTCTCGTCGATCCAAAAAGTAAATTATAATGTCTGGAATGATTATGAATACTTAATTTTGGCTATATTAAAACTGCCTATACATATTTCAGTTGAAAATTTAATTTTGACTTTTGGCCAAAGATCATGGTCTTCTGGCCCACAGTGGAATGTCTAGTTTTATAAAAGCGTGCTTCAGATAGAATATGATTATACCCCAGACTGTGCTTATTTAATGTGATTATTTTTTATTTTTTGATTTTGTTTTTTAATAACTGATACAATTTTAATAATATACATACGCATACATAGATTTGGATTAATATATTTATCAATTTCTTGAATATATATATTGCATAAATATTAATAAAAATACGTAGTCAGCATTTTTAATGATCTTAAAACTTCTTAACATCTTATATATCGCCATATAATCTTAAAATAAATTTGCAAATTATCTGTCTGCGCTTGTTTCGCAGAATTATTTTTCCAACTTTTTAATTAAATTTTTATGCAAAATGTTATTTTCTAAGATATATTATTTTCCAATAATATACTAATCAATCCTTTTAGTACATTAATTTATGTTTTCCTTTAAAATAAAATTACTTTCTAAATTATTGATAAGTTCTTATTGAAAGAAAACTTAGAATTATTGCCACCTATCTGAGAATTAAATCTTGTTGAGAAATTAAAAATATTCTACTGATCACACAGAATATCATTCGATGCAGAACAGCTGACTATTTACTAAGAATACTATTGTTTACGAAAAATGAAGATATGTTATATTCACGTTGTTTATATTCCCACACGGAGTTAAAGTCAAGTAATTTTTCTGACAAATCAAAATGTACTATGGTGTGTGTATGTGTTCATAAGTCCTGCCACGTAATACTGCAACCAGATAATATGGCAATTACGATATGAATTCCCAAGCTATCTGCAGGCACCCTCACTGAGAACTTATCTCGTGGTAGCCAGACAGTAGCTTGCTGTCATATTGAAAAAAGAAATATATAGGTATCAACAGCATACTTATCTTAGAAATGTTAACTGAAAGGCAACACTGCTCATTTAGAATATCAAGAGAAACATGCTGGTTCATGTTAGTGGTCTCAAAAATGAACGAGCTCCAATCGATATTAAGAAAAACAGCCCAACATATAACAATAATTCATTAATTGGATACCCTTAGAAGGCATGACGTATGGTCTGCCAATCAGGTTCAACAAACACGAGTGAAGTTGCTTGCATGTAGTCATTTAAATTGATTCAGCTTGATTACAATTCCAGGCCTTAAGGCAGTAACGTTGACAAGCCATGCTCAAACAATTGATTAGACTCAGCCATGTGATTAGATGAGTCCAAAATAAGAGCCCCACGGCTTTTAATAATGATACTTTTCAGATTTTTCTAGGGATTACTAATTTCTTGCCCAGTGGTTTTATACAATACCAAATGATGTTTTGTCTTACAGATCACCTTAGTGATTTTGCTTACTCTTCAACCAGAGCAAATTGTCAGCGGAAATGTTGGTCTCTGCCTCCATAGTTGTGCTCAATGTAAGAGAACATTTGGCCCATTCTTTGAAGGACAGAAGTGTGGTGAATGGTGCCTAAGAATTCAAGGCACAACCTTACCTCAAAAGTGACATGTTTTTGAATAACTCCGTAATTATAAGCAAATGAGTATTATAGTAATGGCAACAACTGAGTATTTATTATAAGGTTCAAAACGCAATTTCTACAATATTAAGAACACTTAAAATAGTACAAATATATGAAATATATAATATCTTGATTTTAGATTTAATAAATTTAAAAGTCAATAGTCATCAATATAAAAAATTTATAAATTAATATATAATCATCAATGTAATAAATCCATATATCAATATATTCACAAATCTATAAATCAATATATATTTAAAATATTGCAATTATAAAAATCTATAAATGGAACCGGCAGCATCTTAAAAAAAATCACAACAAAAAACAGCATTTCATAACAATAAATTTAGTAATACATTGAAAAGCCTGTTGATCTTTTTTTTTCCAAAGAAGAGACACAAGTTAGCATATGATGATGTTTATACATTTAGTAATTTTTCATTCGTTGTGGTAAAAGACTTACTGAAAATTCCAGTTTTCAGAATAATAGTTCGTATTATGATGTAAAAACACAGAACTGAAAAGAAAATTTTACCGAATATATGATTTTTAAATATCATGCTCAAAAGTAACATGATAAACATACCAAAATGTTCTTCAAAGCTATCAGTCATTTTACCATTCATTATGAAATTTTAACCCTTTGATGCCTATTCCTTTTACCAAATAGAATAGTCAAAAACCTTTTGATCTGTTTACATTTCTATGGTTTATTTAAAATGGTATTTTATTTAAATCATTGGTAGGAGTTATATAACCGTTAACTACTTATTTTTTTAAATGCTTTTCACAATTATAACAAAATAAAAATGAGCCTCAATGATACATTCAAGAGTGATCTCGGATAGATAAAGGCATGATCTCTTCGTTATGAATCTTTCTTGAGTGTAGTGGAATTAAGTTATTTTTTTAGATATGTTTGTAAATCCAAAAAAAAAAACTTAAAAACTCTTTGAAAAACAGATAGCACAAATTTGATAATGAGAGCAAGAATCTACGCCCAGTGTTACAGCTGCATTCGATCCCTCTGCATCCACATTTCAGAGTAGTTAGTGGAACAGCGATACCACTCTGCGAGGGAAGCCTCTAGACTTTATTCCAAGTAAAACAGCCATGCATTATCGGGACCTCAGTTTCCGAGGCACCAAATGCTGTGATGCGTAAAGGTAGCTGCTTCAATAACGCTTATTGGTTCATTGATAACAGCAAGCAATTGCAGGCTTGTGTGCTCAACTAATTCATATAAATCTTTGTCGAAGAACTGATAGCACAATACAGAGAAGGACAAAGAGATTCGAAGCCGCAACCACCACGTCGCTTCGCACTGCGTTTGTCGGGCGATACCAGTTGACCAGGGAGGCCCCTCAATAACATCACACTGTTTTTCCCATTTTCCTGCTATCTTCTCTTCAATTTTAACGAGATTCGAACTATTCTTTGACAAACTACAAACTATATGAACCTACATATGTATCGAAACAAAATTTTTTTATTGTTTGTTCCCTATCCAAGGCTACAGTGAGATTCGAACTATTTGCCTTCATTTTATGCAGCGTTTCGCAAAAGAAAAGAGGAAGAAGAAGAGACTGCTTGCCAAGGAGGAGATAGTAAAATAAATTCTTGCAAAAATAAACAGTACGATTCCAAGAATTTACAGTCCTGTAGTAGACTGATCGAAAAGACACGATTTCCGGTAGAACACCGAAGCCAAGCATCACTGGTTACGGTCAGTAAGTGGGTGGTTGACCACTTTGAGCAACTTGCGTAGGGACCGAGGGTACGCGGTATCGGTTCTCGTTAAACTGTTTTACTGTAAAGTGCTCGACTTCGCGGGCAGGTCATCGAGCTACCAAAGCAGGGGAGCCATCCCCTCTGTGGAGGATCAAAATTGTGATGACATGTTTTTGGATCATCCTCAAGGATGTTTCCCAGACCGTCGCCAATACCCCATTGAGCAGTTCTAGTGCTACGTAAATAAAAAGTACCTACCTACTTATTATCCACGTATTTATTTATTTATTTGCTGTTACGCAGTCATGTGTAGGCTTGCATGCTCATTAAGAATGTGTTTATTACGAAGTCACGCCCTTATTAGGAAGTGCAATTTATTATAAGCCTTTGCTGATTTGAAGAAGAGATAGCACAAGATAGAGAAAAAAATTACAAAGACGCATGTATTGTATCCCAGATACAGCGGGTTCGAATCTCATCTTATCCCAACATATATCTTTGTAATGTTCTTCTCTATCATGTTCTTCGACTTGACAAGGGCTTACAGTCCAAACTTTTGTAATACCTATTACTTCAACCACCTCTATATAATATTTTTAACATTTTTACAAGCAAAGATCTTAATAATGAGGACTTTTCAAGATAGTGATCGAGTTTCCGATAATAATATTTATTAACCAGATTAATTTTATGTTTTGCAATTACACTCTCAGATTTCAGAAAATTTTCAATGGCAGTAGTCAGAGTCTTGAAAATGAAAGTTGAAAAAAAATGTCATATTTATCAAAGTTCTCGAAGATATAGATAGTCCCCTTACGGCAAGGTTCTCTTTTTTTGCATAAACAAAATAAGATTGACTTGTTAGTCATTATTCATACAAAGCAAAAATGTTACAATTCCAATATTATTCTTTAAAGACTGAATAAAGGCACTCATAAAATTTTGCAAACAATATTATTTCTCAGCTTTTATTAGAAATCTTTTCTTTTTTTAAAATTTTTTGTCTTCTGCATGTTAAGGTTCTCAAATGTAACATTTTTTAATGATGATATGTAGCGTTTTTAGATTTAATCTCGATATAAAAGGGCTGTTATTTAATCTGTAAAAAATGAATACTCAACTATCACAAAAGTTTCTTTGTTTTTGACGAAACCGTTTCCTGGTGCGTGCTTCGACCTGATATTTCCTCAAAGTAACGAAATAACTATCTTCAATTCTTTGAGGAAGTGAATTTCGTCAAAAATAATAAAATATTTCATCTTTCTATTTTTCCGCAAAAAAAAAAAAAAAAAAAAATATTGCGAGGAACTCGTTATCCCTCAGGGTATCATGCATGCCATAAGCAGGACAGGAATCCGGGGAACTCCTTTACCACTATACTGGACGGTCGGCCTACTTCATCAATCTAGCTTCATCAAGTTTTTTTTAACTAACAATCTCTTACAAAGCGCTGCAATCACGTGATTTCGACACGAAATGATTCTCAAAATTAACAAAATGCATCTCAAGGAATCGTTAAAAGAGTTTTATTTTTGATAATGTGTTCAAGTTTAATGCGAATCTCATTGGACGTAAACTATAGTTAAATTTAGCATTGTTTCAAGCCTGCACGGTCTATTTACTAATCATTTATAAGCATTATTGTGGTTTCACGATAAAAGTTTATTTTTTCAATGCCCACCCGATTGACACTCATTCAAGTATCAGTAAGGCAGATTTGTTGGCCACTCTTTCAGGTGCACCATATTAGGTGGGACAACAAGGCTTCCACAGTAAGGACTGATTAAAGTACAGAGAATAAAAGAACATCCATGCCTTGTCTGGGATTTGAAGCCAGGACTTTTCTTATGTGAAGTCAGCTCTCTGACCACTGCGCAGTATGGTCGACTTGTTTTAAAAATTATATNATATATATATATATATATATATTCACTAACACTTGAATTGATCTTTAGTGTAATTATAAACCTGGTAGAAATAAGTAAATTTGTGAAAAAATCATTATTTAGAATTCTAAAATCCTTGAATGCCATTGAAATAGCGTAAGTATAGGAATTAAAACAGGAAATAGACTCCTATTTCCTATTTTAACTGCTAAATAAGGAGTTAAAATAGGCATAAGAATTAACTTAAAAGTAATAGTTCTTTTACCTAAACACTCGTCTTCAAAATCTAATTTTCAATAGGAAATGGGATCCCTGTGCACCATATGAAAAATTTTCTTTACAGCTTCCACGGCTTTTGCTAACTCATCATAGTGCTTGTATTTGATAGAAAATGTTTTATAAAAATTTTCTTCAGGTTTATACCTTTTCTGTTTTTTTACATTTAGCTTATTCAAGGAATGACAGAAATATTAAAAATACATAAAAGTGAAAAGTAGAGAACACCATAATTTTACTTTCACTTTCAGTTTTTGTTTCAGTGGAAAATCTTTGTTTATAATAATGTTGCTGAATGGTCAGACAAATTTTCACGGTTTGATAACATTTATAATGTAGTATTCATACTTTTGTAATCGAAATAAATTAATATACAGCCATTGGACAAATAGGAAAGAAATACATTTATGTGAATTATAATTAAAATAGTGCAACAGTGCAATATAATTGAAAAGGTGTTTTTTTTCTACTTATGGATCTTTTGTTCTTTTAATCATGGTATTCATTATACTTACGTAATGACTATTTGATACATGAACCTAAGACCTTGTTTTTTATCAATAGCATTTTGTAGAGTAATATTAAATATATAGTGCGCAAAGGAAAAAAAGATAACATTCAGAGTTATTTTTGACCAAATGAGAGGGGAAAAATTATATTAAAACTGATTAAAAAGATTGATTTCAAATATGCTTCAAATTATGAATTTAAGGATAATATCAGACATAAAACGTACTTTTTATGAATTTACATTAATTTTTTAAAAATTGTATTTACAGTTTTGACCACCAAAACATGAAAGGATGGCGGTAGCTGCCATCTGGAAACTGATCCCACTAGTTTAGTCAGGAGAATATTAGAAAGTTTAGGCCCCTTAATGTTGGTTTCATTTCTTATTTATTCCGCTTTATCTCAGAAATTATTACTTAAATCATGCAAGTGGTGTTTTCTTTTCGATTGAAATTTCTCCCGTCTATTGAACTTCTGATATTCGCGATACTTACTTATTGACCTCTCATTTATCTATGGAAACTCAAATCACAATTTTTCAATAATATTTCGCTTTATTTTAAATGAATGATAAGCAAACAAAGTATTATCCTATGAAACTTTCATTCTTACAGTAGGATTTTCATATTTTCTAACTAAAAACTAATCTTAATGGTTCAAAGGTTAAACATTAAACTTGCCAATTAATTGGTTTTAATCATTAGTTAAGCAATGGAAACATACACAAAATCGTACTTTTCCTGAAGAAAAATACCTTTTTTTCCTTACGGATTTGAATTTTTGACCATCAAATCAAAATGCGGGAAGAGAAAGCCGCAGTCTGGAAATATGATTCCCAACATTCCATCAAAACAGTAGTCGAAACTTTCGGTTACCTATTGTTAGTCTCACTTGAAATTTCAATATGTCTCAGATATTTTTTCCAGTAGATTTAAAATTTTTGCCCACTATTATGAAACTCGTTTATCCAAAAATAGTAGTATGCAAAAGATTATTTTAATTATTATCCAATTTTATTTTATTATTTTTATTATTTTATTTAATATCTGGCTAAAAATATTTTACTTGCAGAGTATGGTCGTAGAAGACCCGTGCATTAAATGGTGACTGGTACACGTTAAATCTGTCACAAAGTCCTATAAGTTTCTTTAACAAATCATATTCTCTGGGGGTACTGAATTGGAGATTGATCGTTCAGGTCAAAATAACGATGGCTCTATGGGCTTAAAATTAACATTAAAATATGGTTTTTTACCAAGCTGTTTGATAAAAAATGTGATAAATTTTGGTAATGTTTATCAAAGATCTGAAATTTTAACAGTGCTAGTATGGATCGAGATAATATAATAATATTCAGTTTGATAAGCTCTATTTTATGTCAGTTCTCACCTGTCAATTGTACGTTTTTTTCTATGTAAGCTATAATCTAACTTTTACCGGAATTCCAAGCTATAAAAAAGTGCACATTTGCAAGCGAACAAATACCTGGACAAAGTGGAACTAAATCAGTAGCTTAACTGTTACACATCAAGATTCTCCCAACATCTTAAAATTGAAACGTCGAGGTAGCGCATTAGAATTCCGACGTAACCCTGTGTGCATCTATTTTTTTAAATTATATTAAATTATTGTTATGCGCATATACACAAGTTTGTGTGCTCATTACAAAGCTGGGGTTATATTCTCTTGTCAAGTCGAAATACGTAAAGACAGCACAAGCACAAGAGAAAGACAGCACAAGCATACATCCTGAAACACCGGTGGAATTCTGACTCGCTACTTCCACGTCACCATAGATAACAGCTTCCTAATATCTTTCTCTAATATGGAATCAGTCTGCGTAGGGACCAAGGGTGTGCGATATTCGTCCTCGTTAAACTGTTCTACCGTAAAGTGCTCGACTTCGCTCTCAGGTCGTCGGGCTACCGAGGCAGGGGTGCCATCCCCTCTGCAGAGGATCAAAATTGTGATGGCATGTCTTCGGATCATCTTCAAGGATGTTTCCCAGACCGTCACCAATAGCCCATTGTGCAGCTCTAGTGCGACGTAAATGAACAACGACAACTTTCTCTAATATGAGCATAATGCTTCTTAACTTGACAAGGGATAATTATAAATAGTACTTTGTAACGAATGAGCACACAAGCCGGCACATGCATGTGTAACATTAAATAAATAAATAAATTCTCGGAGTAGTAATGCTTTGTTTTTTCAACTATGTTTTACAATAGTCACATCTTTCCACCAAACGTTATTTAAATTGGAGGCAGTGGCTTCGATTCGAAGAGTAGTGAAAGAAAATTAAAAGTGTTGTTCCACGAACCACTCTAAAGACTAGAGGTAGTGGGTTGGAATACAGCTACTACACTGTCTGCATATTTTTGCTGTTTCGTAAAATTATGCCCTCCGTTTTTCAAACTGAAAAGAGTTCATCAGCCGTTCTTTGTATTTACAAAGAAATCCGCACAATGTTTGTAAGTTAATAAATCTCACCACCCCTTGAAAGATGGATAAAAGAGTCCCCATAGTTTGATATGATATATATGAATTTAGTATCATTAAAATACTTTAATTAGATATCTTGAAGCCTTCATTCGCTCCTTTTATAATTGAGAAAATATAGTAGAATAAAAAAACAGCTAACAGCCATCTTAGTAAGCAGCTATTTTAAATAAACAGAAGTGTAAAAAAGATTTTTACCATTCTATTTGGTAACGGGAATAGACATCAAAATTTTAATATTGCAAAAAAATTGTAAAATTAGTTACAGTTCTGAAGAACATGATAATTTTATCGTGATACTTTAGAGTATGGAATAAAAACCATTTATTTGGATAAATTTACTTTTCAGTTCTATATTTGTTACTTAATGTATGGTAATAAGGATTAAAATTTTCAATAGCAGAATTTCCGATAAACCGTTGTCATAGCGAACGATAAAGTTAAAAAATGAATGGTTTGATTACCGTATATTTTGGTTTAGCAACCAGAATTATAGTTTAATTTTTAACATGAATATCTTTACCATACAAGTATGGTAATATTTCCAGATTAAATTCTTCCGTGTGCTAAACACGAATTTAAATAATTGAATTTCACATTAAATAAAAAATTACCTTACTAAACAATATAAAATTATGAATCTTGCCAGAATTCATCTCGTAAACAAATATTCTTGTCTGCGAGAGTTCGATCTAAGCAAGTAAGGATGACGAAATGGTCTCTAGAAAATTGTTGTGAGTTTTTTGGGGATGGTGAGCAGCAGCGAATAGGGAAAGAACACTCTAACATAAATTATTATTGATATCTTCTGATTATTTGCAATAAAAATACTTGGGATGATTTTTATGATTGTATATATTTATCAACTCCGGTTATTTCACTACTCACTTTTTCAGTTCTTTTAATTAGTCTTACGAAAAAAAGTTTTTTTTTTATGTATATGTTAAACACTATTGCAATGCACAGTGGGCCAGCATCCAAGGTTTCGTGGCCAAAATTAGAACTTCGATAACATTTGTTTCAAAATTTGGGGAGTTTTTATTTAGGGGTTTTTATGTGCAGGTAAATTGAATTCATAGTGGAAATTTCAAAATATACTAAAAATACAAAAAACAAAACAAAATGGCCGCTGAAATATGGTGAGCAAAAATAAAAAGAAATATTATAATACGTTTAAATAATTAAATATAGCAATGAAAATATAATAATTTTCGCAATTTTATATTAAAAATGAAAAACAAATAATATTTCCGAGGTAAAATTACAAAATAACGCGAATTAATTGCAAAATAAGGCGAAAACATGAAGAAAAAAAACATAATTATGTTTTTTTTTTCATGTTTTCGCGTTTATTATTCGTGTTACTAAATATACCGAAAAACAAATATTAATATTTGTTTTTCGGTATACTTAGTCCAACTTTGCAATATGGGCAAAATGGGGCAAGTTTTTTCGAAAGAAGAAGCATCAAAGAAGACAACAAAAAAAAGTTTAGCTAATTACCTCGTGGAACTTTTTAGAGATAAGTTTCGAAAGTGATTCAAACATTGAAAAATGTCAAATGATAAGATATAAACTATAAGTTTGTCAAAAGTATTAACTAATCCAATAAATTGAAAAATTGTGCTATAATTTCAGACTAATTACTCTGATAAAAATGTAACAGTTAGGTGAAATTCCTACGTATATTTCGGAAATATAAGTTTAAAAAAAAATTTTAAACATATTTTTCACTACATTGTACTCCTGTCTGTCCAAAAAGCAAATTATAATGTTTGGAATGATTATGAATACTTAATTTGGGCAATATTAAAACTGCTTACACATATTTTAGTTGGAAATGTAATTTTGATTTTTGGCCAAAGATCATGGTCTTCTGGCCCACAGTGCAATGACGTATGAACTAGCTATTAACCATGCGTAATTAACTAAGAAAATAATAATTAATCTAACTTTAAATTTTGAACTTGATGGGATTTTGGTATGGAATATATATTATATCGCAAACAAATATTATTTGACTGCGCTGACGTAAGGTAATTTAAAATCGCTTAAGATTATTGTAATTTAGAAAAGCTAGAGAACCCGTTTGCTGAAAGAAAGAATTTGCTTTACGGCTATCTTTCAAAACAAATAAATCTTTTCAGAAATTCAATAAAGGAATAATAATTTCCTATATCAATTAAATTTACCGTATGGAAAGTAGTAATAATGGTACTGAAACTTTGTGCATGAAGATCTTCTATAAACACTAGTTTAATTTTCGATTAATATAAAAGTCAACTGACGTAGATAAAAATATTTCATTTTCCGCGGCATGAAAATAGAATTATCGTAATCCCATGATCAATTCAACTGGATCACGCACAAATTCAATTTTTTGCTCCAAAACCAATTTATGTATCAAGAGATTTTCATGTCTGATATGTCAAAATATTTTTGCATAAATGATGAAATCATGACTTTACAAAATACATTAATATCCAAAATACGTTATCTGAATTGGATCAGAAAATTATTACATTTTTAGGAGTTTGACTGAAATTGGAATTCGTGTTCTGATATTTAGGCGCTGATTTGAACACGACAATTTTTGTATCGTACTCCATTTTATTTTATGTAAACGGATTCAAACACGTTATATATATTTTTAGAAAAAACTTGTTTCATTTAAAAAAGTGCAGTTTGCAATTGATTATTTTTCAAATATTTTGTAATATGTGAGTTGAAATTCCTAATTATTGAAATTAAAGTCAATGTAAATCCAAAATATTTTTTACAAATTTTTTTAAAACAGAACTAAATTATCTGCGTTTCGAAGTTCATATAATTACCTTAAATCTTGAGATATATTGTTTCAAGGTACGTAGTCAAATTTTTCAAAACATAAATAAATGAATAAATGAAAATTAAACACTTTAAAAACTAAGCACTTTAAACATTCTAAAAATATTTCTGATAACTTTAAAAAAATCGTAATTAGAATATGCGCAGTTATAAAAATTTTCCCTTCTATTGTTTAAAGTTCATGTAAATAAATAAAATAAACAAAAGGCAGAAATATTTTCAATAACTTTATATATAATAAATTTATTGATTAAATAACTAACCTTAGATAAATTTTGAAGGAAAAGTTATGAAAATCATGCTTTCTTTGCAATTATAACGATAATCGACACATCAAGAAAAATATCTCTATTTGAAAACTAGAAAACTAAACACTTTTTTTAAAACCCAATGAATAGAGCACATTTAACGGTTTTTAAAAAACGTAAATAAAAAATAAACACCTTTAAGCACTTTTTAAAAACACAATGCAACCCTGTGTTTGGAAGCTAAGAACATAATTTGACAAAATGATTATTAAAACATATCAATGTGTTAAAATGATTTAAATGTAAACTTATGGAGCAATTATAACTACAGAATTTAGTAGCATGTGAATAGTATCTTAAGCGTGTAAGTGGAGGTAAAAAATGGGCATTGAGATTTTGTTTACTCATGTACAACTCTAAACCCACTTATCTCAAACCATGATTTTTTGAGTTGTGCCGCTATTGCAGCCCATGAACGAAATATTTTAAGGTGTATTTTATTAAATTACTTTAAATTGTATGATAATCGAACATAACAAAAAATGAGCAAAATAGGTATGTTTTGTATTTTATTAGCATGCAAAAAAGTAAAAAAAAGGTAAGACAGAATAGCTTGAAACAGTAATACAACATATCACAGAAAAATAGCATTTCACAGTAAAGAAGAAAAAAATTGAAAGTAAGAAATTATATCAAAAATTAAAATAACGAGAAAAAATGTAGGAAGAGTATGAAAATCTTTGGTAGAAGGCGTAGAAAACTTTATATACAAAAAATACCACTAGAGGTCACAAATAAAAGAATTACAAGAAAGTATAGGTGAAAGATATCACTAGATGTCACAAATAAAAGAATTACAAGAAAGTGTAGGTGAAAGATATCACTTAATAACCGTATCGGGCATAGGGAAGAGTACCCAACAAGGCACTGGCTAAACCGTATCCACCATATCCGGCACCATAGTATCCAAGACGGCCATATCCAAGTCCATAACCTCCATACTCAGGTCCGTGATCGGCACGTCCATGACCTGCATATCCACCATATCCATATCCACCGTATAGGTTACCGTAAGCAGGAGCAGATGAAACGAGGTGAACGGCAGCAGGGTTCTGGTTGGCTGTTCCTGGCTCATTGGTCTTGACTTCGGCTCTGAAGCCACCGTGGTCAGCTACGTAATTGACTTGCCGGTGAACGCCCCGTGCATCGGTGAATCCATAGCTGCCCGTTACGTGGTCTCCGGTTCCGAATTCTTCCCTGTGCTGTTCACCATGGTGATCTTTGACACTGTATCCAAATTTGTATGGCTGAGCATGACCATGGTACTCCTAAATTGAAAGAAGACAAAGAAAGCTTGTATTTTTGATGACGGAGCATAACAAAACCATATTTTGGGATTGTTATGTTTAAAACAATACTGGTCTGTTTCATTGGTTTCTACAAAAAATATTTACAAATATGGAAAATACTATTTGATGAAACAGCGTCAAATCTTGTAAATTGGTTGGGGCTTTACCCTGAAGTTGACATTAAATGTTGAAGAATGAACATTGTTTAGTCGAACACCAATTTCAAATTGAAAAACACTAGACAGATCATTTGTTTACTTAATTCTAGTATTTAAAAGACGAAATTTTTTATGCGTTCGTATTAACCCTTTAACTCTGAATTTTTATTTAATATATTTTTCCTTCTTTCGTTACATTGTATTAAATTAGATCAAAATAAGTGCGAAATTTTATATTTAGCATTTAAATAATTTATATTTATGCTATACAGCATGAAATACTGGCTCCTTTTTTCTGCGTTAAGGGNGAGATCGGTACGTCCATGACCTGCATATCCACCATATCCATATCCACCGTATAGGTTACTGTAAGCAGGAGCAGATGAAACGAGGTGAACGGCAGCAGGGTTCTGGTTGGCTGTTCCTGGCTCATTGGTTGCCCGTTACGTGGTCTCCGGTTCCGAATTCTTCCCTGTGCTGTTCACCATGGTGATCCTTGACACTGTATCCAAATTTGTATGGCTGTGCATGACCATGGTACTCCTAAATTGAAAGAAGACAAAGAAAGCTTGCATTTTTGATGACGGAGCATAACAAAACCATATTTTGGGATTGTTATGTTTAAAACAATACTGGTCATTGGTTTCTACAAAAAATATTTTCAAATATGGGAAATACTATTTGATGAAACAGCGTCAAATCTTGTAAATTGGGTGGGGCTTTACCCTGACGTTGACATTAAATGTTGAAGAATAAACATTGTTTAGTCGAACACCAATTTTAAATTGAACAACACTAGACAGATCATTTGTTTACTTAATTCTAATATTTAAAAGACGAAATTTTTTATGCGTTCGTATTAACCCTTTAACTCTGAATTTTTATTTAATATATTTTTCCTTCTTTCGTTACATTGTATTAAATTAGATCAAAATAAGTGCGAAATTTTATATTTAGCATTTAAATAATTTATATTTATGCTATACAGCATGAAATACTGGCTCCTTTTTTCTGCGTTAAGGGTGACATTTTCCAAAACACGATTCCCTTCCTAGCAATAATTTTTCAAATTTGCATTTATTTGCAGATATTTAGATCCAAGAGAAACATTTAATTCATTATTGAAATTTCTTTAATTTGCTAAAATCGATTATTGCTAAATGTTTGAATACGAATAAAAAAATATTTTTTTATTTATTCTTTCTTTTCTTATATTTTTGTATGATTATAATTTCGATAATGTATCAACTATGACGTTGAAATTAAATGTTGAAGAATAAACATTAGTTAATCACATGCCAATTTCCCGTCTGCGTCAAAGTGCCTCATGTGCACGATTACGACGAATTGTTCAAGAACTACGATGAGCTATAATAATAATAATAACATTTTAATACGTAACGGAAATAAGTTAACACAAGCTGCGGAAGACCGCAGGCAATCCTTTCACATCACAATCACGACTACAACTACTGTATTACAAAAAACTTCCGGTTTCCGGAGGCAGCCGGTAGCTGCTTACTTCGCACTTTCGTTATTGGAATGTACGCTAAAGCGCCTTTTGCAAATTAATTCGGCACACCTCATCTACGCCAATTTCTCACTGCCCCATTTGCGTCAAGGATACTAAATGGTACTAAAATAATTTTGCCAACGATGCTTTTTTTTTAACAATATTAAGTAAAAACATTAACTTCCAAAACAGATAACTGTATTTTTTTTACGGTGTTTTATTAACATTTTTTTACGTAATTTTGTAATTTTTCGATTCATAAACTGTTATATATTATACAATATTTAGTTTATAATTCGGTATATTCGGTGTATAAACTGCTTTGTTATGCATGTGGAAAGTAAAGTTAGCAGGTCGGAATACTAAACATCATACTTATGACTTCATAAAGGAATGTTTACTTTTAAGGAATTAAATTAAACAATCCATTCCAGGTAGAAGTAATAGATAAGCATAAATCAGACTCCGAAATTCATTATTTCTGCCTTTATTTTGCGCAAATAAACTTTTTTGCTTACGGCGCTTAGCATATCTCGTTCACTTTTTGCACAAGCCGTAAGCAAAGGGTTAATGAACAGGTAGAAGAATGAAGAAAATCATTAAAAACTGTAGAATTTCAACACTGATTCATAACATTATATTTCACTTTCAGCTTATTCATTCAATTACGCGAAATATATGTCCTGTTTTAGCTTAAAAAAAAAAGGATTTTTGTTTAAATGTCTGTTTTTTAGTTCTCTTTCTGTAATACTCTCCTAGAGCAGTTCCCATGAAAATAAATGCAGGGAATATTTGACATGTAAGTATGAAATCATGAACTGAATATCCTGTTTCATTAGGTTTGTTCATAAAATGTAAAATTAAATCATAATACTACTTATTAACATCTGGTCAAACAAAATGCTTAAAAATCAGCTTATGTTTATATTTTTAATATTTATCGAACACGATATTACTTTACTTCATTCATTCAAATACTTATTTGAATGTTATGCATCCAAAAACAATAAAAAAGAAAAAAATATCAAAAAAATCTTTAGTTGTTAACTGTGTTTAACACTAAGTAATTTAAACCTGTTGTAAATGATAAAAGAACCTTCGAGAAAAACTTAACTCATTTGCCTTGGAAAAGTTTAACCATACCCTTCTTAATACCTGGATATCGCATTTTCTGACTATCACATGGTTTTGGGCCACCAATCACCATTAGAGTGAGCACCAGTTACAATGATGTCACGCAGGTTGTGGCGTCGCTGCGGTAGCGATTACTATTGATGAAGCGAACTGAAGTAGTGCAGATCTTCAGAGTATAAAAGTGACGACGTGGATGCGATAATGGCTTTTTTCCACGTATTTTCTTCAACTGCTAGCTGTGCCGAACGAGAGCACGCTGGGCGTGTGAAATGTTTGTTTAATCTAATAAATGTTTTCTTTAGTTGTTTATTAGTCTCAAGTCTTATTTCCAGAACACAGGATAGTTCCAGAGCGTTCACCAGATGAAACTACAAGTGGTGACCCGGTGAGTTTAGCATTTCTTGTGGTAACTTTTCGGTTCAGTCAAGATGCTGAATATGAGATTTAGGTTAAAAAATTTTAAAATGAAATTAGTAGTTTAAATGTTAGACTGATGTTTTCATTGTTTTAAGTACTTAAGAAAAATTTCCCTACCATATTTAGAGTTGTTGCATTTCAAAATATTTACGCTATATTTATTACTGGTTTATAGTATAGAATTTGTAATATATTTTATGCGTATGTAGTTTTTTTTTCTAAATTGTTAAGTGCTACTGTAATGGAAGGGGAAACTTTACTTTCGAATAATGAAAAGTCAGTGTTTAAGAGTAGTTCATTTGGTGAAAATTCTACTGTAGCAATAAAGACTCCAGTTTTTTGGAATGATGAGCCTGAACTATGCTCTGCTCAGCTGGAATCCCAATTTAAATTAGCTAACATTACAGTTGATTCCACTAAATTTTATTATGTTGTTTCATCCTTAGGTAGTGATCATTTAACTTGCGTTTCAGATAATGTACTAAATAGACCTGATAGTGAAGCTTATACTCAAAGAAAAACTAGGTTAATTGCACAAAATGCTGATTCTGAGTCATTACGTTTAAAAAAAATTGCCTTCAGGTATTGAGTTAGGCGATAAAAATACCCTCAAAACTTCTTTACGAGATGCAAAGTTTAGCTGCGGTGGCGATTACTATTGGTGAAGCGAACTGAAGTAGTGCAGATCTTCAGAGTATAAAAGTGACGACATGGATGCGATAATTGCTTTTCTCCACGTATTTTCTTCAACTGCTAGCTGTATCGAACGAGAGCACGCTGGGCGTGTGAAATGTTTGTTTAAACTAATAAATGTTTTCTTTAGTTGTTTATTAGTCTCAAGTCTTATTTCCGGAACACAGGATAGTTCCAGAGCGTTCACCAGATGAAACTACACAGGTCATCGGGCAATTTTTTGGCTCTAGCAACAAGAATATTTTTAAATACTGAGTACATACTCTCCGATTTTATTGGAAATATGTAATTAAATCAGAAAAGAAAGATGTTACGCAGAAAATAATTAGGATACTGAAAAAAAAATGAAACAAATACTCTATTCACTTTTTTTCCCATTAAGATTAATAATGAGATATTACCAATGGTGGATTAACTAAAACAGCCGCAACTGCTGCTGCAATAACAATGACCTGGAATAAAAACATATATTTTAGGTTTAAAATTTTAATAAAGTAAACTTTGTTTTGTTAATCAAATAATAGGTTGCGCAAAATTTTGTTACATTTGATTTGATTATTTACAGTGCACTAGAGCTAAGCTATTACACTATTTGACACTACTAGAGAATTCTTTAAATTTTGATTTGACTATAAAACTGAAAAAATATGTTAGAAAAATGTATATCAAGATTCAAGTTAGGAAAAAAGTTTTAAGCAATCTTTTCTATTTTTTTAAAAATCATTTTTCTTTTAATGCTAATAAATATTAAATAAATATTAAGTTATTACTGTCCATATTCTTAAACTAGAGTTTTGAATAGTTAAAAGTTAATAGAGCATTTATTTTATTTTATTTTTTCAATTTCAACAGTTAATATAATGAAATAAATGCTCTCATTAACTTATGATTTTAATTAATTATTTCATTGTGATGACGTTTAAGAAATTAAATCAAAATCGGTATTAGTTTAAATATAAGAAATTAATAGTTTTTCAAGTAACAACAAACCTCAACAAACAAGTACTCATAATATATCTTAAATTTCGTCAGGTCACCATAGATGCCCTCATGCTTAAAAAACTTAACTATTGCTATACTGATGGAGGGTAAAGTGTGCAAAATGTCTTTTTTTCCAATCTTTCGACCTTATCGTTGAAGTAGCGTGCAAGTTATGTAGCCAATTTGCCTTAATTTTGTTCTG
>NC_092207.1:59954960-59997033 GCF_043381705.1 Parasteatoda tepidariorum | reverse complement strand
TGAAAGATATGTTCCCTACTAATCACAACGAAGTTTTTTATTTATTCAGTCATTTATTTATATTTATTATGTCCGACAATGTAAAAAAGAAAAAAAAATGCATTTTGGGCTTCTGAGGGCCCCAGCTCCGAATAAAATTTTAAAAAAAGAGGGGGGGGGGAAGTATTATCTGGGGGCCCTTGTCATCTCGGGGCCCCAAGCTATAGCTTATTTAGCTTATACGTAAATCCGGCCCTGGGGAATCAGCTATTTAATTTCCCTGGAGTTCACAAAGCGCTGGCAGTTAACTCCAGAGTCTCAGATGAAGCAATGGTTAGGAGGACAGCCCTAGAATTTGATAGTGTGATGGCACTTGAAAATATTTTAATTTGACATTGTAACTGTGACTAGACTGTCTGATGGCTAAGATCTCCACTCCATAGGTAGTTTTATACCTTCCGACAAGAGTAAATGACAAGAGTCCGACAAGAAAATGAGAATTGTCTTGTGGAGACCCCAGCTCCAGCGTTAATATATATTAACGCTGGCGCTAGAGAAGTCATTTGTTTCTTTCTTAGAAACCTTATTTGACAGGTTTGTTCTAACCACGTACTTCCTTCCTTCAGTTGGACATTGTGGGTTGATAAGATTTTCCTTCTCCCAGTTCAGTTCTAGTTGTTCTTTTATTTCGATGACTTTCTGAGGGAAACTATTTTGGGTTTTAAGATTCTGTGTAAATGATGACAAAGGGTTATTCCACAAGGGAAAGCAATCTGGTAGTTTTATGATATTTTGAGTGTAAATTTAGTGCCTTCTCTCCTATAATTGATTTTATATTCAAATGTTGGGTGGATATCAAAATCGCATCAGTCGTGGGGTTGTTTTAACAGCTCCCATAATATGCAGAAGGGCTAGGATTTGGAATCTTACTAGGGAATCAATAACCTGTTTACTTGCCGACACCAGAGGTTCGGAACAGTAAGTCAAAAATGTCAAAATATAAAAATTAAAAGTCAAGTCCAGGGTTGTTCTACAGCGTCCCCACGCTCCTCCCCAATTCTTTTCATTAATTTATGCCTCTTGGTAGCTCTTCCAATATGTCTTAAACGTGCTCTTTACATGTCAGTCAAAAATAGCAGTCAGATATTTTTGACTGTTATTTTGTTATTATTATATTAAGAGTTGATTTGAAGAACGGGGGAGTTTTGGTAAATAAAGTTCAGCTTGATCAGTTGAGGGGTGAGGGAAAAAGTTTGATATGCAGTTTTTTTCTAAATTTATTTCTATATTATTGACGTGACACCATTCAATATCTTTACAGGAGTCACTAATTTAACTACCACCAATCACTGGCCTTTAGTTAGAGCCTGATTTAAGGTAGTTTCAGATTGTAGTTTAGCTTGTGTTTTAGGATTTTCGGTCCAGACTACAAAATCGTCTGCAGAAAGTTTACAATACTTCAGTAATTCAGCAATACAGTCGTTTATATGCTCTACCTTAGCTAGTAGTAACAAATTTTTTCATATCTGACGGATGTAAACAAATTAGGCAAAGCTCAATTCAATAAAATTTATTTAAATATTTTGAAAATATTTATTTACCGTAGTAGTTGCTTTTTAGGATCAAATAGAAAATAAAAATCTTCTTATTTTTACATTTAAAATTTAAAAATAGGAACTACATACATTTTTTAAACGCGCAACTTGCTACTGTTCTTAGTTTTTAGAACAGTATTCAATCTAAAATTGCTTGATTGGTTGAAATTTGTTGTCAAGCGAGGCAGAATTGCCTCCTTTTTTGTATTTGTTATAGGGATTCCTCACCGCCATTCTCTGTGGAGGGATGTGTGTTTTTTCTTCTTCCTCGACAATTTACAATAGGGGTTAAATCTATTCAACAGTTTTCGGAAAACGTTTTTTCAGAGAGATGTTCACAGCTAATTAAATGGAAGTTGCACAAGCATATAAAAAGATAAGCTTGGAGACAGCTGGCCATTGAGCTGGGAAACACCCCATGACCTTCGCCCTTTCAGATTCGGGTTTCTCACCGAAATTGCTATTTTTTCTGGCCAGTTAATGAGTTTCATGTTTTATCCCACTCCCAGTTACATGGTTTCTTTTAATAAAAGACTCCTCATGTTTGATGGCCTTAATATTTAGCATAAGGTCTTGGAAGAGAAAATAGAGATGTGTCTGAAGGAAAATGTTCAAAAATTTCAATAATAATAATAATAATTTTCTGAGGAAACTTTTTAAAGAAGTTTTTTAAAAAAAGGAGCGATTTCTTTTCACATTTTTGTTACAAATATTTTTACTTTTTCTCAAAAAAAGTAACGAAAAAACAAATAAAAGTACTAAATTTAAAAATCAACGAAGTATAAGTTAAATTACTTCCTTTTTACTTTCACTTTCGTTACATGTAACGGAAGTAAAAGTATTACCATATATATATATTGCCAGAAACATATATGTGCAGATCATATTTTTTGATTCTAGATATATATTTTATATGATCTACACCAACAAATCGAGAATAGCTACACTGTCTCCGTCCGTTTTCCTTGGTACAAAGCAAATTTCAATCTTTCTTGTGTTACTAATGTTTGAATGCTGTTTTACCCAAGTACTAAATAAATGAAACAATAACAGTGAAATTTGTTTTTATTGAATTAAATTTGAAAACTAAAGACACCGTTGAAAACTAAGTTAAAAACAGAGAATTAGAGAATTTTATTTAGAATAACATCACATGCTGTTTTTTCTGATAATTACTGATTGAGCCAATTCAGACTGTATGAAATCTTCAACTACTGGATTTGAAGAAACTTTTTGAACAAAAGCTTTTAGTCGTGGATTGTTATCCAGTAACTTTGGCTGTCGGATTTGCAAGCCGGCTAAAGTCAGTCCAACTCCAAGATCACACCATGTGAGCTGAAAGGAAAAAAAGAAGACTTAGAAATAAAGTTAAAGTAAGGAAGAAGTTGTGGAAAACACGAATACTATTTGCTTTAAGCTTACACTATGATGAAAACATAATAGCCTCCCTGTTCCAGGCTATTTACTGTTTTTTACAAACTTCATGAATAGTGGCTATCCGCTACAAGGAATTGATCAGTAGTGTTCACGAACGAGCAACTACGCAAATTTATTTTGGAATGGAGGCACGTGAAAACATCTATTACAGTAAATCCCAATTAATATTCATGCTTCTGTGATTGATAGGAAAAACAATATTTATTCGTATTCAACAGTTGATGGTAATGCCGCCATGAGAGGAAATTTCTCCACTTAGGGCCATACTTATCTTCGAGTTTCTCTATGGCATCCTGTGATATTCTCTCTTATTTGGTTTGGATAAGGTATATAAGTTCCTTCACTCCTTAATTCGGTTGTCCTCTTAGAGGTATACCGATATGGTTCATGTGTGTGCTTTAGCCAGGCTAGTTTCAGTTAACCACATGGTTACCCTACCAATGGATGGTTGACCTTAGAACATAACATATAAATCATCCATTTTCTGACATTGTTCGGACCTTGGACTTACATTTAATTTCGATAATGTCAAAATTCTTTCAACAGCTGTCTTATAAAAGTATCTTAATGCTCTGAAATCGTGTTTCATTCATATGAAGACCGATTCTCTAGTGAATGATCTAACCACCTGAGCAAGGAAATGCCTGATTTGCCTCATATGAATAATGCTTCTTTTTTAGTTTTGATTTGCCCCTTTGGTTATATTTTCGTTGGTAATTTTAAGCTTTCTGTTTCAAATCTGTTTTGATTTTCAAATTCGCGTCTGGCGAGTTATGAGAATGGGGGCTTATTTTTGAGCTCTCGAAACCTATCAACTTCTTCCACTTCTATGATTTATGAAATAAAGGAAGTTTTTATATTAAGTATATCTTTCCGCCTTCAGTTTCATTGAATAATTCCTTTAATGAAAGTTAGCGTTGCTGCCCTGGAAATAACATGAGCTCAATCCGTGAAACAACCGCCACAGAGTAAGCACACTGGCTTAGGTGTCTGTTATGAGTTTACCCTGAATCTGAACCACTGATCTGAGTCTATATCGAAGGAACCATACCTCCGCTGATGAACATGAGCGTGCAAATATTTATTGGTAGAATAATGTAGATCAGTCTGGCACTCTTAAGAATACTTAGATTCGCTTTCACTAATCTGCCATTTTAATAATTGTAGTTGATGAGGTTATAAAGTTTCGTTCACTATAAAGTTCACTATAAAGTTTCGTCAACCTGGAGTGTATAATACGGTGATTCTTTTCAAACAACTTTGTCTAAATGTATGCCCCTAGTCACAGTGCTAGTCGACAAAGGCAAATATGCTATCTCTTTCACAGCAACTTATCCTTAAAGTTCAGAGCAAATGTTCTTAATGGAGATCAATTCTTCATCCACTGTGAATTGCTTTTTAGCCTCCCCTCTGGTTGCGCAAACTCGAGAGAGAGAGAGAGAGAGAAATACACCAAAGTAAACAAAATAGAAATATAATGCTCTTTGGGAGCCCCGAGGGTCGGGGAGCACTGTTTATAGAGAAGGGCATCTGTTTTCCCTGCTTAACTTATAAGTCCTAGGCATATTGTGTGCTATTGTAAACTGTTCGAATGGGCAACACTTGTTACGTTTGGGTGAAAAAATTAAATATTTCATGGCAATAAAATTAATAGAAAAAGGTCAGAAGTAAAAATTGTTACGGAAAGCTCTTTAATTATCATTACATGATGCGTCAGCTTTACAAACATAATGGTACGAATACGTGGGAATAACATAACTAAATTGATTTAAATTTTCTTTGATACGGGTTCGCAGCTACCGAACATTTCGAAATGCGTTGCAGCATGTATAAAATATGATGTTATCGGTGAAGAATCTATTTTACATTCTTTATTTGGGGTGATCAAAACAGAAAAACGTAAAAGATATTCAGTTCATGTAAATTATGTAGATAATAGTTACCATATAAATTTTGAAGTCAGTGAGTATCAGGGAGTAATTTGTTCTTAATATTTCTAGAATAACTTTATTCCCTTGCGTAAAAGAACTGATAGAGATGATTTATGAAGATCACAAGGATTAGAACAATCGGCGAAAAGGAAGTTTTGAGAACTGTGACCAGAGATTTTGAAAAGAGTTATCAAATTCAATTTCCCTGGACTGATTTACATCCCCACTTAAAAAATTATAAGGGTATTTCTGAGAAAAGACTCGAAAATGCTATGAAATCTCTTAAAAAATTAAACAAAATTACTAAATACAATTTATTTTTGATGACTGGTTAGATCAGGGTGTAATAGAAATGACTCATAGTTCTAGCTAGAACACTATTTGCATCAGCGTCCTGTTATTAAAGAAAATTCGACAACGCATGTTAGACTTGTCTTTGATGGCTACGCTGAAGATAAAGAATTGCCTTCAAGCAAGTATTGTTTAGAAAAAAGGTCCAACTACGTAGTACTTATTCCATCTGGATAAACAGATTTAGAATAAGAAAACATAGAGATGTGTATGATAATTGAAAAAAATATTTTTGCTAATTGAACTATATGAACAAGATAAACCTTATTTAAAACTTTTATGGTGGCAGAATGGAAAAAAAGAACATTTGAGAACTTTTCAGCTTAAAATTGTTGTTTCTGGAATATCCTCAAGTCCTTCCTTACTAGGAGCGACTCTTAAATTTTATTTAAATAATGTACTTTCTGAATACAAAGAAATGCTTTAAAAGCTTTCGAAATTCTTTTATGTAGACAATTGTGTACACAGTGGTTAAAACAAAAGAGATTAAGTTAAGCATGTTAATGAATCACAAGAAATTTTTGCTTCCGCAAAATTCACATCACAAGAGAATTACCCTTTCGAGAAAAGTGAATCAGAATTTATCGAAATCAAATCAGTCCTTGCATTAAGTTTAAAATGGTATACTAAAACGGCCATTTTATCTATTGATTTAAGAGATCTAGATACCATTACAGAAAATCAACCTGTAACTAAAAGAGATATTTTCCCATCAGTACGCAAAATTTTTGATCCTATTGGATTCATTTGTCCTGTAACATCAATGCTAAAGTTAATATTGAATTCTGGAAAGTAAAATTGTCTTGGGATGCTGAGTTGTTATCTCGGATGGCTAAGAAATTCATTAAGTGGAAAGACAAACCTAATTTTGTAAAAGAAATTTCTATCTCTAGGCGTTTAGATAAAATGAGGCAGTTAGAGAATTAACATTGCACGTCTTTTGTGATACCTCCGAAAAAGCGTATGCTGCTTGAATGTTTTTTAGGAGTGAAACAGAGGATTGAATTGTTTTCTTATTAATGCAGGCTTGATCAAGGGTCACTCCACTGTAGCCTATATCAGTATGTAGGTTAGAACTTGTAGTGTTAGAACTTGTATAATATAGGAGCAAGACTTAGGAATGGAAAAAACTACTACACGATATTGGTCTGATTCCAACATTACTCTTTCCTAGATTAAGAAAAATGAAAACTGGGCTAATTTTATATTTAATTGCGTTAAAGAAATTGCATTTTTGGGCGACTCAGATTATTTTAATCACTTCTCCGGTCAGTGAAATCCGTTTGATTCGCCATCTCGAGGATGTGGTATTGAAACTTAAGTTATGTCTAAATAGGGACAAGGACCGACCTGGTTGCAAAATCACCCTGAAAATTGGCCTAAATCCAATACTTTTCACGATGAAGAAATTATAAATGCAGAAAAAAAACAGCTCTAAGCGTTTCAAATGCATAAAATGAAGACAAAATTTGTGATATTTTCACCGATTATTCGAAGCTATTGTTAATACTTTGGTTTACAGATTTTTGGATGATTGCAGATTGAAGAAAGATGTTAGAAAATTTGGAGTCATAATCGGGGAAGAAAGAAACAGATCTGGAATTTCGTTGCTAAAAATAACAGAGCCAAAATCTTTCATAGGACAACTTGATAAACGACTACAAAATCTCCAAGTTCTTGTGAATGATAATGGTCTTTTTCGAACAAAGAATAGAGTCTTACTGAAGAAAAGTCTTGGAGAATTTCCTATTTCCTATTGTGTCACCAAGTAATCCTCCAATACTGTATGTTCTACGACCGACATACAGATTGTTTCCTTTTTAAGTTGGTGAAAACGAAAAAGATGTTTTGAAGAAACGTATTTCAGTGTCTTGATAAAAAAAAAACTGAGTGGTGGGAGGATGTTGGGAATTTCAATTACATCACTTAATTTCATCATTGCGTACATGCGCTCATCACATGCTCTAGGACAGGGCTGTCCAACTGCAAAGAGCCCACGGGCCGCAGTTTGAAAAAGTTGAACAATAACCTCTTACCTCTTATACAATAACAATTAATAGTTGAATTATTAATTATAAAACAATGGAACAGAAGGATTATTAAACAATTTGCTTATATTTTAATGGGAAAATTGAGGGTGATCAGCCTGAATAAGAAGTTGGCGGGCCGCACAATATGTGCTGGCGGGCCAGATGCGGCCCGTGGGCCGCCAGTTGGACAGCCCTGCTCTAGGACAATCTCGGCCCCTACTACACGCTCACACTCTGATTCTCGAACGAGAGCTTTTTAAATGTTTGATTGAAAAGCGTGTTTATTTTTCTGTGTCCGCTAATACTTTGTGTTCATCTGTTCATATGCTGTAGAATGAAATTAGAATCATCCAATGAAAATAGTGTGTACAACTGGCTGCCATTCACAACCACAAAATTATAGCAATTGATTAAATTATATGAGTCAAACAATACAGTTCAGCCCATGACTTGGCTGTCTATATTTATACATATTTAGTTTTTGTTGTTTCTATTGTCTTCCTATTATCAATATCATGATATGACGTTTGATATCGGTATTTTGAGAAACAGCTGCTTCTGAAAATGTTATAGGTGGCATTACCTATAGGTGGCCAGTCAATCTAATCGCAAATATCGCGCACTGAGTATTATTTTTATGTATTTCATAAAGAACAGGACAAAAAATTATGTGTTTATGAAGCGTCAATTTTTTTACTTTTATGTGTTTATTAACAAATGACGTATCATTTACTTGTTCACTGGCAAAAAAACCATTCGCACTGCTGGATCTTTCAAGGAATTTCTCATATTTAGTTAAATATCGGGGTACATCCTCTTCCATCATTTCTTTCAATAAAGCTACCTATTGAGAAGACAATTATTAGTTATCCAGAAATTAGAGTACAGCTAAAAAAAAAAGGATTATTCTGCATAATTTTTGTTTTAATGATCAGATTTTCACGTTCTCGGACTTAATCTTAGTGGCTGGAGGAGGTGACCTCAAATATGCTAATTAATTAATGCAGACGGTATTTAAAGTTATGAAATCAGAGACAAAAACAGAACTTTCTCTGAATGAACATACATTTTGTATGATGGATTCGGATTTTAAGTCAAAAAAAGTTCTGAATTGTAAGGTATACAGTTTATTTATTTATTTTTTTCATCATTTCAAAGAATGTAACATTACGTAGCAAAATACAAAATTTGTGCGAAATCAGTCAAATTCTTTTGAAATTTGATTTCTCAGGAACTATTCGACCGATTTCTCTGAAATTTTACATTTTGCTGCTCTAGGGGTTAAGGGGTTAGCACAGACGGCTCTAGGGGTTAAAATTCGTCGTAAGATTTCCAGGTTACTACTTCTGATTAATTTTTACTTCTAAGCTTGAAAAAGAGTGCCATCAAATATTATTATACTTGTAGTGTTTACAAAATAACGCGTTTATAAAATTTAAACGTCAACGAAACGAACAGCATGAGAATTCGGAAGATTCCCCAAGCATGTCGTGCCCTGGAAGATGCAACCCAAAAAATAACTAACGGAGATATTTTACACAAATATAGCCAAATAAGGGATGCACTTAGGATAAGGGATATAAATTCACTTTATTTATGTTGTGATATTAATTTTCTTAAATTTGTTTTAGGCTCACAGGCAGTTAGAATTTAATAATAGCAGGAATGGTAAAATTACGCGTAAATTAAAACGTAAATCACATTAATAAAACCTAATAGAATATTAAGCCTGTTAAAAAAGAAGAAGAATAAACCATTAGTGCAGTAAATTTGAGTGATCATAGATATAACTTTTTTTCTCTCACATCAGTATCAAAGAGTACTTTCAAAATTTAACATTTCACATTTTTAATTCAAAATGTTTTTGACAGATACAGTTATAAGTCCTTTCAAAGGATTTATCCTTTGCATTCAGATTATATCTCCGATTACAAATTAATTGTAGAGTGTGTGGTGAACATGTCAAAAACATCACTGTGACTGAGAGTTTCATCCATAGAAATATTTCGGCACAATTTGATGTAATTTTTTTTTGTTGATAAATACGATTGTTCTATCAGTTGAAAAATGTTTGACTTAAGAACATAAACTCTCAGAGGAAAAATTTATGTCTTGGATTCATCACGCGATGATTTTTTTCCTTGCTTTCAAATATTTTTCCTAATATGAATTATTAAAAGTCGTCAGTCTAATTCAAGCCATCCTGCATATTCTTTAATACTAGAAAGACGGAAAATTAGTATATACCTATACTGCCCAAAAGCAGTCAAAATGACTGCATTGTGAATGCGCAAATAAATTTGCTTAAAATTAATTTTTAAAATTTTTTATATTATTTACAGTTATATAACAAGTTATTAGTAAATATTAATAATAAAAAAAATTATATGTTGTATAAAAAGTCTCAAAATTCTAAGAAATTGTGTCATTACTTACATCATTGTTTTTCTAATTGAAATTAAAAGCAGTCAAAATGACTTCCTTAGACAAAATATAGTGTTAATTTTCAATTTCTGATCTAAAATAATGGGGAAAATGATACCTGTTGTTTTATATCTAAACTAGCAACGTGTATGTTTCTCATCTTGGCGAACATCACTCCTAAACCATCCATGATCATGTCACAAATTGCTGCCTCTTCATTAGTTTTGCCCACTAAGTCTGTAAAAACGCGTTTTTTTTTAATGAAAATAGTTTAACTATAAAAATAGATAGAGTATAGTTTTGTCATTTCTTAAATATTGTTGAAAACAGCAATAGCTTTACAACTAATATTTTTGCAAAGACAAAAAGAGATAAAATATAGAAAGTAAATATTATTAATTTAAAAAACAAACAAACATAAATTAACATAACTTTTACAATTTTACTGTTGATATAGCTTCTTAAATTGTAATTGAAGTAACATTTGCTATTAATATTCATAGTTCATTTCTAACTCATTCATAAATTCATTAAGAATGTATGAATTTTGCTGCTATTTAATCGGGAAAAGTAAATTATTTAGAAGCGAACAAACGAATAAGTGTATCAAAAAGGAGAAATTTTAAAAGAAGAAGAGATATTACAAATGCTTCGAATGTCGCCTCATTAGATTCTTTTTACATAATAAACTAGTCCCGCAGTGGACTGATCGTTAAGACACGATTCCCAGCAGATCAGCGAAGTCAAGCATCACTGACTGCGGTTAGTGTGCGGGTGGGTGACCACTTGGATCAGTTTGCGTAGGGACCGAGGGTGTGCGGTATTGGTCCTCGTTAAACTGTTCTACCGTAAAGTGCTCAACTTCGCGTGCAGGTCGTCGAGCTACCGAAGCGGGGATGCCAACCCCTCTGCAGAGGATCAAAATTGTGATGGCATGTCTTCGGATCATTTTCAGGGATGTTTCCCAGACAGTCGCCAATAGCCCATTGAGCAGCTCTAGTGCGACGTAAATGAACTACAACAACATAATAATAAACTAAAGGAAAATAATAATTCATTTAGTTCAACATGATTTAGAACTCTCTACACAACGTTTTAGAAGGTAGCATGTCAACAGCACCATGTTGGACAGTGTGCCACATGTTTGACATATTATGTCAATTGCGAGTTTTCTAAGAACACTAATTAAACACGTCTTTTAGGACCTACATTGTTGGACTCGTGAATCATTTGACTTTACATTGTTGAACTTAAATGGAAAAAAAAAAGGAAACTCTAATCAAATGATGAATCATTTCAGTCACTAAAAAGACAAAATTAAAATAATCAAAGGATATTTCTTCAAAGGACCATTGAAGAAAAATCAGAAAAAAAGAAAGAAAACCTGAGTCTGGATACTATTTCTGCGGATTCTTATGTAAAATAACCTCTTTAACACCCCCACTATTTATCATTTTTCGATAAGTTCATGGCCATAAAAGATTTAAAAAGAAAGGGTTATTTTTACTGTTAAAATTCTTACTAGAACTAGAGAGGGAAAAGTTTTAAAACATACAGTTAATGAAAAGAGGGAGATTTTGGGGATTACTTCCCCCTTTTGTAAGACAAAATCTTTAAAAATATTCGATTTTCCTATTTAACAAACTGTTTAACATTAAGTTCACAGAAGATAAACGTAAATCAATTAGTTTTATTGAATTTTTAAAAGTAATACCGAATTCTCTTGCGAGATATCTTGTAATGCCTTGTCCTTGAGCGACATGTTTTCCATCCACCAACAGAACAGGTAAATAGCCGAACGGTGATTCTGAAAACACAAAATATTATATTGTTTCATTCAGAATGAAAATCTGTGTTTTTTTAGACAACCAATGTTTTAATTCCAGGATAGTTTAAGAAAAAATTCGGCATAGCTTTTACATGAATAATAGTTACACTTTTGAAAACATGTTTCTAAACAAAATCTACCACTAAAATATTTCAGAATAAGCTGCACAGGCAGCATTTGGATGCAAGAAATATTTTTGTATTTTTTGTCTAACTAGACTAATCTTTAGTATAAAATAGTCTACTACCTTACTTAGATTGCTCACAATCGATAACGACCATAAGAGGCTCTTTCTTTTTTAGTTATTTAAGAAAGATAATTAGGTTCCCATAAGAAGATTTACACACATCTGCCAATTGAATGAAGTAACATTTTATTTCTATTTGCTTCTGTTTTGTTAGGCCTAGTTCGATTTTAGCTTTAAGTTCTCTCTTGCTGTGTGTATGTTTGATTGTTTGATGCATAAATATATATCCTAAATTAATGATATCGTAAAAATAACTTTTCTGACTTCTTATATGTATCTTTTTTTTACTATAAATATACATTTTAGTGTTATCGAATACCAAGAATAGTAACACCAAATAGTGTAAAAGAACATTCCAGGTATTTGATTACATCAGGAACTATTCTTGTTTCTTGATGGTGTAGCGAAACACCAAGCGTTATGAATGCTGTTCACTTCAGCATTTTGGTGCAAAATAATCGCCACCATCCTTGGTGTTAAGATACTGTAAAATTTTTTACAGCGCGGAAATCAGTATTATTTTTCAATTATTTCTGGATTTTGTTTTAAAGAGAACTTTAAATGTTGGAAAACTATGTTTAACATTTTTTGTTTTGGGTGTTCAAACTCACGCTGCACATTTTATATATCTCAGCATATATATATATACATTTGAANATTCTTGTTTCTTGATGGTGTAGCGAAACACCAAGCGTTATGAATGCTGTTGTATTTCAACATTTTGGTGCAAAATAATCGCCACCATCCTTGGTGTTAAGATACTGTAAAATTTTTTACAATGCAGAAACAACTGTTCTTTTACAATTATTTCTGGACTTTGTTTTTAAGCGACTATAAATATACATTTTAGTGTTATTAAAGACCGAAAATAATAGCACCAAGTAGTGTAAAAGAACATTCCAGATATTTCACTGCATTAGGAACTATTCTTGTTCCTTGATGGTGTAGCGAAACACCAAGTGTTATGAATGCTGTTGCACTGCAGCATTTTGGTGCAAAATAATCGCCACCATTCTTGGTGTTAAGATGATGTAAAATTTTTTACAATGCAGAAACCAGTGTTCTTTTTAAATTATTTCTGGACTTTGTTTTAAAGCGAACTTTAAATATTGGAAAACTATGTTTAACATTTTTTTACGCTCCTTTTTTCTAATTTAAACTATTACTGTCCTACAAAATAAAAAATCCGCCGCTGTTTTGGGTGTTTAACCTTACGCTATACATTTTATTTTGCTGGATAGGAGAACATGAAGGTATGCAAAAGAAAATTATACTGAGAATAAGAAAGACGTAAAAAGATGTAACATTTGATGATTAGTTAAGAAAAATTATTAATTTTTAAGCTTTTAGAAGGCAGGTCTTAGAAAAAAGCAACTAAAGAAAGAAAACTGATCTGCTGATAGGACGGGAAAATTTTATGGTTTGTATCTGGTTGATTTTACTTCATTTTCAAAAAGTTGTCCCCAACAAGTAAGTGATCGAAGATGAGTACTTGTTTTCAGAGTTGGATTTAAAATTTCATAAAAGTGGTTAAGAAAGAATTAGTAACTCGATTCATTAATTTCATTTGAAAAGTTCTCAGCGAAGACGAGTTTGTTTCAGTGTTACTATATTTTCTTCTAAGTTGAACGCAAAATTACAGGGAAAAATAAATAAAAATTAAGGAAACTAGTATCAATGCGTCACGGTATACTGGCATGAATTTTATTTTTCAATGAAAATTCTGTTTCATGACAATGTAAACACAAAGAAATCTTGGGATAAAGTCTCTTACTCGTTATATAATTACATGTTTAATTAAAATGGCGTGCATTGCCTTTTTCTTTTGAAAAAATTTAGAGGTTAATATTTCTATTTAAGGCGATAAAACTAATGGATAATTTTCTGAACTGATATTGCTGACATTTTTTTTCAGCAAATATTTTTAAAGCAAATTAAATTATAACTAGAATCTCTGTATATCAGCGAATGTTTACTTAATATGAAAAAAAAAAAAAAAAAAAAAAAAAAAAAAAATTATACCTTCTTCTGCTTCATAAATTCTGTCCGGTGATTCAACTTTTTCATCTTCGTATTGAATGTCTTTGTATTGAAATATGAGTCGAGCCAATTCTCCAGAAGTTGGATAACTATAATCGATTAGTTTGTAGTGAGGCATGACTGAAACTGAAAATTTTCGATTAATTTCAAATAGCCAAATAATAAATTTAAAGAGCTAAATAAACAGTACATTTCAAATAGACGCATAGTCGGTATGGTGAGTAGAGTTTTCCACTATCACGATCTGAGGTCAGAGTTTAGGTGCCTGATCCGATACCGTAGGTGATCTTCCTATTCTGGACGCATGCTTAAGAAAATAGGCACAGCATTTGATCCCGTTTTCCGCACAGAATATGATCCCGTTCTTATGAAAACTATAAATTTTTTTTTAAGAATAAACTAATGGAACCAAATAAATTCGTAATGTGATGTCCATTTGCCTAAAATCACTTAACACATTTTTAAAAATATATATATATATTAAAAGTCAATTGTCGTTTTACTAGGTTGTTACGGGTGCTGTAAATTTATAATACTGGTATTAAATATACCTTGCATGAATTTAGTGTGTTTAAAATCACTTTATCGTTCAATATACTGATACGAAGAGATGCCTCAAAAGTTACACCTGTAATAATAAACCCCACAGTCCGGTACTTTGTCCTGTACTGATTGCGCTTAGTGTTTTAAAAAAGTAAGGGAAAGTACTTTTGAAATTCCTCGCTCTGTTGTTAAATTTGGGTAAAACATTGAAAAGACGAACTTTTTTCCTTTATTCATTATTTTTTCATCACGCATATAACTTACGTAATTATATTAGTTACATAATTATATAACTTATATCTTAAAACTCGCCGCCTTCGGTGACAAAATGAGCCGCCTTTTTAAAATATATTTTCAAGTAATTTGAGATTTGAAATTGTATACTTAAAACTTAAGACCATGAGTAAGTATTTAACTTATATTGTTAAGTGATTTAATATTTGTCTCTTATGTATTTCGTACTTTCAGATCTAATGCGTTTTGTGGTATATTTAAGAATTGGTTAAAATGCATATCCTGGTGAATTTGTAATTAAGATGATAGTTGAAAGTGCTAATTGGTATAACGGTGTTTAAAATGGACACATGGGAACTTTTGCAAATTTATGTTAGCCTCTGCACACTCCCGTACGTAAGATTTCAAGTCAGTTCAGGTGAAGCACGCATGCGCCCGTGAAAAAATATCAAACTTACATAAGTGAAAAATAGAGATTTCGTAAAAAACAGTAAGTTGAAAACGGTAACGTCGTAAGATATCATTTTAACTTTTACTGCAAAATCAGAACAAACGTTTACAATGGATGTAGACTATATCTTTAAAGCTGTGACATACTTACCTTTAAGTAAAACTACAGATCTGTGAGGTGAAAAATTTAGTAGATTATAGAATTGGATGAATTCCGCGATGAAGAATGCAGCTTATTATTATTAATAATATTTAAAAAAAATATTACAGAACTTTTATTGATTATTTAACTTTCTTTTTTTTAAACTAAATTGTGAAGTTAAAATATATATAATTTATAATTTTTTGTTGTTAACTCACTTGTCGTTAACTCACTTGTGCTTGTTAAACTTAATTCTTATTTAAAAAGCAGGTAATTTAAAACTTAGAAAAAATTTATTTGTTCTTAAAGATCCCTTAATAAATATAAACAAACGAATTTTTGTTGGCATTTTTTTAATGCACGATTATATTCAAACATTATATTATCCTTTTGTATACACATATATATATTACAAAACAAAAATAATCCTTCTAAAAATGCTTTGCTTAATTGAAATTCGAGTTTGTTCAATGACAAAAATAATTGACTTAATGCATAACTATTTAGTTGAAGAAAAGTGTTGATACAGTGACGCGTTCATGTCCTAAAAAAGGACTTTAGTTCACATATTATTGTTTAGTATAATATAAACTAGTTTAGTTGAATTTTATATTAATTCGTCATTACTTCGATATCAAGTCAATTAGTCAAATAATAATTAATTTTAATATACAAAACCATGAGGAAAATAGCTCAAACATTAATCATGTTTTTTCGCTGCTAAATAAAGCTGTTGTTTTGAATTTCCGGATTCTTCTAAATAATTCTTATTTAACTTAGATAAATTGCAGATATAGTTACTTTAAAAAAATTGACTTGAGTATTAGGTTCCGCAAAAATTTCAAAGAAACATTTTTCACATTCAAAAAAATTGCACATGTTTTCCAAAAAAGTAGTAGATATTCGCAAATTTGCGTCATGAAAAATACAAACATTTTAATTTGTAATATGATTTAAGATTGTTGTAAGATTTTTATTTATAAGTGTTTTCTTATCAAGAATTTTAAAAATGTAACCATTTTCTCCTTTCCAGAACCTATGTTATTTTTTCAAAAATAAATCTGAAAGACTTTTTTTTTATCAAAATAATTATCATGATCATGTTAAAAATAATTTATTGCTGTTTTTGTAAATATCTCTGATACTAAACCAAATTGTATGTGTCATGATTGAGGAGAATTTTTTCTTTAGTATTTCATTACTCCACAAATGTATTACTCTCAATTTATTCCCCTCTTTAGTATTAGCTCAAACCTTTCGTTATTTCTACCCATAATAAAGCATNCATTTGAACAAAGCAATTTTTTTTTTAAAAAAAATGTCAAGTCTGACAAGTTGTTACTTTGTAACAAAATTTTTTGCATAAAAATTACTATTTGCACATTAAAGTACAAGTCATTAATTTTAAACGCGCTAAAGTAAATGACTTTACGATTTTTTTTTGATCGAGTTATGAGATTTTGAAAAAATTTTGTCATTTATAGTGAAAATGAAATTATTGTGAATTCGAAACTTATTTAGTATTTATTCTTCAGCTTAAAGAGATCAACCTATTGACTATTTTCTGTTGAAAATTTGTTAGCTATTAATTATTTATTTGTTACGTATGGTTCGCATAAGTTTATATTTATCACAGTTGAGAAAAGTTTAACTTTTGTATAAAAATAGGCGGCAAAATAAAGTTAAATTTCTTAAAAATTTCTTGAGTCGTTTTTTAAAATTGTTATTGCAAATTTACAAATAACGTTCTTGTTTGTAATAATGTTTTAAATAAAAAAATTAATTAATCCGAATAAGAAAGTTGCAAAAAATAATACTAAATAATTTTCGAATTCACAATAATTTTGTTTTCACTATAAATAACAAAAAAATTTCAAAATCTCATATCTCGGTCAAAAAAAATCGTAAAGTCATTTACTTTAGCCTGTTTCAAAGTTAATGACTTGTACTTTAATGTGTGAATAGTAATTTTTATGAAAATTTTTTTTTACAAAGTAGCAACTTGTCAGATTTGAAATTTTTTGCAAATAAACAAATTGCTTTGTTCAAACGTGAAATTTTTTGCAAAAAATTGAGATAAATTAAATAAGTAATTTTTAGGTGAAAGTAGAAGACCTGAACATGATATCCTGAAATTTTTATGAAAATTGATTCATTTTTGAAAAAGTTATGACACTTTGAAAAATGACAATTTTTTAGAAATTTTAAGTGTCCCTAATAATTTGGAAGGGTACTGTATATATATATATATAGATTAATTTTATATTAATTCGTCATTACTTCCATATTTAGTCAATTAACCATGAGGAAAATAGCTCAAACATTAATTATGTTTTTTCAGTGCTAAATAAAGCTGTTGTTTTGAATTTTCGGATTCTTTTACATAATTCTTATTTAACTTAGATAAATTGCACATATAGTTACTTTAAAAAAATTGACTTGAAAATGAAGTTCCTCAAATATTTCAAAGAAGCATTTTTCCTATTTAAAAAAAATGCACATATTTTCCAAAAAAGTAGTAGATATTAGCAATTCTGCTTCATTGAAAATATAAATATTTTAATTTGTTATATGATTTAAGATTGTTGTAGGATTTTTATTTATAATTTTTTCTTATCATGAATTTTAAAAATGTAACCATTTTCTCCTTTCCAGGACCTATGTTATTTTTTCAAAAATAAATCGGAAAGATTTTTTTTTATCAAAATAGTAATCGCGATCACGTTAAAAATAATTTATTACTGTTTTTGTAAATATTATTCGATTGTGTTTGTCACGATTGAGGAGAATTTTTTCTTTAGTATTTCATTACTCCACAAATGTATTACTCTCAATTTATTCCCCTCTTTAGTATTAGCTCAAACCTTTCGTTATTTCTACCCATAATAAAGCATAATTTATTGCCTATTTTTAAGTCCACTATTGTTATTTGAATCTCGTCCTAGACCTAGATAACAGGTAAAACGTAGCAAAAGTGATTAATCGTAATAAATCGAATTCATTATTTTTTCATAGCGTAATAATACGTTTGGTAGTCAGTTTAGATATTACGAGAAATAGCTTTGAATTGTTTTTCACCAAAAAATTTTGTGATAAGAAATTTATTCTTTTGATACAAGTGTAATTGATAGTAAATGCACCATGAGATTTTGTTATCTTGTGATCCAACCAGCAAGCATTGACAACTAATTTGATAAAATTTACAAGGAGGGCGTTGTGATAAGTGTCAGCTCTTATCGAATTAAGATAAAAATATTCGAAATATGCTTTTGTTAATATTGATAAAAGTTCAAAGCATGTTTTTGTAAGTAAAAGAAAAATAACTTCCAATTTATTTATCTAATAATCACTTTTCAATAAGTTTTTTTTTCTTTTGTTGTAATAAGCTGTATATTTAAGCGGAGAAAAATAAAATGCCAGTCAAAGTGTTTTTATATAAGCATTTTTTAAATAAATTTGGAGTCTTGTCCGATCAGCAACGCCCGTCAGTCCTTTTCATTCCTTGTTCTCTTTCTTTAAAAGTTGATATTTTTCAAAAAATAAACATAATTTTGCTAAAATAACATATATGAAATTTATGTAAGTACGTTTTGTTAATATGCTTATCGCAAAAAAATGAACGATGGACTGGATTTGAAAAGTTAATTAACTATTCTTGGAAAAAAAAATTAAACCTTGGAATTACCTGGCACAATAAGAAAATGAGAAGTAATTTTGCTCGCTAATAACTTTTTTTCGTTAAGGCAGTTCCAATTGGAAACGGTACTTAATAGTCTTAAATAAATTTTTTATATTTTCAAAAATTTCAATGTAAATGTTAAGATTTGTATTTGGCAACATCTAATATTTTTTTGTTACTTTGGATGGCAGCTCAAGCGCGAGCTTATTAAATAAAGATCTCGTGTTAAGAAAACATCTCATGATAAATAAAATTTCCAACAATTATGTATAAATAATCACTATTGATAGAAGAGCAAAAAAACGAAAAATTCACGAAAAAGCCTTAAAATTATAAAAGTCTTATGCTTTCTCTCAAGTTGGAATTTTCAAAACAAAAAAAGAAATGTTTCAAGTTCATGAATAGAAATTGATCTTTTAGCACAAAATTATTGCTATTAAGTTCCATTTCTGCGAGTTGAAGAGCGGCCTGCACGGGAATATTTTCTACAAATTTAGCAATTAATAATTATCGGACTAACTACTGAATGTTAATTTTTTTTCTTTTCTAATCCATTCCATATAGTTTTCTGCAAGTTTGAAGTTTATAAGCTTTTTTCCTTAAGCCTAGCCAAAAAAAGCCTAGTAAAGTTGAATACTCAATTTGAAAAAGTTTGTTAAGTTGAAAAGCTTGTTAAGCTAGTAAAGTTGAAAAAGCTTGAGCAACTTTGAATACTCATAACAGCTGCAGCATCATTTACGATTTAATATAGAATGATACATGCTTATTAATAGAAAGGCAGTGCTTGATGCATTGCAAAACTACGAAAGGCACATGAAGCCGCATTTCACAGTTGTTCGATTCAAAGCACGATAAAAAGAATAATTAAATATAATCATTTCATTAAAAATATACATTTCATTAATAATATTCATTTCATTAATAATACGAGAATTATCAATAGTTTCATTAAGATTTTAATAATAATATTGCGCTGCATAAAAAAAAAGCATCGATACTATTCCTAGTTATTTTAGTGTAAAATGCCCCCCGTTTTTCTTCATCACTCACAGTTTTCTAGGAAGCTCCTCCTCTCATATATATCACTTTGTTAAAAATTTGAAGGGGGAAAAAAAAAACTCATCAATATCTCGCTACAATTGTTCACACGATAGAACTTTTCTCCTTTCTATTCCATCAGAAGAAATTTAACTTTAAAAATAATCATTTCTTTCTCACTCGAAAGCTTTTGCGAGAAAGTTTGGAAGCTTCACTATTAGAAGAGTTTCTTCCTTTCTCTCACTTTCAGTCAAATTTCATGAGTAGTTGCAGTTAGAGGGAATAAAAAGGGGCTACTAATCAAGTACAATTAAGTACTAATTAAGTACAACAAAAAACGTTTTCAGCGCTAGGCCAACAGGTACAAGAAAAAGAGGACGACCAAACTTAAGATTTTTAGACTGCCTGGAAAAGGACCTGCAAGTTTTAAAGATAATAAACTGGAGAACCTTGGCTAAGGGAAGAATGTCTTGGCATAGGTTTGTTGAGAAGGCCAAGACCCATCCTGGACTGTCGTGCCAATGAGAAGAAGATGGAATAAGTAGAAAATAATTTACAAATTAACTGAAAGAGAGAGAAGTTTTTACAATTTAATCCCCCAAAATCACCTCTATACTTCATTTGATCATGTTTTGGTACTTTTTTTTCCAATTTCGCTTCCCAAGAAGTTTAACAATAAAAATAATTATTTTTTCCTTCTTCTATAACAAATACAAGTATACTTAAAATTATCGAAAATCGATTAACATGGAGGAGATATTTTCAGAAAGCGAAGTGTGATTGGGGAAAACAAGAGACACACTTACAAGGGAAACTAGGGAAGTGTGATTCTCCAATTTTGAAATAAACTAGTGGGATGCATGCCTTATGAGAAATAATTTCATGGGGCAACATTCGTTTCGGCCCATAGAAGGTCCTGTGAGAGATAAAAAATAATTCAAAAAATAGGAAATCGGTATTTTATTGCTACAATGCAGACTATTAGTTATTGTATTTATCTCACCTCCAATTAATTTTGTGGTACTTTCACGTGCATGCATATTTATTGCATATTTATTGACAAAGTTGATTTCGAAAATTTTATATATCTGTAGTTTTTCAGAAAAACCTGTTAGGTAAATTTTAAAAAAAATTGACATCAAATTTTTTTAATTTTTTTTTTCAAAAAATTTTCCAAATTATTGGAGTATGTAATCGTAAATCAACTAATTAATAAATAAATAAATAAATAATAATTAACTAATAATTAATTAATTAATTTGCTAATTACTTTATTAATCAGAAAATTAATTATTTAACCAATTAGTTACAAATTAATTGGAGTATGAGACAATTAAGTCTGCATTGAAGTAATAAAATACCGATTTTTCTATACATCGAATTATTTTTTATATCTCTCACAGGACCTTCTATGGGGCGAAAAGAATGTTGCCCCCTAAAATTATTCCTCATAAGGCATACATCCTACTAGTTAATTTCAAAATTGGCGAGTCACACTTCCCTAGTTTTCCTTGTTAGATTTAGGACGACAATTCACGTAAGAATTGGCAGGAAATGTTTTAGGACTCAAAATTTTATTTTATAATGCAGAGTAATTAGTGGTTTTATTGCACAAAACATTTCAGAAAATTATTAAACCCCTAAAATTAATAAATTATTTCAGGGGGTGCCACTTTGTATATAGTTTGTATACATTAAGGTAAGCTGCAAAATTTTAGGGTAGAGATTCTCCAACATTTTAATTAAACCTCTCACTTGATAAAAATAGCTGTTAAAAAAAAAGAAAAGAAAAAAAGATGGTGGTAAGATGTAGCACAAATTATGGCTATTTTTCAGGCACAAAAAAATAGAGTTTAGTTCGTTTAAATGAAAAGTATCTGTCTTGAGTTTTGAAAGTTCCTATGCGTAGTCCATCAGTGGTTTCTAATCTTGTTTCAATTCTCAGAATCACGAGAGCATCTTTCATCGATATCGAATTAATTGTACAATACTGAAAATTTAGTTAGACCTACACTACAAATTGTCCCATTTAAGTTGAAACTATTTTACCGAAAGCCAATTAATATAATTTTTATTTGCATTAAAAGAAGTTTTTATGGTATTATCTTAAAAATGAAACATTTTAGTTGCATTTATTTGATGGACATTTTCTTCGTTATTTATTTTCAAGCGAAAAGTATAGTGCTGCCATCTGTTGAGTAGTGTGAGAGTTCTGTGTTTACAAATGCAATGTGTGAGGGGAGAGAGAGTTTTTTTTTTTCTCTTTCAAATATTCAAACAATTGCTTATTTGATTTTTAAAATTTTATCAAAATAAGTTGCAGATTTTTTACGTTTTTACTTTATCTTTGCTGTTTTTTCCCCAAGCGTTTTCTTAAATGCTTCCGAAAGGTCACCTCCAATCAAAAAGTCACAGTCTCCCCCTTATTCAGTTGTTGCATTACAATACACAGTATTTGGTAACAAAGAACAGAAAATTGAAATATCAAGGGAGTGAGTAGTCATAAGCCTGAGCGCTTAAACGTACATAGTTGCAAATTATGCAATGGAAACTTGAAATAAATTCAGCTACATGAGTTGGGTAGAAATGAAAGATTTGAGGGGAATTAATTATTGACTATGTCAACCTTCATCTATCAAAAGGTACCTCCAGATAGAATCAAATTAACATGTCTTATATACTAGTGAAGAGGTATTCAATATTTATAGTGGTAGTTACGCCACATTACTCCCCTTCCAGAATTTTATCTGTGATAGAATTCGATGGAGGGATATCACTAGTTGATTCATGCTATTTATTCACATAAATTTTTGTTCAATATATTTTCTTCTTCATTTTTTTTCTTTATATCATTTTGCTCATTATAAATATATATATATTTTAAAGTATTTCGCTCATTATTTTTCCCCCTACATTTTTGCTTATCGACCGGAAGACTTTATTTACTTCACCAGATTTCTTTTAAATTAATTTTTTATTATTATTTATTTATACATTTTTCTTCGTTTATTTTTTAGTTTTCGCTAATTTGAACTGGAATAAAACATAAAGAATTTAAAACTAATGTGATTAAAAACATGAACATTTTTATTTGTGTATAAAGGAAATTCTATGAATTATTTTGAAAATGTAATTCCCATATCACTGTAATATATATTAAATTATAATGTACATAAATTGAATGAAATGTGCGTAAGAAAAGATTTACGTATTGCATATTTTTTGAGGTTCATTTTAAAAAAGGCAAAAAGATAGAATAAAACACGTGTCTAATGAACGAACGCGAATTGTAACGAAATCCGATGTTAACTACGAAAGCATTTCCAGGATTGACGAGCGCATTTCCAGGATTGATCTTCTAGTTATTAATAATTCACGCAGTGAAGGATTAAAATAAGTAAAATAAGCGTAAAAAGGGAATGAAAAAAAGAAAAATCAAGAAAGCATTTTTCTTGTTCGATAATTTTTTTTTTCCAGTTCATGTGGGAGAACACAGTGGCTATTTCATTTTTTACAATCATTTTTCGAAATTAATAAATTCAAAATCTTAGATCCTGTTTTATTTGCAGTAATAATATTATTATGAGCACTATTATGAAATTATTTATTTTAGCAATTATACAACAGGAAATTTTATCGTGCAGTAGGAATCAATGCCAATGTTTACTAAGAGTATAAATAATTAAATTCAATAAAAGCATTTCAAAATAACTTCTAAAGAAATATTTAAATGTCAAAGAATATGAAATGTTTTGATTTTTCTCGATTACAAAAGGATTTGTGTGTACTAAAATATTTTTTAATTTGTTACTGGTATTAATATACATTATATGTTTCCGTTTACTGCAAAACTGAGTAATAATTAATAATGTGGGACCCTTCAGTATCACTCGCCAGTGGGAATAGAGCGTTGATAGAAAAAAATGGCTATAAATTACCAGTCATATCATGGTCATCATTACTTATTTTATCGTTCATTGTTGTATTTGATAACAACAAATGAAACAAATTTTAATATTATATATATATATATATATATATATATATATATATATATATATATATATATATATATATATATATATATATATATATATATATATATATATATATATATATATATATATATATATATATATATATATATATATATATATATATATATATATATATATATATATATATATATATATATATATATATATATATATATATATATATATATATATATATATATATATATATATATATATATATATATATATATATATATATATATATATATATATATATATATATATATATATATATATATATATATATATATATATATATATATATATATATATATATATATATATATATATATATATATATATATATATATATATATATATATATATATATATATATATATATATATATATATATATATATATATATATATATATATATATATATATATATATATATATATATATATATATATATATATATATATATATATATATATATATATATATATATATATATATATATATATATATATATATATATATATATATATATATATATATATATATATATATATATATATATATATATATATATATATATATATATATATATATATATATATATATATATATATATATATATATATATATATATATATATATATATATATATATATATATATATATATATATATATATATATATATATATATATATATATATATATATATATATATATATATATATATATATATATATATATATATATATATATATATATATATATATATATATATATATATATATATATATATATATATATATATATATATATATATATATATATATATATATATATATATATATATATATATATATATATATATATATATATATATATATATATATATATATATATATATATATATATATATATATATATATATATATATATATATATATATATATATATATATATATATATATATATATATATATATATATATATATATATATATATATATATATATATATATATATATATATATATATATATATATATATATATATATATATATATATATATATATATATATATATATATATATATATATATATATATATATATATATATATATATATATATATATATATATATATATATATATATATATATATATATATATATATATATATATATATATATATATATATATATATATATATATATATATATATATATATATATATATATATATATATATATATATATATATATATATATATATATATATATATATATATATATATATATATATATATATATATATATATATATATATATATATATATATATATATATATATATATATATATATATATATATATATATATATATATATATATATATATATATATATATATATATATATATATATATATATATATATATATATATATATATATATATATATATATATATATATATATATATATATATATATATATATATATATATATATATATATATATATATATATATATATATATATATATATATATATATATATATATATATNTATATATATATTCATTAATTGTAACTTTTGAATTATCCAGCATAATATATTATTACCTTGTGCAAATCCTGTTTTGGAGCCGACCCTAAGTGACAGACGAATCAGATACAGTTTTTAACTTAAGTATCTTTGCCGACCGACCTGCGTAGGGGGCAGGGAAGTGTCCTTGCATCAGAAAGGTTCTGGGTTCGAATCCGGGGCACGGCATGGATGTTCTTTTCTTCTCCGTACTATCTGTCCTCACTGTGGGAGCGACGTTGGCCCACTTACTATGATGCCCCTGAAAGAGAGGCCAACAAAATCGCTGTATATGCCTGAATTGACGGATGTTAACACAGTTGGGCATTGGAAAAAAAAGAGCAAAACTGCAGTTTCTCTTTACATTTATATTTTATGTAAAGGAATTGGTCTCATGTTTTTCGTGCTCCTTTCACTATTGTATTAATATATTTTTCTCTGGCTACCATTAATACAGTATCAGAAAGAGTATTTTTTCTGATATAATCGTGTGAGTTAATGACAAGATTATTTCTTTTCGTTGTAATTTTTAAATTTCTTATTAATTTTTTTCAAATATTCCTTCAAGTTTTCAATATTTGTTTAAATTTTTTTTATAATTTTCACTTTTTCTTTCATTTAAAATGCTTTGTTTCCTTTTTCATTACAAAAAAATATATACACATATGTATATCAAAGTGTCAATAGAAAAAAGAAACTTCCAAATCCCCATATAGTTCTGAAATAATTTACAACACTTTAGAGTATTATTCAGTTTATTTTCAAAGCTGCACGAAAATATGAGTCAGGGCATGCTCTCATCGGTCTTAATTTTAGTGGGTGTTTCTCAGTATCTCAAGCAAATTCAGCATTTCTAAAATGAGGACAGAAAAAATTCAATGCTCCAACAAGAGTTTAGATTTATTACATTATTCCTCTTTATTTTACAAGTTTATAATACAATATGTATCAAATATAATAGCTTATTTCAGCAAGTTATTTCATTTTGATACATGCTCATTTAAATTCTGATTCATTGAAAAACAATTTCCTCACAACAATAATTTGCGGAAATATTTCGGTGATTGAGTAGAAGCAACTAAGGTAAATACAGGCATTAAAGAAAAATTTAAGATATTATCATCTTACCGACATTTAATAAATTTAGAAAAGGTTTTTTTTTGCATCCCTTTTACTTTCTAACTTAACTAGATTATAATTTTTATGTTATATATGTTACCAGCAAAGTATGAAATCCGGTACAAAGTATAATACCTAAGACTATCCGGCAAAGTATGAAATGATTTATATTTCACACATTGCATAGGAGCATAGGCATTATATATAATGCCGGATGCTATTTAGGCAAAGTATGAAATAAAACGTTCTGATGAGGTTATTATGTAAATGGTGTGCATGTTACTGTGAATGACCGAAATCGGTGGTTGTTGACTTTCACCGGTGAATGTTGACAATCACATTGTCGCTTTGGTGAATGTCCGAAATATTTATTATATCCGATTTGATATTAATTTATTCGAGGATATAATTACATTTATTCGATATTTTAATACTTACTGACGATAGATTAGAAGAAACATCAGTGCTTGGAGTATAGGGCAAATAAATACCGGGCAATGATACTTGACCTTAAAAAATATCAGTGTAGGGTATACCGGGCAGTGGCACTTGACCTTAAGAAAACATCAGTGTAGGGTATACCAGGCAAATGTATACCAGGCAATAGCACTTGACCTTAAAAAAACACCAGTGTAGGGTATACCGGGCAAATGAATACCGGACTGTGGCACTTGACCTTAAAAAACATCAGTGTAGGGTATACCGGGCAAATGTATACCGGGAGGTGGCACTTGATCTTAAAAAACATCAGTGTAGGGTAGACCGGGCAGAGACCCATGACATTAATAAAACATCAGTGTAGGGAATACTGGGCAGTGGCTCTTGACCTTAAAAAAACATCAGTGTAGGGTATACCGGGCAGTGGCACTTAACCTTAAAAAACATCAGTGTAGGGTATACCGGGCAGTGGCACTTGACCTTAAAAAAACATCAGTGTAGGGTATACAGGGCAAATGTATGCCGGGCAGTGGCACTTAACCTTAAAAAACATCAGTGTAGGGTATACCGGGCAAATGTATACCGGGAGTTGGCACTTGACCTTAAAAAACATCAGTGTAGGGTATACCGGGCAGAGACCCGTGACCTTAATAAAACATCAGTGTAGGGTATACCGGGCAGTGGCTCTTGACCTTAAAAAAACATCAGTGTAGGGTATACCGGGCAATGGCACTTAACCTTAAAAAACTATTGCCCGGTATACCCTATACTGATATTTTTTTAAGGTCAAGTATCATTGCCCGGTATATATTTGCCCGATGCTCCAAATACTGATGTTTCTTCTAATCTATCGTCAGTATGTATTAAAATATCGAATTAATGTAATTATATCCACGAATAAATTAATATCAAATCGGATGTAATAAATATTTCAGACATTCACTAAAGCGACTATGTGATTGTCAACATTCACCGGTGAAAGTCAACAACCACCGATTTCGATCATTCGCAGTAACATGCACATCATTTACATAATAACCTCATCACAACGTTTATTTCATACTTTGCCTAAGAAGCATACTTTACTAAGCGCTCAAAGAACTCATTTTTAAAACTCGTCAGACGTGAATGAGGAAAACAAAACATATTTGAAACAGAAAGTGGAAAATTACCCACTAAAATATGAAAAAAAGAAGATGTTTATGTCTAAGGTTCCGATAGATAGATGATTCATCGAATTCTGATGACGAACACATTGTGCTTTTTAAATCTAAATTTTATGGTGAACCTGATTTGCCCGACTTAACCAATGTTGCATAATCTAGATATGCAATAATGCGGGCTCTGACATTATATTTAAATACTAAAGCTTCGTAAATTTTTTTAAAGTATAAAATTAATAGTGAGGACTTTTCCACTTTATAAAAAATTATAATCTTTGTTTTCAATTTTATAATTCAAATTCTCTTTTTCTTCAGTCATTTTCCCCTTCAAAACCCATACATGTCTTAAAATCCTAAGCTGTTTAAAAATACTTTCATCATGCATCGAAAATTTATAAATACTTTTTTACTATTTTTTTTATTTACGAAGATCCTGTTGTTGCCAAAAATAAAATCACTTTTCTTATATTATCATGGTACAAAGGTTTAAATATTTTTACGGGTGCGTTTTTTTTCTTTTAAACAAAGATAAGATTGCAATCAAAGGTGATTTTTAAACATTTAAAAATAAATATGATTAAATTGTGCACTTATCAAGTCATACAACNTTTAAGATGGTTTCATGTAATGATTTTTAATTTGGTTAATTTAAAATAACACATTTTTGAGCATTTATTTTATTTTTCGATGATAATAGAATAAATAGTAACAATTTGAAATATTCAATTACATATTGTTTATATTTATCCAATTTTGTATGCTTGTCTTTGGGTGATTGTTTTTGAAAATGTCTTTTTTTGTATTAAATTTGAAAAGTAATTATTTGGCTACTTAATTTACAGATTTTATTGTTAATTAAATGTTATTAAAATTGATGATTTTAAGGTTAAATTCCTGCAAAATTTACATTTATGATTTTTTGTGTAATTGTAATCATAATTATTTCAATATTTTATATTAATTTGAGTAAGAATTCATGTTATTTTTATCTTTTTGATATAATAGTAAACTACTACCTACTTGGTAATCAATTATTTTAAGTTTCAATTGCAATATTTGTTTCAAGTACATTCCTTAAAGAAAAAATATTGAAAATATTTTTCATTATATATAATTTATATGGTCAATGAATTCGAAATCTCTTTTGTTTACAATGTTTAAAATAAATTTTGATTATACATGAGTAGTAATTACAACATAACTATTATCCACAGTAAATTTTAGTCATTAAATTCTAATTTTAACCAATTAAGTGTTATCATGCTCGAACCAATTGATTTGCCAAATGTGGCAGGGGTTAATAATTCAAATAAATTTAATTTTAGTATACCTTAATTTTTAGGTAATTCTCAAAATGTTGAGTGGTTTGTTGGTTAGATTAAAGATCTTGTAGCACTTAATCAGTCTACTGATGCGGCAGTATTGCATATTTTGAAGAGCAACCTTTGTCTTTTATATTTCCAAAACTCACCTGAATTTAGGACGATCAAAAAGTTTGATGAGGCTTGGGAAATTTTTTGAATTTCTTTAAACAGGAAGAATCTTCTTTTGCTGCTTTAGCCTTTTACTATCTGCGCTCATCAGGACTATTCTGCCTAAAAGGCATATAGTTTCATCCACAATGAAATGGCCTTATCAAAAATTAAAAATTTACTGCTTATCTGCACTATTAACCTCCGCTTATTCCAGTTCAAACTGGGACTTTCCGTCCGAGATGTAATTAATGCCGGAAATCTTAAAGGTAATGGTTAAGGTAATTCCTCATTCACTAAACCACCCACTATAAATATTAATAATTTTATGTTATCTAAAATGCACAATTCAAATTTGTCAAACAAAAACTTTGTGTGTTGAATGTTTTCTTCATGTGCTGAACTTCTGTATTGTAGATATTTCTTTTAAAAATGACGCATACCCACTTCAAAAAAATAAAAATCTATTTCTCATCTAACTCGTCGTTTACGGCAGTTTTTTTTCCTGGACTGGTAGTGATAAAATTTTACTAAATACTTTCAGCATTCGGACTCAACATCTCACAGGCTGTATTTTTTTAAAATTCTCCTTGAAGATTTTTTGTGGTACTGCTTGAACAATATTTTATATGAATTTTACAAAAAAAAAAAAAAAAAAAATTGCAATTGTGTTATTTTTATATCTCCAAGGCCTATATACTAATTTTTATATGTATTCGCGAGTATTAAGCAGTGGCTAATATAGTTAATGATTTTTGAAAGAAAAATTCCTTTTACAAAAATGTGTTTTTATATAATAATATAATTTGCTTAATTTTTTTAAATAGTAAAATTACCCACTCTAGTTATTTAATACGAATTTTCAATAATTTTCTGCAATAAAAATTTTATTTATGGCTGGTTTATTCGAATTCTGGATCCGGTTCTCAACGACCGTAGTACTGATGTAAAAATATCCTCAATGGTAGACGTACAATGTGTTATAATTCCTTTGACGTTGGTTAACCGTGAGAGGTTTTCGTAGCTTTCCTCTCCATGTATCTCGAATGTCAAGCTAGTTCCATCGAAAAATCCGGCACGAAGGCTAGTTTGTCCCAATGGATTCCGGAATTTTCTTTTTTTTTCTGAGTTGGGTTCAAAATTACAAGGCCACGTAGTTAAGTATTGATAGTCGTAAACTCAGAATTGGGTCGGCAGTTGCACGCTGTTTTTCAAATAAATTAAATGTATAGTCCAGCAATTAGAGCAAAAAAAGAGATGTTTTTGCTGAAAAATTGACCAAGATATTTTTTTGGCCGAAAGCTTTTCCGAGTCATTAAAAATAATACATAAAAACTTTCTTCCTCTCCTCTGTACCTTCCCTTCTTTTTGAGGGAAATGGGGGTGATTTAAGGGAGAGAATTGAATGTGCTCTGGACAGGCAATTGAGACATTGCTTCTCTTGTACTTTTTCATACTTAATTGCATGAACAATTCTCTTTATATGCTCGAATTTTCTTAGATTCCCTTGACATGTAAAATCACATGTCAGAAGAAGTATTTTTTATAAATTGAAACTCTTCCAAATTGTGAACAATTCGCTCTATTGGCTTGTGTATCATCACTTTCATTTTAGCATAAAAAACACAAGTAATTATAAAAATGCAAAGCAAACAATGTCTCACTTGTTTACATAACAATGTCAGGTGCGTGCATAGGTAGAATTGCAAAATTGAATTTTTCTGTATACGAAACCCTTATAACTTTTAAACTAATAGTTTGCTCGTCTCAGATGAGATTTTATTAATTTAAGCATGAAAAAAATACATCGAAAACGATGTCTCATTTTTAGTTCTTCTAGAAACTTAATTTTCTTCCTTAAATCACCTACATATCTCTCACAAGAGGAGTAAGCGTTCAGAGGAGAGGGGGGGGGGAGTTTACAGGTATAATTTATAAGAGCGTAGCAAAACTTTCTAGTACTAATGAGTACTAATTGTATGAGTAAAATTGAGTACTAATTTTTTCGAAGAAAAAGTGTAATTTTTTTTGACAATGATAAAATTTGTTTTACAAAGAAATTTCTTTCGCGAAAAAACTAGACCTTTTAAGTCACTTATTCAGAAAATCTAAAACATTATTTATAAATTAGAATAGCATATATTCTCAGAAACACAGAAAATATTTGTAACTGAAAAATAATTTCGATTATCGTATAGTATCTTTACGAATCTATCATTTTTGAAGATAAATATTAATTCCATTAAAATAATGCTGACATTTTAAAAGATAGTATGGTTGAAATCAACAATTTATTTTAACGCTCAGCATTTTTTGCTGATAAAGGTGAGTCAATAACTTCAATTATCTATTTAAAAATATTTTTAAAGATATGAAAGGATGCACATGCTTTTTGTTTCGAATGTTATTATTATATTTAAAATGTATTTTTTCCCCTCATGGAATATGATGCATTTTCAAAAGAGATTTGCAAAAATAGATATGAATCGTAAATATAATTCATAAAATTTAAACTTTTTTTATGAAATTTTCTTTTAATTTAAGTAAAAAACAATTTGGTGCCATAGATGAGAAATTGAATGTAATTATATGAGCTGAGCAGAACAGAAAAAACAACCATATGCATTGTTTAAGCATTTTAAATAAAAGACAGAGTTCAGACTCTATTGATATTGCATTTAAAAAGGCAATGTTCAGATTCTATTATTTTTGCATTTCAAATGCAANCTAATTTTTAAAAAAAAAATTGTTTAATCTCTTATTGTATTTGAAAAGATTAGGTATTTTAATTTTGATTTAAAGTTTAAGATGGTTTCATGTAATGATTTTTAATTTGGTTAATTTAAAATAACACATTTTTGAGCATTTATTTTATTTTTCGATGATAATAGAATAAATAGTAACAATTTGAAATATTCAATTACATATTGTTTATATTTATCCAATTTTGTATACTTGTTTTTGGGTGATTGTTTTTGAAAATGTCTTTCTTTGTATTAAATTTGAAAAGTAATTATTTAGCTACTTAATTTACAAATTTTATTGTTAATTAAATGTTATTAAAATTGATGATTTTAAGGTTAAATTCTGGCAAAATTTACATTTATGATTTTTTGAGTAATTGTAATCATAATTATTTCAATATTTTATATTAATTTGAGTAAGAATTCATGCTATTTTTATTTTTTTTGATACAATAGTAAACTACTACCTACTTGGTAATCAATTATTTTAAGTTTCATTTGCAATATTTGTTTCAAGTAGATTCCTTAAAGAAAAAATATTGAAAATATTTTTCATTATATATAATTTATATGGTCAATGAATTCGAAATCTCTTTTGTTTACAATGTTTAAAATAAATTTTGATTATACATGAGTAGTAATTACAACATAACTATTATCCACAGTAAATTTTAGTCATTAAATTCTAATTTTAACCAATTAAGTGTTATCATGCTCGAACCAATTGATTTGCCAAATGTGGCAGGGGTTAATAATTCAAATAAATTTAATTTTAGTATACCTTAAATTTTAGGTAATTCTCAAAATGTTGAGTGGTGTGTTGGTTAGATTAAAGATCTTGTAGCACTTAATCAGTTTACTGATGCGGCAGTATTGCATATTTTGAAAAGAAACCTTTGTCAGGCTGCTCTTTTATATTTCCAAAATTCACCTGAATTTAGGACGATCAAAAAGTTTGATGAGGCTTGGGAAAATTTTTTGAATTTCTTTAAACAGGAAGAATCTTCTTTTGCTGCTAAATTTCAAGTTATTAGCCTTTTACTATCTGCGCTCATCAGGGCTATTCTGCCTAAAAGGCATATAGTTTCATCCACAATGAAATGGCCTTATCAAAAATTAAAAATTTACTGCTTATCTGCACTATTAACCTCCGCTTATTCCAGTTCAAACTGGGACTTTCCGTCCGAGATGTAATTAATGCTGGAAATCTTAAAGGTAATGGTTAAGGTAATTCCTCATTCACTAAACCACCCACTATAAATATTAATAATTTTACGTTATCTAAAATGCACAATTCAAATTTGTCAAACAAAAACTTTGTGTGTTGAATGTTTTCTTCATGTGCTGAACTTCTGCATTGTAGATGTTTCTTTTAAAAATGACACATACCCACTTGAAAAAAATAAAAATCTATTTCTCATCTAACATCTCAACATCTCACAGGCTGTATTTTTTTAAAATTCTCCTTGAAGATTTTTTGTGGTACTGCTTGAACAATATTTTATATGAATTTTACAAAAAAAAAAAAAAAAAAAAATTGCAATTGCGTTATTTTTATATCTCCAAGGCCTATATACTAATTTTTATATGTATTCGCGAGTATTAAGCAGTGGCTAAAATAGTTAATGATTTTTGAAAGAAAAATTTTACAATTCCTTTTACAAAAATGTGTTTTTATATAATAATATAATTTGTTTAATTTTTTTAAATTGTAAAATTACCCACTCTAGTTAATTAATACGAATTTTCAGTAATTTTCTGCAATAAAAATTTTATTTATGGCTGGTTTATACGAATTCTGGATCCGGCTCTCAACGACCGTAGTACTAATGTAAAAATATCCTCAATGGTAGACGTACAATGTGTTATAATTCCTTTGACGCTGGTTAACCGTGAGAGGTTTTCGTAGCTTTCCTCTCCATGTATCGCGAATGTCAAGCTAGTTCCATCGAAAAATCCGGCACGAAGGCTAGTTTGTCCCAATGGATTCCGGAATTCCGGAATTTTCTTTTTTTTCTGAGTTGGGTTCAAAATTACAAGGCCACGTAGTTAAGTATTGATAGTCGTAAACTCATAATTGGGTCGGCAGTTGCACGCTGTTTTTCAAATAAATTAAATCTATAGTCCAGTAATTAGAGCAAAAAAAGAGATGTTTTTGCTGAAAAACTGACCAAGATATTTTTTTGGCCGAAAGCTTTTCCGAGTCATTAAAAATAATACATAAAAACTTTCTTCCTCTCCTCTGTACCTTCCCCTCTTTTTGAGGGAAATGGGGGTGATTTAAGGGAGAGAATTGAATGTGCTCTGGACAGGCAATTGAGACATTGCTTCTCTTGTACCTTTTCATACTTAATTGCATGAACAATTCACTTTATATGCTCGAATTTCCTTAGATTCCCTTGACATGTAAAATCACATGTCAGAAGAAGTATTTTTAATAAATTGAAACCCTTCCAAATTGTGAACAATTCGCTCCATTGGCTTGTGTATCATCACTTTCATTTTAGCATAAAAAAACACAAGTTATTATAAAAATGCAAAGCAAGCAATGTCTCACTTGTTTACATAACAATGTCAGGTGCGTGCATAGGTAGAATTGCAAAATTGAATTTTTCTGTATACGAAACCCTTATAACTTTTAAACTAATAGTTTGCTCGTCTCAGATGAGATTTTATTAATTTAAGCATGAAAAAAATACATCGAAAACGATGTCTCATTTTTAGTTCTTCTAGAAACTTAATTTTCTTCCTTAAATCACCTACATATCTCTCACAAGAGGAGTAAGCGTTCAGAGGAGAGGGGGGGGGGGGGTTACAGGTATAATTTATAAGAGCGTAGCAAAACTTTCTAGTACTAATGAGTACTAATTGTATGAGTAAAATTGAGTACTAATTTTTTCGAAGAAAAAGTGTAATTTTTTTTGACGATGATAAAATTTGTTTTACAAAGAAATTTCTTTCGCGAAAAAACTAGACCTTTTAAGTTACTTATTCAGAAAATATGAAACATTATTTATNGGAGATATGTATTATCACATTACAGAGGAGTACCAAGGGTTACTGTATAAAATTAAAAACTGCTATTTTAAGTATGGAGAAAAGCCAGTCAGATTAATATTTTTTTTATTAGGGAAAGGAGCACCAACTCAACCCTTTGATGCAGATGGGACACTGGTGTCCTTTTTATAGAATTATTTTCTTATAAAATAAAAATAATTTTCTTATAAAATAAAAATTATTTTCTTATAAAATTATTCACTCCTAAAATAAAAATGACATATAATTTTATAAAAGCGACAGTGTCCCTTTTATATAATCATTTTTTCACTCTTTTCCAATTACAATCAAAAATATAGTTTGGCATTATTTAAAAAAAGCACTCTTACAGTTATTAAAAAATTTATTAGACTTTCGGAATAATATTTGTGTTAAAGTATATAATCCAAAATAAGAAGGTTTTTTTTCATTCGTATTCACAATTTTTTTTATCAATAATTGATTTGTAAATTAGAACAAAATAAGGATAAATTTCTGCTTTGCTTAGATCGAAAAACTTAGAATACGTAAAAATTTAAAAGATAATTGTTTGGAAGTTAGTCTCGTTTCAAAGATTTTGCATTTAACGCTGAAAAAGAAACCTACGATTCATGCTGTATTTCATAACCATAAAATATTAGGATGTTAAATATATTATTTTTATCTCATTTCATCTAAATTAATGCTCAAAATAATGAGAGAAAAAATTAAAAATATCTTCTTCGTCAAAGCGTTACAGCATGGCAAAAAAACCATTTAATCGCTTAAGAGTTAAAGGAATTTCGTAATTTTAGCACTTACTCTTACAGGGTAACAAAAAAATATAGGGATCATTTTTGAATGTTTTTATTTGCAAAATTTATTACATAAATTCAGCGATGGTTCTCAATATGTCGACCTCCAGCATAATAGATTTGTCTAAGCAGATAAAAAATAAGAGTTCTGGACCAGCGGAGCCGAGGAGCCGGCTCCGCAATGACGTCATTGCGGAGTCGAGTTGAGTTGTTCGCCTCCTGCTGCGGAGTGGAGTTGAGTTGTTCGCCTCCTGCTGCTGAGTGGAGTTGAGTTGTTCGCCTCCTGCTTTAGTTTTGGTTTCGGTTTCCAAAATTCCTTACTTCCGGTGGCAACACCCAATTTAGTTTCAATTTTCAAAAAAAGTCATTTACCTCCTATTTCTGCCCGCTTGCTTATTTCTGCCCACTTGATTATCCGCTTTTAGTTTTGGTTTCGATTCTTAATATTATTTTTCAGTGGTGGCAACACTCCTTAATTTAAATTTCTTATTTAAGGATGGCAGCACCAATTTTTAGTTTCGGTTTTCAAAATATGTAGACGCCGCTCGTGGCTCCATCTAGTGATTAAAATAGCTACTAATTTAAAAAATATGAATATCTTATATTGGTGGCGCCATCTAGTGAATAAAATATTTACTAATTTCGTTCATTTAAAGTAGAAAAAATTTATTTATTATAAATAAATAATATAAATGCATGTATTTAATTCAGGATTCGAACTCACAATCTCTAGGACAAAATGCTTCCATGGGATACTGATTTGTCAGGCACGCTAACCAGTATCCCATGGACGCATACAGATACAAAGAAAACTTATGGTTTTAAGGAAATAAATTAAGACTCGCTGGCGGTTACGGATAAAATTTTAGTTTCATCTTTTTATTGATCTCATAATGACAAGGCACCACTGACTATTTCTGCCCGCGTTACGAACTGACTACTTTGAATTTATACTTTCAGTTTTGATTTTAATATTATTTTATAGTGGTGGCAACACTTTATTTATATTTATAGGATGGCAACGGCTCCGCAATGACACTTCTAAATTGATGACGTAATGTTACTTTCACTTTTACACGTTACAAATCGTGAGATATCCAATTCAAACAAGATTCAACAAGGTTGGTCTTGGTCTATGACGTGATAGTATTGAATTCAGTTCTTTTCACTGACACGTTCGTCACGTGACTGTTTCAAATTTTCCCATTGGTTGTTGGAGTATTACTTTTTTGAATTTGGCAACGGTGAGCATAGCAAAGTCTTTAATTTCAGTCGTGTATTCATATTTCACTCTTATTCTCATTTTAGTGCTCTGGGTTTTATTCCACCATACTTTGTTGAATGTTCATTTTGTTTGAAATAATTGTTTAAACTTTTTTTATAGCAATTTTAACATTGCATATTTTTCCTCATTATGGACGGAAATATATCTTTAAAGAGAAAATATGCTGAAACTCAAGTAAGTACTTATTTCGATATTTTAAAATTCTATTCTTAAAAAAAAAAAAAAAGAAATACTTGTAAATGATATTTATTATTAGCAATAAGGTTTCTTTAAATAAAATGTTTTAACGATCATAACTTTTCTATTACTTACTGATAGTTTGCTTCATAACGCTTAGCTATAATTAGTATAGTTTAAAATAATTTCATAACTTTAAAAAAATCATAACATGTGCTTTTTTAAAATTAATTATCTAAATAAGTTCAAAGCTTTATTTTAATCTGCACAGTCACATAATAAAATCCAAATATATTTACTGTACTTGTACTATCACATGCTCCATTACATTTGATATCTTCGATGCTTTGATTTCTGTTATTAGTGTGATGACTCAAAACTTTATTTTTATTGTTTATTAGGGTGTAACAAGAAAAGGAATATTCAAAGATGGATGTTTTCCTGACCATGTGTATCCTCTGGGAGACAATTTCTTTCTGACAGTTAGTGAATACAAATCAAAGATCAGCATACATATACGGAGATATAACAAACATGGAGATATGTATTATCCTTCAGCAGATGGAATAACATTACAGCCGGAACAATATAATGTGTGTTTCTCTCATGAACCTCCAACATCTATTTTTGATATAGTAGAAATAAATCTACAGTTAGAAGCTGTTAGTCCTCATGGAGTGAGAGACTTTTATTTACTCATGAGTGATAGTGGAAATTACACCCTCACTCACGAATACACGTGTAGAAGCGGTCGAGTTTACAAATTTCCTACAGACATAACCTTTGCTCAGTGGTCTCAAATACGAAAAATTCGTGATGAAGTGAATACAAGCTTCATTACTGTGAAGTATAAGTGCCGAGACTTTAAAGAAACTTTTAAAATGTGCAACAAGAGTGCTATAAGTGAAGAGAAGCCTGAAAGCAACCGCTACAGTGAAGCTGAATATCTTATGAATCAGTGTCTAAAACAAGTACTTTATCGTCATATAGGACAAAAAAAGGGCTTAAGTCCTCCTATCATAGCTGATGAATTATTGGATTCTCAAGACGTTGTTTCGATATCTGACTTTAATGAATCATGTATGTATTTAAATGTATATAGTATTGCTCACGATTTTAAAAAGGAACTACAGGAGAAGAAGCTTTATCCTGAAAATGTTCCTTTAATGAACTTTATGAATGAACATTATTTGAACGAGATCCATTTGGATCAACTGTTACTAAAAGCTAAAAATGATTTCTGTTCTTGTGAAATTTTTGAGTAAGTTTTTAAATTTAATAAATGTTATTATGTTTCTATTATACTGCTTTTTTTATTCACTCTATTTGATACTGTCAATATTTAATTTTACTTACCATTTTTTTAATTATTATTAATATTGCTTTATATTTCTATTCCTGGTGCGATTTATTTTTATTGCACATTCTACATTTTCTTATATCATATTCCGCAAAGTCTTATTTAACAGTGACAATGAATCAAAATTTAGCTAGATTTTATAAAAATCCTGAAACTCCAAATAGCTTTGGGGGTGTAGAATCAATACATCGTGCTATAAAAGGTAAATATGATAGAAAAGATGTTAAACAATGGTTAATGCATAAAGATTCTTATACACTTCATAAACCGGTTAAACGTAAATTTAAACGGAATCGAGTATTAGTAAGTGATATTGATCATCAGTTTCAAGCTGATTTAGCTGATATGCAATCCTTGTCTCAATTCAATAAAGGCTATAAGTATTTGTTAACATGCATAGATATCTTTTCAAAGTTTGCATGGGCAATACCCTTAAAAGATAAGTCTGGAAAAAATGTTAAGTCTGCTATAGAAATTATATTTGAAGAAAGAAAACCTAAAGTGTTACAAACAGATGCTGGTACGGAATTTACGAATAAAATAGTTCAGAATTATTTGAAAAGGGAGAATGTAAAATATTTTTCTACAAATAATGAAACTAAATCTAGCGTAGTTGAGAGATTTAACCGCACATTAAAAACTAAGATGTGGAAGTATTTCACAGAGTTGAACACTAAAAATTATATTGATGTCATAGATAAATTAATATACAGTTATAATAATTCTTATCACAGTTCGATTAAGATGGAACCCGCTTCTGTAAATAAATACAATAAGAGAGAGGTATTATATAATTTATACGGTGTCCTAAGAAACGAGAAACCTAAAGTGACTAAATTCAAAATAGGCGATGTTGTGCGCATAAGTAAGCAAAAACTTCACTTCGAAAAGGGGTATGAACAAAATTGGAGCAGAGAACTTTTTAAAATTCATGAAACAGTGAAAAGAATTCCAGTCGTTTATAAATTAAAAGATTTAGATGGTGAAGAAATTAAAGGTACCTTCTACGAAGCAGAATTACAAAAAGTTGTAGATTCAGGTTTCTATCCTGTAGAAAAAGTGCTTAAAAAAAGAAAGAGACAAGGAGTAACTGAATATTTTGTTAAATTTTTGGGTTATCCAGAAAAGTTTAATGCTTGGGTAGCTGATATTCAAAAAGTATAAATAGGAGATCTTGTTTATTACAGATTCATTTTCAAAAATGTCGTTCTATGTAACATTACCTTCTGATAGTTCTATGCGATTCTTTCCTGAAAACAAATTATCTCATTTTAAGACTCAATTACCCGTACCGGTTGATTTAAATGGACAATGGGAAGTCGGTTTGTCTGAAATCATATATCCTCATTCATGGTATAACGTTAATGAAACTAATAATTATTTTCTATACAAAATAAGTAATGGCAATATCACATCGACTGTTAGGAAAACAATTGATGTAGGTTGTTATGAATCAATGTTCGATATTGTATCAGCTATACAACTTTACCAAAAAATCCTAGTCGGTTTACATTACATTTCAATAAAGCTACAAAACGAGTAAAAATTAATGTAGTTGAGGGTTGCAGTCTTCATTTAGAAAAGTTAGGTGAATTGCTAGGATTCCAACGTGATACAATCATAACGGGTAACATGAAAAGTGAGTTTGCTGCTGATGCATTGTCTAACTTTTCCGTGTTTTACGTCTACTCAGATTTAATTTCACCACAAATTGTAGGCGATATACAAGCCCCTTTACTACGAATCGTTCGAATCAAAGGAGAAGACGGGGAAACGATTAGTCAGTATTACGATAGACCACAATACTTACCGTTAATGAGGCATTCATTCCAAACTATACAAGTTGAACTGAGACTCAATTCAGGTGATTTCGTGCCCTTTGAAAGAGGTAAAGTGATCCTAGTACTACATTTTCGTCTGAGGCAAATACTATAAATAGTATACCACAATTAGTGTATCCTCATTTAATGATATAGCCATCAAGATGAATGCACCATATGTTTGCTGCACTAAAAAGTTTGAAGACCATTATGCGGGTCAAATTGGCTCAGGATTAGCTTATTATAAAGGTGTTAATTTCCAGAAGGGTTATGGAATCGGAGGGATATTTCGTCGATTATTTAGAGCAGCATTACCTTTTTTAGTAAAAGGTGGTAAAACTGTTGCAAAAGAAGCATTAATAACAGGCAGTCGTGTCGCGTCAGATGTATTGTCAGGAGAAAATTTTAAAGAAGCACTAAAAACAAGAAGTAAAGAAAGCGGAAAGAATTTAACGCAAAAAGCCCTCGATAAAGTACAATCAATGGTAGGGAAAGGAGGATATAAAAGAAAGCGTAAGAAACAGAAGAGATTCATTTCTTCCAAAGCACGTAAAGTGAGTGGACGCGATATATTCGACCCGTAATAATGACATTTCTATTGAAAGATTCCCCCGAATGCGTGAAGTCTGAATTGGAACTTTTTAATTTACCCGGAACTCAAACAGTTATTCAAGATGGGCAATGGATACAATTTCATCCACTTTCTAACGTTTTCGATAACGCACCTGTAGAGTTTCACATTTCTGGAAGTGGAGAAGACTATATAGATCTAAGTCAAACACAACTATATGTGAAAGCGAAAATAGTAAAAGTTGACAATACATCTATTACTACAAATGATACTATAGGACCTGTGAATTTATTTCTACATTCTTTATTTTCTCAAGTAGATGTATCCTTAAATGATCGCGTGGTTTCTAATTCAAATAATACTTACCCTTATCGAGCGTATATTGAGACTCTCTTAAACCATGGATATGATAGCAAAACTTCTCAATTAACAGCTGAATTATTTTACAAAGATAATGAAGATGGACTCAAGAAAAGAACTGAATTTTTTAAAGAAAGTGCTGCAGTAGAAATGATTGGCTGTATTCATTCGG
>NC_092207.1:59908139-59954460 GCF_043381705.1 Parasteatoda tepidariorum | reverse complement strand
GCTCAAAAAAATGTGTAGTATATTTTTGAGGCAAATTAATTATTTTTTGTAAGTTCTATGCTAATACCTAGTTTTATCCAACTGGTTTTTAGTATACTTACTAGTTTGATAAAACTGGGCAAGTATAGAAATAATGAAAGAAAAAAAAACGTTTTGAAATTTTTCGTTCATCAGCACCTTCTAATTTTTAGACCCATCACTGCATAAATGAACATAAAACATTTATTTTAGAAATAAATATTTAATAAACTAATTATAAAATATGTACAAAAATGAATTATACATTATGTTTCTACTTCATGGCTAAGATCTTCAGCCTCTTCATAGTATGAATTCTTTGCTTTTGGTCTTGAAGGAGGATTCACACCTAATGTATTATAATTAGTTGAACTTGCAGATGGGTTTTCCATTTCATGGTTTGGAACCAGCAGTTGCTTCTCCTCTTCGTTCATCGCTAAATGTCTTCCAGAGACAGACATTTTCACTGTTTTACCTGTTGATGATTTTATTAATATTTATAGGGACCAAAAGTGTGTATTTTTTAAAACAATTATTCTTTTATACCATACTTTAAAAATAATTTTAAAAAACTTAAAGTTCAAGAAATTTCTGTTAAAAACTCTTCAGTGTCAAACAGGATGTACTAAACAATGAGTACACAAACTTATGGAAGGTTGTTGTTTTTATCACTGATTTAGGAGTCAGCTTATACTAATATACCTATAATATCCTGAAGTTAATATACCTATGAACTTAAGGTAATATTACAATAGGAGATTACCCATTGGGAAAATGGGTACAGTTCTAAGTTTTTTCATGTTTGCACAATTTTTGATTAGATCAACACCATAATCACAAAGAAAAAATTGTAAGAGTCATAAAAAATAAGTATAACTTTAGCAATACTAAAAAAGGCAGCCAATAACTTTGGAACTACTTGGAGTTGATTGTTTTCCAGATTGAGTTTTTTCTTATTATTTTCAATAGCGTGCATTTTTTAATATTTTTACATATTTAAAGTATTTTTATGATTTACTTATTCATAGTGACTGTCTAGGCTGGCAATATTAATAAAAATATGAATACTGAAAAAGGAAAAGAATTTTGTGGCATAGTAAGAAACATATATTGGCCTTAGTTTACCTTTAAGACCTATCGTGCTCCCGACACGGAACTTTAAACTTGCGTAAATAGATAATTTTTTTGATTGTATTAGTATCTAATGAAATATTAACTAGGGAATATGAAATTAAATGTAAAACTAAATAGTAGTATTAAATATCTCACCAACATGACGTAGATGATCAGAAACATCCTGTGTAACATCAGAAACATCCCACATACTCATGAATGATAAACAACAAGGCACTTGCTGAGCTGCCATGTCAACATAGGGTTTATGAGAGAATGCATAGTAATGAGCTACAGATGCCATGAACATTTCAATACAAATCAGAAAGTTCTAGAAAAGAGATTTTTATTTTAAAAAACAAAAGATTAACATCTAAAAAAGATGCATATGTGAAAATTAAAAATACACACAGAGGTCAATGAATTAGAAACTTTAGATTAATATTTATTGGACCTTTCGTTGCACAAAGAACAGCCCGTATTCATGAGAGCATTGATTTTACAAGGGTCTGGATTGCATTTATGTCCAGATAATACCATGTAATTGTGTATGCAGATTTAAAGATCTTGGTAAATTAAATGGAAGAAGGCCATCCGAGATGCTTTTCCAAAATGCTATACATATTTTCTATTGTATTAAATTCAGGGTTTCGTAGCATCCGGGGAAGGAATTGAAAGTCAGCTTAATGTACATTGAACCTATTTTGAATGTTTCATTCACAATGTAGAGTTGCATTATTGCCCATAAAGTGTCTGTCACATTCGGAGTAAAAATAAAACATTGCCAGATACACTTGATCTAGTATTGCATGACTTTTTTACAACATTAAAATAATGTAGAAAAAAAAAGACATTTAACACACCATATTCTTTTATTATTATCTTTAGAAAATTTTAGAGCAATTTTAAATATTGGTATCATCATCATATCTGGCTAGACAGCCCAGTGCCTTCCTTTGAATTCGAATCCACTTCTCTCTACTTTTGACACTTGTTCGCCAGTTTTTCTCCTTTAGAGTAAGGAAATCAGTCTCAACTAAATCTCAGCCTGGGTCTACCTCTTTTCCTGTTCATTAGGGGTTTGTGTAATAGGATTTTCTTTAAATTTGAGTCATCATTCCTTCTGAAAATGTGAGCTGCCCAGTTCATTCAATTTATTTTTATGAATTTCACAATATCTGGCTCTCTGAATACATATATTTAAATTTGCTCTGAAATTTCCTAGAGATTTATTCTTCAATTTTTTTTCCAAAGTTTAGAAATTTAAGAATTAAAAATAAAATCCTATCAAAGTCCAAATTCAGAAAAACCCCACAACTGGTTATTAGATGTTGAAAAACCAAAATGTTATTAATAATTTTTAACTAATACTACAACTATTCTGTATATTTGCTACTACATATGTTACTATTAATATTACTACTTTATACTTTTCAATCGCTTCCAACTCTTATAATTGCTAAGCAATTAGTTTAATGTTTGATTCACAAACAAAATTTCAAACCACCTTAATGATTGCCGTGCAATTATTTTCCTCTTGCTTTAAAATCAAAACTCAATACATTCTATGATTGCAAATTGGTCCATATTCATTTCTGTTTTTTTAGATTGTGTAGCAATTTATTTTATGAAATCCTATTTGAATGAACTGTGTCTGTAAGATGAGGCTATATTATTTACTTTTAATAGTATTAATTGGATTTATCTAAATGTAAGTAGAAGACAAATAAAAATATTGAATTACACTTTATTACAGTACATTATTCAAAAATTAATAATGTTTCTGAAATATATGTGGCAGAACCTGACTCAATTCATTCCTAAAATTACAGACTGCTAGATGTAATAAACAAAAAATTAATTTTAAGTATGATAAACAAATAATTGCAAATGATATTCAAATTCTTATTTCAATAACTGTACAATATACGGATGAAACATTTATTTCCAATTTAACAAAAAAGAAAAATGTGTTAATGAAAATATATATAAAAAAACCAAACAAATTGATAAAACAATGATAAATTTACTTACACACAAATTTTCTGAAAACTTACAAATATTAAAAAAACTCCTTATGCAATATTCTTATTGATTCTTCGAATTTTTTTTTTAGTATAGTAAGGTTTAAAATATAGTAAATTATCATTAGTAAGAGCTTAATTAATAGTTACCTGCAAACTTCTACCCACTTCTGCGACATCTGCACCAGGAGTGGTGAAGGATTCGGTTATCACACCCACATAAGTTAAAATAGCAATAATTACAGATTGGCTAAAAATAGAAAAAATAATAAATATAAAAAATTTATAAAAATGAATTGTACATTTTAGTAAATAAATTATTGGGAATTTTAGAAAACTAATCATCAATGTTTTAAGTATTATTTAAAATATTATTTACTTACCTATTAACTTCAAATTTAAACATGTAGTTGCATTTATTTTTCTTTTAAAATTAGGTAAAATCATGAAAATTAAAGTGGCAATGAAAAAATATACTGAGAGAAAAATTAATCATTTTAATAATTAATTAAAGTGCAGAAAGCAATTCCTAATATTTTTAAACTAGACCAAAGAATGGTTTCTTTAAAAACCATGTAAACATACAATGAGGAAACTAGTTTACAATGCAAAAATCATTTTCTAATATTTTTAAAATAATTTTACACCAACTTCTAAAACAAAACTTTTTATTTCCAAGCAGAAATTATTAGGAATATTTTTTCTATTATCATTTATCATAAAATCAATAATATTATTAATCATAAAAGAATTCGTAATTTTTTGCAGTGATTTCTAAAAATTTTAACACTATTTCATTTCAACAGTTTTTTTTTATTCGGTAGAATAACATGCAACTGTTTTTTTTTTTTTTTTTTTTTTTTTTTTTTTTTTTTTTTTNCAAATCCGTGACGTTAAACCCAACTAGCTCAAAAATCAGGAGATAAATAAAATTAAGTTCATTGCAGGCTCAAACATACAATTTGTTGTAGTTAGCAGAATAACAAAAATTAGAACATGGCAAGATGAACATAACACAATGAAGCACAGTGACTTATATCAGCCCTTAGGTATCAATACATACATAACAGTACACTACATCACTTGGGCAATCATGTGTAACAACCGTGATGAATTGGTAACATTATCTTAAGATTCAAAGTTACTTCTTGCTTCAAGTATTCACAGAATACGAAGTTTATTGGTCTTGGTCTGTATATCAAAAATTGTTTCAAAACAGCAAGATACTGGGTAAGAAAGAATAAAAGACCGTTCCTTATTTGACATCAAAGACCACATAAAAATTTATCAGCTTTCGCTCATGTAAGTAGAAAGACAAAATGGCTTATGAATCTCTATCATTCCACAATTTCAATGAACTTTCTGCACGCAATATTCTGGCTGAAGAACCAAGTGATTTTATCTGTTATCCGAAAAAGGAAAAAAAAGTCGAACACCTGGTCATATTAATCCAACTATCTGATTTACAAAACATCGATGCCAGCAATTAATGTTCAAAATAATTATTAAAATTGTATGAAAATAAAAACATATGCTAATTACTTGCTTATGAAAAGTAATGTGAGAGCTCAGCTCCCTGGTAAATCACCACATAATTATACATATATAAAAAAGGCACAAACAAGATCTCATCTATATGCAAAGTTTAATAATTTGAACATTAAAATAGGCTCCCAATTTTAGCGAAGTATCATTCTTAATTTCTTCAAATAATTCTCACTAAACTAGCTGGGGTATTTCTTTATACGAAGCATTTAGACATTACAACGTTGCTAATTGCATTTTGTAATGTTTGTAAGATTACTTTGATGATATAAACAATTATAGATGTACATTAGTTTTAAAAATATAGAATAAAAAACTTGGATTAATACTTACAAAAATGAAAAAAACACCACAGCTTTGATGCAAAGAAATTTGGCAATGGGTTTCATTGGTGCTAACTCATTTTTATTGGCTTGATAAAATAGAACTAGAGAGTACATTGCTACCTAAAGACAGATATGATGGGAAAATGAAAAATATAGCCATGCATTGATAAGTTCTAAAATGAAAAAAACTGAATACAACATTTCAAAAAATATTCCACTCTAGACAGTTTCCACTGCCACTATATAACTCTTATGATTGGTTTGAAATAATTTTTATTTTATGACAATTAGCATATTTATAACACAAAATTAAAAATTATACAATTAAAAGATCCTAAAATTTTTATTCTATTAACAAAATTTGGTTCCACACATTTAATTTCTGATTCTATTGGGATAAAATTATAACTTCATTTTGCTGGGTAACCATTGCAATTTCATCCTCGAACAAGTTTTTTTTCTCTTATTTAGTTTTTAGTTACTATAAAAACTATTTAAGTGCTTCTCGCTAAAGATATTATTTAGCCTAATCCCTTTCAAAAATATAGAATAAATTATTAATATATAAAAATAATATAAAGCAATATAATCATTAAACATTATTAAGTAATAATTATTAATATATAAAGTAAATTAGTATTATATAAAAAATTACAACAAATTATCTATTTTATTAGCAAAAAGTTGGTTCCTTATAATTTGTTGCAATTTTAATTAGTTTTGTAATAACTATTTTAACTGTACTCAGTTTTACATCATAAAAATTATTATAGCTACCATATATCCCTGCGTATAGATAGACCACCTATTTTTGATTACAAAGTAGAAAATTTCTAAATTTAAAAAACATGAAAGAATTTATTAAGACTACAAAATTTTCCTTAATTAAAAATGTTTCACATTCTTCTCTATGGATACTACCTTCAAATCCTATTAAACGTGTAGCAAAATGTAGATACAGATGATATTATAAATTCTTTTAAAAAGTGTTTATTTTCAAATTCTTTGGGAGGAGAGAAGAGGACTTTTTGTGGAACTCAGCAAATACAGATGAAGAAGAATCAATTGCATAGAGGGAGCTTTATTGTGACGCTACAAACTTTATTGTATCTGAGACAGATGATTTTCTAGAATCTTTAAATTCATAGTTTCATAGTATATTTTAAAAGTTTTCATTGTGTTAAATTGTTTGAATTACTCTTTAATAATTTATCTTAGTTTTTCTTATTCTTAATTTATTTTCTGAATGTAATTTAAAGTATAGTTTCTAAAAAAAATCTCTTTAAGTAAATAAAATATGTGAGAAAAGGCAAAATTAATCATACATAACTTATAAATAACAGTTTTTTGAAAAGGTAAATTGATACAGAGTAATTCATCTCTATCTAATTCTTTTCAGTGTATTAATATCTCGCAATCAATGAATGTCCGATTTTATTACCTGTGTATAAGTCAACCACCTGATTTTTATACAATTTTGGGGGTTTGAAAAGTTGCCTTATACACTGAGATAAAGGGTAATCAAAAACTAAATTTAACTTATTCACCAATTAACAATTGTAAAACAGTAATTTAATTGCCTTTATTGCAATCTCAAGTACAAATCTTGTTCCTTAAGTTCTTAAATACTTTTTTGGTTATTGTAGAACTTGTTGAATGTTTCGTGCCAAAAAGATTATTTAACAATAGTGCCAAATGTTAATTCTCATATTCAATAGCACTAATAGTTCAGAAATAGCAAAGGATTTTTACATAAATGAACTATGTGAGGCTTGTACTTGTTTTTACTTTTGTCATTGCTATTTAGACAAGCAAGCTATTTTTTTTTACCTTAAATGTAATGAGACAAAATCAAAGTCTATTGGATGAATAATTTGCAAAAAGTTTGCAATTCTTATAATTATAGTTCTATTGGCTTTTATTTGATCTCATCAAAATCAGCATAAAAAACCATTTGAAAAAGTACCCTATTTGTTTAGATAGCAGTATTGTAAAGTTGACCTCTAAAAATATTGCTACTAATAATATGTTATTCTAATGAGAAAGCATCTCGCCCACAGTCGGGTGGTTAATGGAAGTTAAGGCCTCACAATTCAAAGACCACCTGCATGGCGGTGGCATTGTGGTTGGCATTGTGCACTGGCCACCTTTACTTCCCAGATTAGAATAACCATATCAATTTGAAACCTGTTAAAATTCAAGCCCACGTAGGGGACAGAACCTCATCCTTCCCAATGACAGTCCTTAACCACTATTCCTTTGCTACTCATATAATTACTTGAAAAACTAATAATAAGGACTAAAATAATAATGATTTTTAAGAGCCAACTGCATACAAATGATATAATAAAATACTTACAAATTGTGATATATTATTAATTGCCACAATATATGGATAAGCATACTTTGGATCAAACTTTCCCTCTCCATAGACATCACACATTTCAGTTATTCTAAAAATGTCAGCAAAGTATTAGTTTTTTTTTTTTTTTAAATATATAAATTACAAATTTAAATTCTAAAAGAATATAATGCAACAAATTTCACAATCCAAAGTTTTAAAAATATAAAATTAAAAAAATTTATAAAATAGAATTTGAATACAGTTGTCTCTCATAAAGTGTGGATTCTCAATGCAGAACATTTTTCTTCAACTCAGGAATCCACCTGAAGTAACAACGTTCTTTTTGATTAAATAAAAATGTCATTTTGTTCATCCCAGAATTTTTCAGAATTTGTTTTCCTTAATAAATCTAAGGTAATTCGATAAAATTCAAAATTGTATTTTTTTTAACTATATCTAGTTTCAATTATTTGTTTTTGTTTTCAATTAACTGAATGATTTTTATTTTATTAATGACAAAATGTTTATGAAATAAAACATAACAAGTGCAAGGAGACATAACAGTTTACAAGGAAAACGGCCATATCGATAGATATGCATAAGTAGCATCCTTACAAACTTATTTTATGATCGATTTTGGGTCGTAATTTATTTTGAGTCATCATTAAACTACCAATGTTAGCCCCCATATCTATCTGGCAGATATGGGGGCAGAGAGGTTATTTTCAATAAAAGAGAGGGTACTTATTGTTTATAGGGACCATGAAGCCAAGCTTGCCCATACATAGGAATTACACCAACTTCTGATTTAATCAGGTCACCAATTACTGATAATACACATAGGTGTATCAAATACAACAATATCATCACTAATGATAACAATAAATATGAAATAGGAAAATATCACGATCACTACTGATAACTTTAAAAATTTAATATAATAATTTTGAGACATAACTTATCAAAAATATAAAAAAATTGTAAAAAGTTTTATTTAAAAAAATTAATAAAAAAAACACTGTTTGCACTAATTAGAATATTTTAATTTTCAGCAATTTAAAGATTCAGTGATTAAAAACCTCAGCGTTAAAAAAACAAAATTACCCTAAAATATTAAATATTAATCAAAATTTTAATAAAATATAAAATATTTCAATGATTCTCAAATAATAATTTTAAAACTTTATGAATAAAATTTTTGTCACTATTCAGAATTTTAAAATGTTGAATAATTTAGTAATTAAATTATTATAAACCGGAGTGATCAAAAGCCGCGGTGTTAGAAAAAAAATATTAAAATTATTCATATATATTTCTATGGTTACAGATAATAAACCACAATTTAAACACTGAATAAAGTGATAGAGATCTCCAGTTTATGTTCTTTATGAAATTAAAAAAGAAAATAAATAAAATTTTAGGCGCTTCTCATAATATTTTAATACAAACTCATTCTTAATAAAATTATTGAAAACAAATTATTGAAAGTCATAGAGTTTGAAAACCAAAACATTCCAAAATTATCTCTGATAAGTATTTTTATCGTCAGAAATAATAATTTAAAGATTGTACACAGAACTAGAGAAAAAAAATTTGGCATTTTTAAGAATATTTTAATATTTAAACAATTAAATGAGTAAATATGAACAATTTGAAACATATCAAAAATGAAACTCACAATGATATCAATGTAGTAATGGGACGGATTACAGTATATTGAAGAATTCCATGTTTACAAGCTTGAATGAAATACCTAGATAAAAATGCGAACTAATGAAAGAAAAATATTTATAATCTTTAATACAATCCAAATAAGATAAAAATAATTTAAAGAGTGATTAAAATAACACAAAACATCACACACATAGCACAAAATAAAGTTGTTGTGTGAGGTACAAAACTTTCAATTTCTATTCTACATACTGAAGTGAAGTATTTAATCAAATTCTTAAATTGTAACAATTATTTTGGTTATCATATGCAATAAGTGCACAAAATATCACAAGTCATACTAGCTTAAATATTTATGGAAATATGAATATTTTAATAAAAAAACAAATTTTTCTGTCTTTTGTCTTTTTTTTTTTTGCTTAAACTTAAAAAATAATCAGTATAATGAAACAAAATTTATAGAGCAATTTAAAATTAATTGCAAAATTTTTGCCTTGAAATTTGAAAAAAATTTGAAGACTGTGCAATACATAAGTCATTAAAGTAGTTATTTTATAGCACACATGCACAGAAAAAATTTAACATATTTTTTCAGAATTCGATGTCAGAATGTCAGATTTGAATATCTTAAAAAGCAACTTAAGTAGTTTTTACACTTTTTAGAAGAAAGTTCAAAATGATAAGGGGTATTCTACAAATAGTATTTAGTATCATAAGACAAATTCAGTAACAAATGATCAAACCTTACAATAAACGTTCATACACCAAAATATGATACTATAAGGAAAGAAAACATGCAAATGGAAAAACAGTTTTATGTGAGGGATGATCCCCAACAATACCAGTGTCATTTTTAATAAATCTTGTTTAATAGTACAAAATAAAATTTGTGGAAAACCCTTTATCATGTTGAGCTTCTTTTAAAGAAGTACGAAAAAAATTCAGAAAATTGCTTGAAACATTTGACACTTTAAAGATATTCAACTCGGCCTTTTTTTTATTAAGTACCAAATACAATTGACAACAAATTTTTAAAAAAAATCTAAATTTTCCTGAGCATGTGAAGTATAAAACTACTATTTCAATTAGACATTTCTTGCACAGTTTTAAACAAATTTTTCTCAAATTTTAAAGCTTAAAGCGATAATTTTGTAATTAATTTCAAATTGCTCCAAAAATTTTGTTTAATTTTATTGAATATTTTTAAAGAGTACAAAATGTAAGACAAAAAAATTAGTTTTTTATAAAATTGTCCATATCTCCACAAATATTTAAGCTAGGTTTACGAAATTTTGTGCAATTATCGCATATAGTAACCAAAATAATTGTCACGAGTAACAAATTTACTGCTATATTTTTTGGTAAAGGATATTCAAAAACACTATTTTAAGTTTGTAATTTCTTGTCGGTCTCTCAAAGCTCTCAAAACTTTTAACTTCACTGATAAGTATGAGAAATTGCTTAAACTAAGACTTCTAAATTCATAAAATAATTCTTTAAGTATTTTTTGAGAAAGATAAGACATGGGTTAGAACAGAAGTGATTCCATTATTTTGTCCAACACTTGTATATATATATACATATATATTAGAAGAAAAATTTTGAAGATAAACTAAAACAAAAAAAAATATTGCCTAACATGAAACTGAAAAGATTACCGCAGCAAAGAACCACAAAGGATAAAACCAAAATGCAATAATATGAAATAACATACTAAATATCACCTTGGGAATACCGCAACAGGAAAATTCGAAAAGCTTGTAACAGGAAATATCCTAAATATCAAAAAAGAAAAAGCATTAAAATAGAAATTGAAATGGAGGTAAAGACATACATGGTAGCTCTATCAAGGGGACATTACCATGTAGTCAGTGCGGAAGCAGACCCTGCGGTTGGCATCAACCAAGAAAGACAAAAAAAAAAACCAAAAGCAAATCAGTTGAAGATATGTCGTGATCTTCGAAAATTGAAATAAAACTACATAAATTAACAGATGAGATGAATTTTTTTTTTCCGGTTGAGAAGCAAAGGTTACAGGTTCAAGTATTTAATTAGTTTGCATGCAAAGATGGAGAACAAAAATCTATCTATAAATAAAAAATTTAAAGATATAGAGGAGACAAAAAAATATACTCTACAAAAAATTATTTAAGCTAATCAAATGGAAATACAGACAGGCACCCAATTATGTTTCAAGATGAACAAGGTAGGTAACTTGGAATTATATATTTTATACTTTTTCTCTCCAATTTTCATTCATTTAATTTTCATCATATGAATAGGATATTTAATATATACATATATTATATATATACCATATCTCCTTCCATATACCATATCTAACCAAAAAGTACAGTTATACCAGGGCTATCTCCTTCTTGGGCTGAGGGCCCAAGAAGGAGATAGCCCTGGTATAACTGTACTTTTTGTACACATAATCTTTAATAACTTTTGATTTATTCATCCCTTTCCACTCAGTTTTTGTCTCATTTCCTTCAGCGTAAAAAAAATATGTAGGAATTTGTACCTTAGTTGTTTAGTTTAGTATTTCAGATCCATAAAGAGGTATAGTCAAGAAGTTGTACTTTTTTTATATTTCTTACTTGCTAAATCCCTTATAAATTCTGAACTATTAGTTCCATTGACTTAATTTCATTCTTGTCATTCAATTTAACATTAAAAACAATACCTACCTCACTTGTCTAAATAGTAATGAAAGTTTATTCTCCTTATGACCTACTCATAACCTCAAGGGGAAGGAACAAATTTCAAAATTAGAAAACTGCCATATTGGACTCAAACTACAACTTTTAAAACCATTTCAAGTTTTCTCCTAATAATTTCTGTATTCAATTGCTTAGGTACTGGCCTATATATTGTACACACAAAAATTTGTTTTTAAAAAACTCAATAATATTTTTCAAATGACCTTTGTTTTAGAAGAAATAGTGATGAACATAAGGGGTTTTCTTAATAAATAATGAAAAAAATGAAAAAGGACTTACTTTCCAGCAGGACATGGTGGAAAACAGCAGAGAGGAAATATATATTTAACTGGTGGTCGAGTCTCTAATATTAATGTCATGTCCATTTCATAATACAGAAAATTCAGCAAAAATATCATAAAGTTATAAATTACATAAGCTTCATAACATTCACGTAGAACATCCAAATAAATACCAGTTTTTGGAAAAGCCAATGCTAACCACTATAAAAAAAATAAAAAAAATATTCTCAAAGTATGTAAAAGTACACATTCTGATAAATGCAATTTAAAAGAGAGAGAAGAAAAGCTTACTGCATTCAGGGCATATATTGGAACCATCCATAATATTCTACAAAAAGAAAAGGAAATTGTTTGTCATAATTTAGAGGGAACATGAAAATATCTTTACTGTGCAGACAAAAGTAGTGTTACAAAATAAAGCAAATGAATACAAAAAAAACAATATCTCTTGACATTTTTTCTAAAAGGAGAGCTTTTGTCTCTTCTATTAAACAGTATATAATGCAGAGATATATCTGTAAAAGGAAGAGTTTGTGCATGCATTTTCTCACAACTCCTGAACCATTTGAGCTAGGATCCGGAAATTCAGATAGCAGGTGAAAGGGGAAATTTTAACCACCCAATCATTCAAACATTTTAATTAGTCTCTTTAGGAGAGACATGTGAAAAAAAAATTTCTCATCTGTTTAGTATATGCCCTTGTTATAAATTCAACTGTAAACGATTTTTTTTTCTTTAAAAATTGAAAAGATAATACGAGTAATATTTGTTAGCTTACAGCTTTATTTAATCAAAACAGGAGGTCATTTGCCTATTCTTTAAAAATCGAATTTTTTTTATATATTATGTCCAATAAGCTCAATAACAAATGTGGATAGCTTGCTACTATTACTCACTGAATTAGTATTTAATTTATTTACAGCAATGCATTTACTTTGTTGATAGTTCCTCCATTGCAAGGTGTTCCCAGTGCTGGCAATAGGTATGAAAGGGGGGGTGCCAAATGAGATTCAGATTAAATGTTCTCAAAAAAATTTTATTTTCCCATTTTTTTCTCTAATATTGCTTGCTTGAAAAATATATTTACATGTTATTATTTTTTTAATTATATATTCTTAGAATTACTTTCTATAAGGTTTAGGTTAAATGAGAAAAAGTTTTACTGATGGAAAAAACAGCATGCAGCAATAAATCTACTTGTTTATAATTGAATATAAAGAGTTCCACATTTTCCAAAGGCTGAGATAGAGATGCGAACTTGTTAAGGACTGTGGATAAATATTTTGTAGGGGAAGTCATTGAATGTATGTTTCTTTATTTAATAAATTCGATTTATAGGGTTTTTACCAACTACTACTTTTAGATCATTTAACGGCTTATCTGAAAAGGCACTTTTTTAGAGTTGCATGCTGCATTTAACCTTTCATGACTTAACCAAATGACTTGGCAAAATAACCAAAAATTTGCAAATTTCAGTTTATAGTTCTCTACAGTTTTTTAAAATATGTTGTTGAATCTGGAGCAGTTATATCTATAGGTGAGACGAGCTGTAAACTTCACGCAATATTTTAAAAGTGTGAATGCTACACCAAAACCGGGAGGTAATGCATTTAAAGAATGACCATGTGAACTCTTCATTTAATTTTAATTTTTTTTATTTACTGTGTTATGTCTAGCTAATTTTATGAAAACAGGAAAAAAAATTTAAAAACAAAACATTACTTTGGAATGTAGGTTTAAAATTAAAAGATTTTTTTTTTGTAATGCTTTTACTTTTTAATCAAAGATAAAAAAAGAATGCAAGAATGATTTTTTTATGCTATGTCCGATGTGTCATTAATTATTTTATTACATATGATCTTTACTGTTTTTTTTTTTTAATGAAAAATCCTTTTTGAATACATTTTCAAAAATAAATGTATTTTAATTAAAAATGTATGTTGCATACTTTAAACTATTAATCATTTTGTTTTTTGTACAAATATGAAATAATAATAGGAATTGATTTTCTAATAAAAAACAGTGTGTGTTCAGATAGTTATGAGTCTTGGATGTGAACTACATGTGAACCTGTGTGCCAAATGTACTCTTAATATAAAATGTGAAATTGTTGATTTAAATCTTGATATTTAATGTAGAAAACACTTTGGAAAAATTTCTTGAAGATGAAATGTCTGCTTTTGATTTAACAATTTTCTTAATAAATGATTAGGGAGAGTAAAATGTAGATGTAGATGAAGAAAACACCAATGACTGGTTAAATTTTGATGCAAATGATCAGGAAACAGAACATTTAAGCAATAAAGAAATTTTAGGTGGAGTATTAGGTGCAGATGAGGGAAAAAAAAAGGAAGATCAGACTAAAAAATAAGTCATGATATACATATTGAAGAACAAATTCAATACAAAGAAGAGCAAGATGCTGTGATACTTTGTGCCAAAATTTTGCTAAAAAATCCGTCATATAATTTTAATAGAAAGGTCAGTGTAATGGCAGGTCATATTCTTAAGCAGAGTACAAAATGTAATTACCAAATAATAAATTAAGTAAATAACAATACAAATATAACAGCAATTGGCTTTCCCTTTTAGTTAATGATATCTTATACAACTCTTATAAAAGTAGGTTTATTATATAGAATCAAATGTTATTTTGGAGATATTTCATAGTTGTACATGAAGAAGATTTATGTATCCTCATCTACAACTAAAAACTAGAAAAAAACGTTCCAAGAAACTAAAACAAATATCCTAGAACTAGACCAACTCTAAGGGTATAACTCGCAGCCCCCTTCGGGCAAGCCTTAACATTAAATAAATAATAACAAGAAACTATAGCAATAAGATAGCACTTTAAAAAAACTTCATTTGGCTACAAAAATATGCAGATATCCACGTCAACTTTTTTTTAAACCTGCTTATTTTTGAGACCAAGTGAAGTTTTTTAATCAAGTGAAACCTCGACATATGTTTTTAAAGTTTTTGTAAGCTTAAAATCACTTTGGTGACTTGGCAATAGTAGTTGCATGAACAGATACCAATGCAGAAATATCTTAGAAGAGGAATCTGAATCAGAATTATCTCCAAATCTTGGCAACGTTAAAGCAATGGCCCACGAAAACTAATAAAACAAAGAGTTTTTTTACTTTAAATAAAATTAAGAAAAATATGTTCTAATACAGTTGAGTTTGTCTCGTAATGTGTAGATAAGGATACGAAAATATTCCCCAGATTTCCACACAGATAAGGGTGCTATATAAGAAATTGATATGTTATTTAAGGAATTATTTTGGTGAAAAGTAAATTTAATTATCTTTTTCTAATACCTTATGATATATCTTTGCAAATAAGGCTTATTATAGTGAACCAAATGCTGTGTTATTTCCCAGAAAGTAATGGGTAGGGCCATCATAACAAACACTCCACTTGTAAACCATGCTTGAACTTGGGGTGATGTTCCATTTTTTTGTAGTTTGACACAAAAGAAAGGTAACAAAACCAAAATAATCAGAGCATAAGATAACATCACAACTGGACGAATCCATAGTCTCCATCTCGAAAAAAACCAGCCCGTGCACATAGTTTATGATGAAATTTTATAAGATATTAAAAATAGAGACAGCTCTCATACATGGCTTAAAATAAAATATCATCAAGAAAACTGCTGTGTAAGCTTTTGGCTTCAAAATTAGGAAATAAAGCACATGCTTAAACTGATTTCTAAAATTTATTTAAAGTAATTTTTACAGCATAATAGCACTAATAGCTAACAAATTTTAGAAAGACTCATAACTATGTTTGTTTACATTCACTGTTGTCATGAGTCACAGTGACGTAATATTATGGCTTCCAACTTTTTATATGGAAAGAACTGAAAACGTTGAAAATATTCCAGTAAACAATGTAAATGCGCATAGAAAATGAACAACAAATTCTATCTTTGCAGTCAGATTTGAAAAAAATAGTTAGGGAGAATTAATTAAACTGAAACTTTGTTTAAAAACCCATTTGAATAAATATGTATTAAAAAAACTAGTTGACCTTGAAAAGAACTTCTTTCAAAATTTTATTTCCTTATCTTTGAATTTTAGAAATACAGCTTTTCCTTAATCGTTATCGGAATGTTCCCGTAAAAAAATAAATAAATAAAAAAGGACCCAAGACGGATGACAACAAAGCTAAATATACTGTCGTGAGACGATATAATGATTTTACATTTGCAGGAAATTTTAGAGAAAATATTTTTGTGCATTTTATTTTCTTAGATTTTTCCTTATTAGAAATTGTAAGTCTCTCTTGAGTTTAATAAGTAAGTAATTAATCCTCTTTGCATTGAAAATGACGTTTTTGTTCTCATATCCATTTATTCTATATAAATTTTGCCGGAAGGTGCTCTTACTTATATTTTTAAAATATTTTATACTACTTTAGAATTCTAATATTTTTTAGTTTATAATCTTAGTTATATCAATATAATATTCTATATATATATCAATATAATATATTAATATAATATATTTATATATCTTAGTTATATCAATATATAATTTTTTCTTTAAGGAAATAAATTTCTATTTTTAACCATAAATTCCATGCTTATTTGAATGAATTTCGTAAAACTTCAAAACATTTTTTCCAATATATGTAGGGAAACTATTAGTGATTACATAATCTTCTTTGATTCAAGGAATAAATAATGAATAAGATTTAAGATATGTTTTTTCTTATATGATATCACATACATGATTACTAGATTAAATTCTGTTTCATTGCTTTGAATTACTACACTATTTTGAAAAAAAAAATGACGATTTTTGGATTAAGTCTTAGTCAGAGATAAAGTCTTAGAATAATAAACCTATTTCTTAAAATGACCTAATTATACTTAGTGATAGGTTCTGAATTTAAAAACATACCTTAAAATATTGGTGATTTTTTTAAACAAGATTAAATGCAAATAATTACATTTAATTTTATTAAAATTAATGATCTTTAAATTATTTACCTGAGATATTCCCATTTTGGTAACTTGGTCCATGTGTCAATTCCAAAACAGAGTTATTGTGGTGCCTACTGCCTCTCCTGATATATTCCTCCTTCCTAATATTTGGTTAAAGCAAGAAGATTTGCCAATTTTTATATTATCGCTAAAATACAGTAGTACAGCAGTTATAGAAAAATAATTATAATAAGTATAAGTAGTTATTATAAATATGGTTGGCAGATTGTACAGCAATGATAATCTTGTTTTAAAAGTTTTGGTATTTTTTTAAAAAAAGAATACCTAATTAAAATATTACTGTTAATTTTTAAAATGAGAATAATTGTGTTTATAGGAGGAAATATTCATGTTTAAATACATATTTTTTACTTAATTCTTTATGCATGCAGTTTAATGTTATTTATTAATATTTGTAGGTGGTTATGGCGTCTAACAGTCCTATGAGCGAGGAAACAGATAAGCAATTAGAATTACTTGAGCTTATTAAAAACAATCACGATGAGGCTTACTTGTATGTCTCTCAAGGTCTTGCCTATCAAGAGCAAAAACAATACAGTCTTGCCACTGACATGTATAGAAAGGGACTGGATAAAATTAATGCAGCATTGGATGTTAGATGTGATAAGGAATATTGTAAAGGTCCGAAGTGGGATAATGCAAAAAAGCTTCAAGAAAAGATGAAGAAAACGTCTCAGTTGATTCGTAGTCAACTCCAGGGTATTTCTTTTGACAGTGCGTTTGCTAACCCTCCTTATACACCTCCAGAGCCATTTGAAATGCCTCCAAGCTACGACGAAGCATGTGAACATGACTTTGTTGTTGTACCTAGGCGTTCATCGTACCCGGTAGAAGTGAATGGTGCGAATCATAGTGATGATAAAAGTCGGAGGAACAGTGCGGAAGTGGCAGAGCTGTTTTGTGTGCCTGAAGGTGTGCAGTTATTTTTCGTTTCATATGATGGTTCTGTGACTACAAACAGCACTCAAACCTCTCTGTATGTTTATCAGTTTATTGATAATAAAGATGTTGAAATAAAACCTCCTGCCTGGCTACAAATCGGAAGTTGGACTTATCCCCTTATACCTGGACAATCACCAGCTTTAGAGAGTAGCTATGGTGCTTTCCTATTTCCTAATGTAGGAAATGCAAGAGGCAAGATAAATATTTTTTTTCTGATGTCTTTCTGCTTTCCTTTTCTTAATTTTAATTTGAATACCGAATATATTTTCTTGCTATGTAGATTTAAATATTAAATTTTAGTTAGGTAAATTTTCTTCTTATTATGCTTATTTTTTTCATGACAACTTCCTGTTTTTAATTATGAATGTAAGGAATAGTGATTTGGCTGAATGCCGAATATTCGGCGAAAAAAATTGGCCGAATAGCAAATTTTTTTTTAAATGAAAATTATTCATAAATATTATTTATATAGAAATAAGTTTAGTCATTATAGAAAAATAATCAAAACTTAGCTGTATTATTGGTATCCCCCATATCAATGGAGCATGCCGGGGAAAAAGCGTTAATAGAAAGGTTTAAGATAATAATGATAATTAGATATTACGAGGATATTTCCGTATCGTGATCTGTTGTGCCAAATACATTTGCCAAGGTGCCAAATTGTTTTGAAATTGCGCATTTAAAAAAAAACATGTCGATATTTTCCCGGGCATTTCACTTTTATACAGAAACAAAAATTCTGTTCTTGTTGTACCATGTTTTTAAAGTATTCATTAATTTTTAATTTTCTATATTACAATTTGATGCTAAACTGTATATTTATCTCTGTTAGTGTGACATAACCTCTGTCTGATTATCATGTAGTTTTAACGTTCATTGTAAATTAAATTTTAAATTGTATATTTACCTCTGTTAATATGACTCCTCTCATTTGTTTTTCTGATGAAGGTGTACTTTATATGATACAGGTTTAGGTTTTTTAATAAATTTTATAACTTAATTTAAATGATGCTTTTATTCATTCGTTTGTTTTTGTAGTGAAACTATCTTTTACCCTGAATTTTTATTTCTGCCTGAGAATCTTCAGGCAACATTTAACTTTCAATTTACATTCTTAAAAATGTCTTCAAAATAATTTCAGATTCTGCTGTTGGTGTAGTTTTACCTCCTTCTGTCAGTTCAGAAGAAAGGGCAGCCTTTTTGCAGTTGTTGCATCAGCTTACTGCACTTAAGGAAGAAAGAAGAATTGAATTGAAAGATGCTGAAGTTCAAGCAGAGCATACATCATCACCATCATCTCCTATAAGTGAAACAATTTCAAAAGGCATTGTTACAGGTGAGTTAAATTGAATGATTACAAAATTTTTATGTTCCCATTATAAAGGATTTTTTTTATTTTTTTTATGATAAAATATTTTGTCCCAATTTTTAGCCTGAATTTTGTGTGTTTTGAACTGCTAATGTTCTGTGTATATAAATGAAGATTTTAAAGGAATTTATTTTAAAAATCAAAAAATTTTGATTTACAGCTTTATTTGAATTAGAGACACACATTAAAATTGCTTAATTTTTAGCTCAAGTTTATGAGCCATCCATTATTTATATATCACTTGAATTTCAAATTATAAATATAGAACTTGTTATCAAACCACTAGTTATCATATTGAATTTTTAAATTGTAAATTGAGAGATCAACCTCAAAATTACTTATGTACAAAAACATTAAAGGGCGTATTCAAACTGTTTTTGTTTCCAGATTATTGAAACCCCACTTTAAAATCATTTGTTTGATGAAGTCATGAACTTAATTGGGTATAATATGAAAAAAGCACAACTACTTCCACTTACTAGGAATAACATTTACCTTTTAGTTTAATTAATAAACTGAGTTTTAAATATGTTTACTAAATTCATAATATGTTTACTAAATTCATAAACTTCGGTAAAACAACAATATAAATTATTTCCAAAGGAACTAGACTAATACAATTCCAACCTGGCGAGTAGCGACTTATAAACAAGACACTCCGTTTGATGCTTTTACTTGTTGCTAGAAATCAGGTTTGCAGAAAATGCTGTTTACTAGTTAAATTTAGTAGGAATAACACGATCTGTGACGTAGACTATAGTATACCCAATTAAAAAAATTTGTAATGTTCTATTTTATACATGTTGTTTTTTTTTTTTTTAATGAGATGTATTTATGAAATTTTAAGTGATTAATTTTTATTTTATAGCTATAACATAACTATAAAACTTTATGTGTAATGGCCTCAATCAATTTTAAATTGTTCATTGATGAATTAATAAAATTATGCTCAAAATTGTTAAAACCATCTCATCCAAACAATGTAATTCTGAAATTGGAAATAGTATATGACCACTTTTTTAATGCTCACTTTTATAGCTGTTTTCTGTCTAATAATTAATAAATAAATTTTGTTCCCTCTTTCCTTGCCTAAGACCTGTTTTAATCATTCCACTCGGCAATGACGTCATATATGTAATGACCACCTCTGTATGATGACTGTCTCTATTTGTGACCACCACAGAATTCATTCCTTAGACTTTGTGTTGAAGAAAACCTTTAGGCAAGATCATCAAAACCTCCCCCCAGCTACCAGGCAAGCCTCTACACCAAATGCGGAAAAAGTCAATGAGGAAACGTTGGAAAATTTAACTTGATTCATAAAATAAGCTTTTCTTTTCTATAGTTTTTGTTTCAAATTTTTTTACATAATTTTAACTATTTAATAAAAAGATGTTTCATGATATCTAGCATATCAATTGATCAATTTATGTGCCTTGTACTCAACCTGTTGTAAACATAAACTGAAATCATACTTGTATGATTTTTCAACATTTGGTTGATACCATTTTCCCAAATTTATTTTTAAATAAAGTTGTGCAAATTTTTAATTTATTATCCTGAGAGGAGAAAGAATTTGAAATTTGCATATTGGACATTCTTCTCAGATGCAAGAACTGTCACAAAATTTTAAAAGAGCATTTTCAATCACTACTTACCCGTGACACATATTAAAGGAGAAGTAAATTACATATTTGTTAACTAAATTAAAGAAATATTTTTAATTTATTAATGCATTTATAAATTTATTAACAAAAAAAGAGTGATTCATTATAGTGCAGTAATTAATAAGATGGTGAATGAAATTTAAATTCATTTATATATTTTTTATTTTTGAATTTATTTGTTAGTTTTAGCTTTTAATAGTGTATTTGTGAACATGAACTTGGTGCCCTTTATGGCTGTGCCTGAAGACAGTTATTCCCTCTTGTCACCCTCTGGCTATGCCAGTACTTCTTCAGTTTATATCTTTTCTAACAAATCCTTGATTTTGTGCACTGTTATTTAGAAAATTACTGTTTGAAATATTGCTTGATTTTTACTCATTTAGGTGCTGAATATTTATCTGCTGGAATTGTAAAAGGGGCTGCATTAAGCAGCGATCTGATTCATAAAGGTGCTACGAAAGCAAGGCAAAGGATAAGCCCCGAAGATAAACCTGTTGTTGTAGATCCTAGAGTTAGAGAAGGCTTAAGAATTGCACATGAAGCATCTGGTTGTGCTTTAAAAGCTACTGGATATTTAGGTAAAAAAAAAACTTTTTTTGTTTTGATCACAACATATAATAATAAAAAGTTTATCTTTATATTAAGTTGTGTGAATGAGTATTTGATACTTTCTTATTTTTAAAGAGCTATGAAATTTATCCCAAAGGTAGATGATTTTTATGGCTGGGGTATCATTTTCTCTGCAATAGTGTGCTTATCTTTTAATAATATTTAAACTTTATCATATCTGGTAACTTTGATACTCATAAAATTTATTGGGATTAGACCAATGTTTTTCTAAATCTCTCTCTAGGATTTTGACAGTGCCTTGGAAATTTATCGTAATAGTGGATTTCTCATAATATGCCATACTTTTTGTATAGAGCTTTTACTGTGCGTATATATATTATGTGTGTGTGTTACGGTGTTAAAATATGTTGAATTTAATATATAGTCTTGAATACCGAAAGGGTACTTTAAAATTACACATACAGAGAAGTAATGCTATAATTTTATTAAATGCGAAAGGGTTTAGGGCCAGACCCACCACAATGGGGCATCTACATTATGACTTCTAGATTGAGAAGAAGGATTTGACCTTGGATGGGTTTCTGGACAATATCTTTAAAAATCACTTAGCAGCATGGGACTGATCAATTTTTCATGACAAAGATCATATCATCACATTGACTAACATGAGTCAATCAATATTCTTACTCGATTCCTTGGAATGGTTTTAATTGATTGTGTGTTAGATAATGTGCTCTATTTATAGATTAGATTTAGTATTTCATTCTTTTAACATTACACAATACGCCTTTAGTGTCATGGGAAATTGATCAGTCTCGCATTACTTTGATTGATTAATATTTAAATATATTGTACAGAAAGATATAAAAACCTTCTCCAAACTCATATACTTCTTCTCAATCTAACAGTCATTATGTAGAGGGAGCATTGTTGCGAGTCTGCCTTGATTCCCTTTTCTATTCAATAAAATTGTGACACCACTTTGTTATTCAAGACTGCCTTCTCAATTCAAAATATCTTTCCCCATAACATACATACACACATAGTGAAATAAATTTATTTGTAATTTATGTATCATATCTATCTCCTATGTATTCTAACTATACTTTTTTTCTTAACTTTCTTTTAAGTGCGTAAGCTAGGAGATTTGACAGTGAGCTTGGGCAGACAGTTGGCACCTCATATTCGTGAACAAAGTACTAAACTTTTAACTTCAGCTTTTAGAAGAGATCCGGCTGATGCTAAGGATACAGTCGATGGAGTTCTTACCGTGGCTGCCGGTGGCTTGCAAGGTAAATATGTGTTCCCTCTTGTTAAGAGTAAAGGACAAAATATATATGTAGTAGAAACTAATTTTTTTCAGTGGTGACTTTTTGCAAAAATGTCAAAAAAGTAACTTAAGGAAGAGGTTGACCGACATATATCATCATATATATTGTTGTATATAAATACCTAAAAAATTCACAAGCTAACAGATGATACTAAAAAATATTACAGCACAGACGAAAAAGGGTTGTAGTTTGTAATTAAATCTAAATTCTTTAAATATTTTTGTATATGCTTTGTATATTTAACTGGTAGCAAGCTGGATAGCGCTGCTTAACTAAATGTTCTTCTCAATGAAAAATCCCTTAGGAATATGAATATACGGTTAATTTGTTAATGAAGGGTAAAATTCGCTTAGGGCGAATTACATCAGTAGTATGACCGATGAACAACAAACAAAAGGTGCAGTTGGTTTGCTGAGCTCTTTCTTTGAAAAAGATTGATTTGCAGTTTCACTGTAACCTTTTTTTTTTTTTGCTGAAATATGGCACACAAAATTAAATTTTCAAATCAGCAGATTATTATTATTTTTTTGCACTTTGTTTCTCCTTCTTAAAAACAATCTATTATGTATGTGTTGCAAAAAAGGCCTGATATTAATCAGATTTTTTTGTAAAATGTCTGGATTTTTATTTTGAACCTCTATAAAGCCTGCATTACAGTTAAAAACTAATATGATTTGTTAATAGGATATATTTTAATCAGTTTAGTGTTTGGAAAAAGATGTCGAAGACAGTAATTTTGTTCTGTCATGTATATTTCCACTTTAGTTAGAAGTTATTTTATGTTGATAAATATCATTATTTTTTAGTATTTCAGTTTTCAACATTTAATACTAATAAGTTAGTTGTATGTCAAGACATTAACATGAAACAAAATATTAAATAGTATTAGTATTAACTTGGAGTAAAGAAGCTGGTTCAGATGTAAAGCAATTTTGTTTAATATTTTGTAAAGTTTTTGTTACATTGTTAAAAATTTTGTTTCACAGTTTGAGTCATTTGTTTTTTTAAATTATTAATAATTATTTCAGGTTTCTCAACTATTTATATGGGTTTAGAGAATGCAGCTAGGATGTTAGCTTATAGTCTTAGTGCTGAGACAGTTAACATAGTTGGCCATAAGTAAGTTGATGTTTGCAACGTGATTTTAAATTTTCCTTTAATTTTTATGATAAGTTATTTCAACTTATTTGAGCATCACAATGTTAAGTAGTAGTTCTACAACATGCTTTACAAGAACCGTATTCACTCAACAACAGTATGAAATTTTACACAAATACTCCCATGAGCAGAATTGAATCAACATGACTATATATGATTACTATAGTTTTGCCAGTGTCCATCCAAAATAGACATTATCTCTACAGTTGGAAGAATATAAAAATAAAAAGATGAAGTAAATGAAAGAGTTATAAATCTTATTTAAAAAAGAAAATGAGTATTTTCAAATCAATATTTAAGTACCATGAACAGTTGTAAGATCATGGCATGTGATGTCACCACCATAGCAATTGCTACGCATAACAAAATTAAAAGCTGAAGTCGGTAAATAAAAAATAATTGATTAAAAGAGGTTACTTTTTAAATATTTCTGATGAGCGGTCAGATGTACAATCGATTTATTGTATAATCAAGGCGAATCAACAATACCTAAGTTGAAAACTTGGATAAATTAATAGAATGGACTTTTTTTTATTCAACAATTAGTAATAAGTTTGTTTAATATTATTTGCAAAACATGATCATTTCAAGAGAAATGTCAGTGTTGGGTGATCTTTCCCAAAATAAGGGGAAGAATTTTGCAATCATCGTCACTTAATAAACTCTTAAATTATTCTGTGGGGACTGCCATTGTTCTGCCGTCACAGTTTAGAGCGTTTTTTACTGAAGAGCATATGTGTATTAACCATAGCAATACAACTAGTTATCTAAATTGTTTCTTTTGTATAGTACATTTTGTATAGTACATTTTGAAATAATCGAATTTGTAATACAAATTAGCTTACTACATCTCTGTATCTCCTTAGAAAGATATTTGCATGAATTAACTCAATCCTTATTACAGATATGGTGGAGAAGCTGGTGAAGTGGTCGGTGATGCTGTATCATCAATTGGAAATTTAGCATTAACCACGCATAATGTTCAATCATTAGGAGTTAAATCCATTGCAAAAAAAACAGCTAAAGATACCGGAAAAGCAATTCTAAAAGACTATAGTGAACGAGTTAATTTACCTGATAAGTAACTATGAATATGGGCTGCTATTGTTTTAAGTATTTTTATTTTACTGTCAAGCTACCAAAAGAACTGCCCTAGACACTAGACTCGTGATTTAAAGGTTTCAGATCTGAGTCACTACCTATAGTACTGTGGGGTTTTATACTCTATTTTGGCTAAAAAAATTAAAGTTTCAGCTACGAATTTTAAAAGCAATGCAGTGATAACGAATCAAGCAAGTTTGCAACTTGTGGTTGTGTTTTATCATTTACAAAATAGCAGCTTTAATATCAGACTCTTTTATCTAGAGCAGTTTTTCTGTCCGCTGAATGGTATTTACATATTGTTATTATGTTTGTTAACATGTTGTACATTTATTGAGTTTGTTTGCGAACTTGAAAATTCTGTATTGCTCTCTTTATTTAAAAAATATGCACACACACTTATTGTAAAATATACAGAATTCAGAAGTTCAGATTTTTAAAAAAATTATTTTAACAGGTTTTATTTTACATTAATGTTTAATTAAATGCGTTAATGTTTGTTATGTAAATAATTACCAACATTATAGTAAAGTTAGAGTATACTAAAAGTTCTTGTTTAGCTCATTTATTTTACAAAGCATTGAAATGCTAAAATTTTTTACAAAACTTTCTTAATTAGCTTTTCAATCTTTGTTAACTACTATTACTTTTCTTAAAATTTAACACTTTTCTTTTAAAAATTTGCTTTAGGAGTCATCCGTATAATTAATAAAAGAATACCTCTAATTTATAAATATTTATATATTGATTAGACAGTTGGTCTCAAAATTGTTTTTACTCTATGACCACCTTTGCTAACAACTGGCTGTTGAGCAACTACGAGTCCATAACAAACAAGCATTGCTTAAACTCTATTAAAATCATAATATTTTATAACTGATCAAAGAACAGTCAACATGCTGAGTTTTAAAAAAAAACTCCTTGGAAATTTTATTTTTTGCGAGTTGCTTTTTAATATTTCATAGTTCTATAGAAAAATCATAATAATTTGAATACTTAGAAGTTTTATTAGCTTATTTTCTACATACTTCAAACATGGGAGAAAAAAAGATTTTTTAGTTGACAAAATAGAAGCTCCTTTTATTTTCTGGATTCTTGTTATACTATTTATTAACACTAATTTATATTGTTAGTAATAAATTCTATTATAAATGTTATAAACTACTGCTTAGAGTTTTACTAATAAATTTGATTATCTACTTTTAATACATATATTTATTAAATTAAAATTATTAAGATTTCACCTGTACTGTGATAAAAAAAAAAAGTAGAATATATTTCTATATATTTTGAGCTTAGAGAATTATTGCTCTTTGTCTATTTTTGTATTGATATTGTTATTGTAATTAAACAGGATTTTTCAAAGGCAAATGTAAAATAAAAGAACCATGTTTATGCACTAATTTGATTGTCAAAGTAAATTTAAACTATTTTGATATTAGTTAGATGATTATAGTAATATTATACAAGATTTATATTACTTAGAGCTACATAACTGTGTGCTTTCGAGACAAACAAATAAATATTTAATTATTTTTATTGGTTTAATTTTGCAAATGATTTGCAATGTCTATATTTAATTATGTGTACTTATAAAGCTTAATTAATTCAAACTTATTGATACAAAGTCGTCAGAAACCGTCAAACAGATGATTTGGCCAGTGAGATTTTTTAAAGAAGAACTTAATGGTTGCAAATTTTTCATAATTTATTTATAAAGTTTTTTCAACTAAGTTTATAAAACAGGAGTAAAATCTTTACTTACAATTATACTTCTAATAAATTTATTAAAAAAGACTGGTTTATTTCATGATGCATTAAACCAGTCTTTTTTAAAACATATTTTAAATATTTTTCTTTGTGAATGATGTTTGTTCTACATCAAAAAATAGTTTCTTCCCATGTTATCTCAAAGAGTGTTCAGTTGAAAAAGTGTGTCCGTCCTTGTAGCATAATGGTTCATTTCCACAAGAATTAAAACAATGCAATTCAAATTTTTACAGATTTTGTGATTGGATAAAAATGTTGCACTTAACATTAAAATATTGGTACTGAAATAAAAGTTTATTCATACTTACCATCAGATTATATTCAATGCATATATACACCTTTAATTTTGTTACTTCAACAATATTTAACAACAAACCCCAAAAAATATTTTCATGCTAAAATTAAGTATTAATTTATAAACTGTATTTTAAGCTAAAAATATAAATAAATAAAATAAAATGAAAACTTTGTTAGTCAAAGTACTTTAAGAAGGTAATAATGTTAAAGGAAGCATTTGTTTTGTTTAATTGAAAAGAAGAGCTTTTTAAACTATGTTATGTGTAAATTTTTGCTTTAGGAAATCTAAATTAAATGTATAAAAGTTTTATATTTCATGGTTATATGATTAATTTTGTTTTCTAACTTAACTGATGTAATTTACAGCTTTAATGTTGTTTATGAATAAGCAATTATAGTAGAGAAACTGCTTATACATTAAAGTAATAAAAAGATTTTTACTGTTTTTATAAAACTCTTTTTAAACTGTTAAGAAGCTAGCATTTTTCATTGCACATTGTCAATACTTGCCAGATTGCATCAAGCACAAATGTATGCATGCAATTTTTATGACATAAAACAGATTTTATTTTTCTACGATTCTTTTGTGTGTACGAACAGAACTATTGATTTATTAATTTGATTTTCAGAAATGTTTATACAAAATAGTGTATAGCATTTAATAAAAATGAAGATTATGTAAATAGGAATATTTGAATAGTTCTGTTCTTCAAATATTTTTCCACAAAGAATGACAAAATAATATTTTTTAATCTAATTATTTTTTTAATAATCTAATTAATATGATCTTCTGTGTTATTGATTAGAAATTTGTCATATACAAGTATAAAGAGGCACATTAAATAATAAAAATTTTATTTGTTTATATCTTATTGTTTTAGTATAAGTTGGAAAAGTAATTTTGAACTAGGTCGAACATCTCTATTTTTAAAAAAAAAGTTTGACTTTGTAAGCAAAACCTTTCAACTGATGCAAAAAAAAAACTTAAGAAACTGCAGTAATAATTTTAAAAAAAGTGTGAGATTTTCCACTTATTAAAAACAACGATAAATAAAATTTTATTTCATTTTTTTAATTAGTGAAATTATGGCAAATCTTATTGGATTGACCTTAACTCTTAATTGTAGATTATCCCATTTTTGAAACTTTGGTGACTTTATAATATTTTGAAGTAAATAATTTTTAAATAAAAAATAGCTGTAGGTTTTCCTTTAAAAAAATGCCTATTATTAAATGCTATGATAAATCACATTACAAAATAATCACCAGCAGTAATTATAAAAAATTATATTTCTTTTTATCTGGATGAAATTCAAATTACTTAAAATTGTTGCTTAAAAAATAATTTCAAAAAGTTCTTCACAATAAAAATTTTCTTAAATAAGTTTTAAATATTTAAGGTGGTATATTAAATGGTAGTATTCTAGAAATAATTACATTTCAATAAAATAACTAATTAACTTGTTCTCAGGGATAATTACTGTTGTTTAATGATGATCTTATGTTGCTTCCAAAATAGAATCTTAGATAAAGCAAGGTTTGACAGAATCTAATTAGAACATTTTTGTTAAAACGCTGCTTGATTGTAACTAAATAAATTGTTTAAAAAAAATTACAATAATTTTGTGTTTAGCTTTAACATTACATTTTCTTTTAAGATGTTGCATTACATTTCAGAAAGCTTTCATGATTATGAAAGGTTTTTAGTATGTTTTATGGTTTTAAAAATAGAATGGAGTTAGGTAGTTACGCTGCAAAAAAATTTAATTGAACATTTTTATGAGTTAGAAATATTTAATAAAACTGGAGAATTGACTGATTCTCATTTCAGCTGATCTATCAGTTTATCTTATTTTCAGTTACTAAATACCAGTTAAATTTCAACTTTCAAACAACTTAAAAATAGTATTCATTTTAATAATATTTGAATAATTGTAGCTTTTAATTTGATCACTTTATCCCAAAAAACTAGCCTATTGAGTTTATTTATTTGTATAATACAATAAATAATTCATAATTTATGTATGATTATTTCATAAAATTAAGCCAACTACGCTATAGTTCTTGATTTAAAAATTAAAGAGAAATGGCGACACCAGTTATGCTTTTAGTTGTTTTTATCAATCAAAATTATTAAAAAAACAAACTTTTTAAAGTATACTTAACCATAGAGGAAAATGGTACGTGTATTAAACGATCATGCCAACATTAGTATACTCTGTTTTATTCATAAATAAAATTAATTCCCAGAATTGTATTTTTAAAGATTTACTTTGAATTTATTTAAGAAAATTAATTTTAATAAAACACCATTTTTTTCGAAACTTTATTAAATATTAGCTTAAAAAGCATTTAAAAACCAAAAATTGCCCACTGGCGGTTTTGCAAGTAAAGTTTCTTATTTTAACCTGCAGTCTTTGCATAGCAAAACTGGTTTTTCCATGTTATTAGGTAGTAAAATAGTGTGAAACGGAGAAACATTATCCCAATATTGTCTATTTTTTAAACTGTCAGTGGGTTAAAATAAAAACTATTGTTTTTTTGAAATATAAATTCTATAGGTATAACCTCCAAGATACCTAAATTTTCGATAAATAGATTGCTATCCGTTTTGTGAGGATTTGGAAACAATAAATTTCATCTATAAATGCAATCTAAAAATTAGTTTATTTTTAATTCTGTTGATTGGGGGCAAAATGACTTAGTTAAATTTGATTTTCCAGGATCAAAGTATTTTGCATATGTTTTATCAAATGCAAACATTAAAAATATTTAACAATCAAAATATTACAAATGCTGAAATTATCTTTCATAACAAGTCATACTATAAAATTTCTCTTATTGATGACCTATCAGCATAAAGTAATCGGTGTGCAATTTTAGTTGTATTTTTTCTGAAGTATCTTTACTTCCTAAAATTTCTTTTAATCTGAAAAAGAAATATAAATTAATAATGTCATTTATTTAAAGTGTATTAAATGTTATAAGAAAAGAAAAACTGTACAATGCCAAACAATAAGCATTTTGTACTAATTTCTTTTCTTTACGGCAGATTTAGGCTTCCTGCTATGGAATATTTTTAATAAATAATAGTGTCAAAATATTTTCAGCATTGTGCAAAATTTAACTGATAAATCCAGATGCTTTCGGTTCTTCAAATAATATGCATAACCTTAATTTGATAATTAAATATTATGAGACCTGACCAGTAGATCATCTGCCTTCTATTATCCAGGTATGAGAATTCATCGCTAATTTCTGCTTTTTTATGATTTTTTTCCCGACCTCTGATTTTTGTTTGATTTTAATCCGATTTCCACTATAATACTATTTTTAAAAAATTGCATGTTAGGGAAATGAAATCTGGAGTTGAACATAGTGGCATTTTGTTACACCGCGAAAAACACTCAGTTATAGAATGCACTAAACTCTTTCATTTAAAAAAAAAGTTACAAATTTGAGGTGTAATTGTCTCCACTAGATTGGTCATATATTGATTTTTCGAAATTTGCATATCGTAATAGTATGTTAAAAAAGATCAAAATTTGACCAAAAAAAAACTATGTGGAAATCCTAAACTCTCGGAAAACGCGATCAACAAAACAATGCGGACAATTGAGTGCATGAAAAAGTGATCTAAAAAAAAAATTTTTTTTTTTAAGTGATTTAATATAAAGAATTTAAAAAATTTCTGAACATCCATGGCAAAAACAAAAATGCGATCGATAAAACCACGTGAGTTTAGGGGTAAATCGTCAAGAATCCAGGGCGTAAAAAAAGCGATTCTTCAAATGTGTGATTTGAATATTCTCGTGTATGGTGTTAGGTTTCATGTCTCATGTACCTATGGGGTGTAGTGTGGCAGGCCTCCTTGTGGTGCACCCTGGGTAACGCTGAATCTGCTACAGCCTTCGCCAATTTCTTGCTGTCTTGTACTGATTTTGAAGACTATATGAAGGTTTTTAAAAATGTTTTAAAAAACTGTCCTTTCAAGGGCACGGACAACCCCGGCCTTAAGTTTCTTTTCTGGAATGCCGGTGGCCTTACTATTGACTAGTTTACTGAACTTAAATATATTATTTCTCATGAAAAACCTGATGCAATTGGCATTGCTGAAAGCGGCTCATCTGCTGACAAGCTTGAATTTTTCCCAATGAAGAACTATAAATCATATTCTCTTAGACGTTCTCGCCAAATAGCATCTGGAATTGTTATATTCGTTAAAGACACTCTCATTGCAGAACCACTGATTAAACATACCATGACATCCTCTGACTTTTTGGAAGCAATTGAATTGAGAGTGTGGAAAAACAACATTGGCTTTCGTATTTCATTCATTTATAATCCACCTCGAAATAAACCTGACCTAAATTCTCTCATTGTGGATTGGAATAAACACTCCATTATTTTAGGTGATTTTAACGCCCACTCCACCAGATGGGGTTATGACCAAAACTGCCCTATTGGCAATTTGGTAGAAGATTTTATTGATACAAATCAGATTGATTTTATTGAAAACTCAAAGGCCTCACCTACTTTTCTTTCATATGGGGGCAGTTCTTCTCATCCTGACTTATTGCTGTCTCACCCACGATTAACACCTTTGATAAAACACGACCTTATCATGGCTCCTGGTGGTGCTGGTCATAAGATCCTTTCTGTGATTATCTCAGAGCCAAGACTGACTAAAGAACGCAGAATTACTCGATGGAACTTGAGCAAGGCTAACTGGAAGAAGTATGCAGAATTAACAGATTCACTTTTGGGAAACTGCCCTTTACATGAAAATAATGACACGGCCCTTGATCGGATCGTGATCACAATCTTGCAACGTGCCAATGCTTGTGTCCCCAGGGGTCACATTAAAAATGCAAAACCTTTCTGGAATGATAAACTTCAGGCGAACAAGGAAGAAAAAGACCATGCAAGAGCTAGGGCAGAATCCACTGGCCTCCTAGAGGATTTTATCTCCTTAAGAAAAAGCCAGGCCATTTTAAAGAAAGAGATATTAATTGCAAAACGCTCTTCTTTTAGCAAGTTTCTGGAAAATATGAACTATCGAAAAGATGGACCAAAAGCTTTTAGATTTCTATCTGCTTTAAATGGAAAGCGCACACAACCTTGCAAACAACCTTTGAAGGTTAGCAATAGAACTTTAACCTCAAACAAAGATATTGCCAAAGCTTTTTTGAAACTTTATCGCAAGATTAGTAATTTTTACCCGATGACTAGGATTAAGAGGGGTGAAATAAATCCCTCTGGTGATAACCCAGAATGGAACTGCCTTTTCTCCTCACCTTTCACTGTTAAGGAATTTCAGAGAGGACTCCGTTGCTTGAAGAGAGGAAAGAGTGCTGGTCCTGATGGCATCCTCCCTGAATTTATTTTGGAACTTGGCGTTAAAGCTGAACAAGCAATCCTTAATTTTATAAACAAAACTTGGGGTGGCACTTTCCCGAGCCTCTGGAGAAAGGCTGATGTTACACCTATTTTGAAACATGGGAAAGACCCGACGGACATCCAAAATTTTAGACCAATTTCCTTGACCTGTATCCTAAGTAAGCTAACTGAAAGAATGGTCGTTGATTGGCTTCAGTTCTTTTTGGACTATGGTGGCCATATCTCTGAGAGACAGGCTGGTTTCAGATGTGGATACAATACAACGGACAGATTGTCAGACTTTCACAGCATATTAAGGACGGCTTCAGAGGAAGCAAAGTACACTTGCTGTCTTCGTTGATTTTAAATCGGCGTTTGACAGAGTTTGGAGAAAATTGCTTCTTAAGAAGTTGCTTCATAAGAAAGTGTATGGAAATCTTTTTAAGTGGATTAGTGATTTTCTTTCACAAAGATTCTTGAACATTAAATATGGCAATTCTCAATCAGGGTATGGACAAACCAGGCAGGGCCTTCCACAGGGCTCAGTTTTAAGTCCTGTCCTCTTAAATGTTATGGTAAATGACCTTTTGTGCTACATTAAAAAATGCTGTTCCAGAGACTGAATCTTTGTTGTATGCCGATGACCTTGTTATTTGGTCTACTGGCTCTGATATCTCTATGCTGGAGAAAACACTCAATTTGGCTTTAGAGGCTTTGGCAACCTGGACCCTGGACAACGAATTCAAGGTTAACCCAGAAAAGACAAATTTTGAACTTTTTACCCTTAGTACCAAAAAGTTTAATGTTAACTTGGTATACAAAAATAGTACTCTGGGTCGGACCGATTGTGCTACCTACTTGGGCATAACTCTTGATACCAGACTGATCTGGACTAAATACATAAATCAAGTGGCAGATAGCGTGACAAATCACCTTGGTCTATTGAAACGTCTCGCTGGAATAAAGTGGGGTTCATCCCAAAGTGTCCTTGCTTCCACTTTTACTTCTTACATTAAACCAGTATTTGACTATAGTTCAGAAATCCTTGTTACTGCCTCGGACAGTGCGTTATCAAAACTCGATTTGGTTCAAAACAAAGCACTAAGGCTCATCACTGGTTCTGCGATCTCAACCCCTATTTCTGCCATGCAGCTCCAGACAGAAATTTATAATTTATCTGACAAACGAACTTATACTGTCCTTTCTCTTGGTGAAAGATAGTTGAGAAAGGAGCACTTTTGGCCGTACTACAATCTTCCTCAAACTAGACTTAAATCTCAACATTTCTTTCTTTTTGAGTACCGGAGACTTACAGAGATCTTTGAGGTCTCCAACTCCAAACTTTGCATCTATAGGCCACCTGTTTTTACGGGCCTTCTGAGATATGCCACTGCCAGATTCGACTTGGTACTGCCTGTTTGGAAATCGGACTTCCACCAGACCGAGTTGTATCCTATCGCTCTGGCCACTATACATGAGAGATACCCTTACGAGCAATGGCTGCAGGTTTTTACTCATGGATCCGCCACTTTTTCAACTGGTAGAGCTGGAGCTGGTGCTTACTCCAAATATTTCAGCCTTAGAGAACCTCTTGACACTTGGGCAGATAATTTTGATGGAGAAGTGTTTGCAATCCTTATGGCTATTACAGCTATTGGTGAACCATCTGAACAAAACATTGTTATCTTTGTCGATTCTCAGGCTGCTATTCAGACCATTTCTGAATATAATTTAGATCTCTCTGCACTCGAATTTAAGTGTAAACAACGCATTGACTCTCTTCTTTGTTCTGGAAGAGAGGTAGTCCTGCAGTGGATCCCTGGCCACTCTGGCATTTACAGAAATGAACGGGCTGACATGTTGGCTAGAGAGGCTTCAGCACTGCCATCCATCTTCTCATCCAGTTCCCCTTAGAAATGCAAGGCGGCTTCTTAAGAGCAATTTGCAGGCACAGAACAATATCTGCTCTTAGGGACTTAGCTGATGGAAAATCCTGGGCTAGCCTTCTTGATGACCAGCAGCGCTCTCACCTTTCCCTCCTTCCAGAAGCTGAGGGAGTTGCTTGCCTTAGATTAATTACTGGACATGACTACTTGCAGGCCCATTTATTTAAAATTAACTTGGTCAATTCACCTCTTTGTGTGCTCTGTAACACTTCGCCTATGACTGGGGAGCATTTATTTGATTGCCCCTCTCTTCTTGACATTCGTTCCTCTGATGACTTTTGTGCCCTCTCACCTTCTGGAGCTACTTCAGTATTGTATTGGACTGCAAGACGCCTTATGTCTGAGAAGACGATGGCGGGCGTAATTTTAAAAAGAAAAAAAATGTCTCTACCCGTGTTATTTGTATGGTTACACTACTTCGTTCATCACCATGTTAATTAGTATACTTGTTGATTGTGAAGTGGGCTCAGTTATACAGTTTTTAAATGTAACAAAGGTTAGTTCTGCTGAAATTCACCAACAGCTCATCGTGAAGGTGTAATGCATGATGGAAATGTGCCTAAATGGCGTAGACTTTTTAATAAAGGAAGAACAAATGTTAATGACAAAGAACGATCTGGATGGCTTGTTCTCATGAATGGAAAGTACTGATTTAGCACACTCAGACTTTCATCTGTTTCCAAAACTTAAGGAATTTTCCTGTGGAAAGCTTTGGTAAATGATGATCACATGTTGAAAGAAATTGTTTCTAACTAGTTTAACGGTCAAACAACAGAGTTCTTTAAAAATGGAAACTAAAAACTGGTGCTTGACTTGACTAATGTTTCAATGCTAATGGTGACTATGTTGAAAAGTGAACAATTTACGTTCCCAAATAAAGCTTCTTTTACTCCATTACAAAACGGTTCTTACTTTTAAAAAAATTACCCTTGTACATTTGAAATCTATAAACACTTTTTTGTTTATATGATGTGTAAACAATATACATACATTTGATGTATTAAATTATTTTAAGACCTTTGATTTACACATACTATTCTGGAAATGATAACTACCCTTTCCTTAATAATAAATGTAATTTACCTTTCTTCGATCTCCGGTAACAACTCTGATGCTTGATCAGGATGTTCTCGTGACAACTTTTGATATGAACTCCATGTGCTGAGATATCCAATATAATCAGCCAGTGAGCTTTCACTTTCATTTACAAGTTCAACCCTATTTGAATAAACAAAAGCACTCATTTCATAATAAGTATTTCTGCATTTACAAAAAGAGTATAACTAATACTAAATGCAAAAATAGTTTTTATTTTCTTTATCCTCTTATATTGTTCCCTCCAGTTTTTAAACTCATGCTGCTGCTAATTGTCATGGAATTTCTTAGAAAAGAATTATTTTTATACTATAGCATTCAATTTTCTTCAGTTCTCAACCTCAAGACATCTGGTTACTCATCGAAATTTACTCAAATTGAGAAACTTTTTGAGTCAAAGGATTTAATTTGCCTTCCATATTCTATGTGTCTTATAACAAATAGCAGGTACTTACCTACCTTTTAAATGAGTCATCACTTTTAATAACCCAAAGAAAAAAATATAAGGTTTAGAATTTGTTCAAGTTAGAAAAGTTCTCTCTCTAAATAACATAGATTTTCTTTCACTTTTACAAGAATCAATGAAGAGAAGTAACTTTAATTTTTGTAACTATAACTTGATTAATATTTAAATTTAATTTCACATAATTATGATTTTTTGTTACAATTTAAACTAAATAAATTTATGTTAATGACTTTTAATGAATCCAATTGTTGTCCTGAGAAAATACTATCTCATTTTTTATGCAAAATAGATTTTCTGTTAGTGAACTAAGCTGTTTATTCCAATCAATACTTTCAGGTACTGGTGTGATAACATTAAATGGTAGACACTTTAGTTTTAAATCCACTAGAATTTCTTATAATTAATTACTGTATTTCAATCAAAGGTCAAATATTATTTTACTATCAAAATATTTTATTCAAATCAATGAATAAATTAAAATAATTCATCACCAGTAAAAGCACAGTAGACTATTAACTTGAGTTTTATAATGCATGAAATTATTATAACTAAAGGTTTTACTTTTAAAAGGTCGTAAAAAAAGAAACACTTGTCAGAATGACCTAATAATTCAGGAAGCACTAAGTATATAGGTAAAACAATAGTAATTATTTTTGCCCAATAAAAGAATAACGCCAAAATTGTTTACCTAATAGAAATAGATATTCCAGTATTTGTCATAAGACAAACATGCTAATGAAAAATGTGACTAGTTGTTGTGATATTGTTTACAGCCCGTGCAAGTTTTAAAAAAAAAGTGTCACAGTGCTTATGAAAAAATCATTATCTAACTTTGTAAAGGATAAAAACAGTTGAAAAAGTAAAAAAAAAATCGATATTTCCTAGGGCACAGGTAGAAAACTGACAAAGCTATACTAAATTGTGAATCATTTTCCTAATAACTTTTTCTAATTCGGTAGCAGAGTATTCTAACCATTATTTAACTGCTAAAAACACTTGTACAATTCAACACTTATACATATTGTAATTTTCCTAATCATATTTTTAATTACATAAAATTATATTTATTAAATTTTAATTAATATAAATTTTTACTAACCTCTTTTGGTTTAAAAAAGGAAAATTAACATCTGTATATTTATTTTGCACAATATATCTTTCTTTATCCCAATAGGCACCTAATTTCTCTTCATGACAATACTGAAATGAAATGATTTTTACACTAAATAAACAAAATTTTTACACTTAATAAACTTTTGAATACATAAAAGTAGTTTTAAAGGAAAGAATATCATGAAAATAAATTAGAATTATTCTCTTTTTTTTTAGTCATAAAAATATTTTGAAATTTTACTATGCAAAGGTATTAGTAATAGATAATTAAATATCTAGCTGTTTAATATCTGAAATGAAAACTTCAAGGGAATTTGAATTCTTAAAAAAATAGAAATAATGACACTAATAATAATCTTTGTTCAAAATTTTATTTCTGCGTTTAGTAACATTTATTTTTTCTCATTTCTGTTTCTTTATTTGGGAATTGTGTGTTGTTTCAGACTTTTAAGGTCTGCGACGTACCTAAATTTCCATCACTGATCGCAGTTGAATGTTCTTATTTTTGACTTTATTGCAACTACAAATTATTATTTTTTTTAAAAATATATATATATATATTTTCCAGTTAATTAAAAAATAGAGAAAAGTGAATCTTTTTCCTACACAACTGGTAAGACAACAGAAAAATATCTTTTTCTTTAATTTTCTGTATTTAATGCATTACCTTAAAGAAAATGGTTTATAGTTAACCATTCTTATCAGTAGATTATGAATTTACTGTATTTGTTAATCTAAAGCAAGTCTAGTACATAGATGATAGTTAAAATTTTACTGTAACAAGCAAGTTTAGTCAATAATTTTGTCAACAAATCACGTTTTAATTGCATGTGATTATATGAATCCGTGTTAAGGGGGGGAGGGAAAGAGAAATTTTGTAGACTGTAAATGACACTGTGGATACTTTATTAAAATACCACCAGAAGAAATATATGAGCAATTAAAGTAATAAATCTTAGAATAAGAACTCTGTCAGAATGAGTGTTATGATTTCTAATTATGTTATTCATATAAAATAAATTGTTCCTGTAATTTTTGGTAATTACATACTTTAAATTCAGATTTTTAAAAACATTGATTTTAAGAAAATCTTTCTATGCTAACACACATTACAAAAAAAAAGTTTATTAGAGAATTCTTTGAAACTTTGTTAGTAGATGTCGTATTATGTTAACTCTTTTGTACTAAAAGTTAAAGAGCCAATTTATTTTTATTATGCTTTAAGTAAGAATGTTTTGAATTTCTCTTTAAAAAGTCAATATTCAGCATAGTTTAACTTTGTATTTTTGATATTTTGCAATGATTTTAATTCAAAATGCAGGTAATCATTTTATTCATCTAGAAAAATAAACTATTTTGATATTTATGCAGTATAATTTGTTGTAGAGCTGTATATAATTTGTAGTTTTTATACTCCTATATGTTCTTATTTTTGAAAAAGTATTTTATAAATAAGTTTACTTTTGATTTATAATTTTAAGACTCCTGCTTACTAACAATAAAATAAAAATTATAATTAAGGCTGTTTCCCTAAAAAATTATGTTGAACCCAGTTTGATACCTTAAAAATTTATAAGTGGAATGCATAGTGGCTTACATCAAAAACACATTTATAGATTTCACTATTCTTTTTATTATCATCCGTCTTTGGAAGTGGAATCCAATATCCATAAGCTGCCACTACTCCACCTGGAATAAGAATTCTTCTAATTTCCTTGTAAAGGTTGTCCAGAGGGACAAACCAATGAATGGATTGACATAATGTAACCAACTGAACTGAAGATGAGAGAACTGGCAAATTGTCACCTTCAGATACCCTAAAAAAATTCATTTCAATTACCTTTTTTTTATTGATTTTCCACTTTAGTTAAAATACAGTTTAATAAGTAATTTTTTTTATGGATTGAGCTGCAATCAAAACTAAATGTGTCATACAATAATTAAGCAGCAATAAAATTTAAAATAAATTGCATAATATAGTAAAATCTTAATACCATAATATTTTGGGAACCAATAAAAATACATATTGTTGTAGATATTGCTATATCAAGGGCTTATGGCCGGGTTAGACTGGTCGGTAGGACGCTGGGCCCATGTCCGAGAGTTTGTGGGTTCGAACCCCGCCAGCCGAAGTTAAGTGACTGATGCACGTTAAATCTGTCAAGTCGCAAAAGTCCTCCATGTTCCCATAACAAATCAACACCTCTGGTGGTACTGGATTGGAGATCGATCGTTCTCTGATTCAGGTCAAAATTACAATCTGTGGATGTATGAATGGGTTTGCCCTATAAACGGGTGCAACGTATGGTGTGGCAGAAGTAGAATTCTTGGCCATAGATGGCGCCACTGAAAAACAAGAAACGCACACTCTGCCTTAAATTTGCTCGGTTTAACCAAGCAGGCTTGCCCATGTGGCAAATGGCATTAGAAACAACAAGGGCTTATATATTTTGGGAACACATTAAGTTGTTTATCTTGAAACGAAAGTTGCTTTTGCTGTGCCATTTCAAGGAAAAATACACTCGTGAAAAAAAAAGAAAGTCAAATGTTTTGTTTACAAATCAAACACATTTTAAATTGAAAGTTGAAGATTTTTTATAAAATAATCAAATTTTGTATATACAAAGTAAGAAAACACTTGGTTTGTTAACCTGGAATGTATGGTCATTCCTATCTCATAATCAGGTTTTTAAGTGAACGGAATGAAAACAAATAAGAATGTTATATGTCTGATTTCTAGTAGATAATGGAGACATTTTCTATAAAGAAAGCTCTTTGGAGTCTTCTCTTTGAAGGACCGGGTTATATTGAAATCTGAACAGTAGCCATTCTTACATTATAGAACAGAAATAAATCGGAAATCAACAGTAAAATCTTCTCCTGTCTAAAAAAATGGATAAATACCAAAAGATAATAAAATTGTGAATTTTTTCAGCATTTGTAAATCAAAATATTATAAGAATAACATTAAAAGTAAACAAAAAAAAATTTCCGGGATTTATTTGGAGAGTATCACAATATTGAGAGAATTATATTAATTCATATGCAAATTCAATGGGATCACGAAATGTTAGGTATATTGTACTAGAGGGAGTTAGTGTATGTGATGGAAAAAGAATCATTGGATATCTTTGTGGCAAGAGTTCACTATATTTGATTATTTTAAGTAAATCTTCAATAATTCTTAAAAATTTCTTTGCAACAAAATTTTTTTAAGATTAAGGCAAGTTGTTACGGTGTTTGTTTGAATTATTTGTCACTGATGCATACTTAACTTATAAAAGATATTTTAACAGAATTTAAAATATACTTTCTAAATTATTCACATATTCTAGAAAACTTCTTGCGTCAAAATTAGAGCTATTTTAAATTTAACATTTTTAAAGATTGACAATGCAAAAATTTATATCACGAACTTGTGAACATTTTTTTTTTCATAACAATTTTGAAAATATTCATTTCCTGTGAGATTTTAACATGAATGATATGATCTATAAATTTATAGGCTTCCTTTTAAATCCCAAACTACATATGTACTTATTAATTTTCATAGGAAATTTTTCTTACACATTTATCAAAATTAATTTACAATTTGGAAACTATTTTATAAATATATTCTTAAGAATTTTTGTTAGTCAAAAAAGAACAAAATTTCAGAGTTTCTTCTGCTTTTAATAAGTCGTAGGTACTTTCCATTAATACCAATGTAGGTATTAATAATGGTACAATTGTAATTTTCCAATATTTTTATAGTTCTTATGCATAATGTTTTCTAATGCAGGAAGAAGAAATGTTCTAGTTATATTTCATACTACAGTACAGAACCCGTTATCCGGAAATCAGAAAATCGGAAAACCAAAAAACCGGAACGAAATTCNTGATAAAAAAAAAAAAAAAAAATCTTTATGATTTATTTTAAATTTGATACCATATGATAATATTAAATTTAAAAATATTCATAAATTATCTTTAATGTTTTTCCATTGAACTGCAATGAAAATTATTGATTGTTTTTTTAAACATCTGATTTTCTAACTTTAATAATTAGGTGAAAATAGTTACTGATAAGCTACAAAATCAAGGCTAACTACTTACTTGTATTCAATATTTGGTAAAGCATGAATTTCCTGAGCACATTTTATTTGTGCTTCACTAACATCTACACCTAATAAGCTTTTAAAGTGCTGTGACAAAACAAATGTACTCTGGCCACTTCCACATCCAATATCAATTGCTTTGCAAAAAGGAGGCTCTAGCTTTGGGGGAAAGATATTAATAAGAATTGACTTGAAACTTTAATATTAGCATCAATGTACTATATTTTGTTACAAAACAAATATTTAGAGTAATTTGTATTTAATTGATTAATAAGAATAGTAAATTAATGTAAATGACGATTCATAAAATAAATTTAAATAAGAGTTTTCCTTCATTTATTTTGTATTATATGTATTTATGTTCATGAAAATTCATTAAGCGAAAATGAATGCATCTGACATATTTTTTTTTTAACTAGTTGAATGTTTAATGAAAATTATTAATATTCTAAAGAGAGAGAATGTCCGGGATTTCCTACCTAAGATATTAATTTTACAGAAACAATTTTTAAAATAGATTTTTTACAATAAAATTACTAATAAATTTTTCTTAAAGGAATTCAATTTACAAAAGGGCTCATTTTTTATGCTGGTGAAATAAAAATAATGCAAAATATAGATTAAAAAGCACAAACAAAAATTTTAAATGCAGCTGTTTTAGTATTATCAGCAAATAACATCATCAGTATACAAGACCCATAGAGTAAGAGAAATATTAGATTCAGTGGATTGTTTGATGTCTTCAAAATTTATATGGTGTAACCTATAGTTACCTTATATTAAAAAAAAAAAAATTATATTAATATCAAGCAAAGGAGAAATATTTTTGAAATGTAATGAAAAGCTAGATTTCAAAAAAGTTAGATCGTTTTTCAATCAAAAAGCATGTAAAAATATTATTTAAGATTCGAAAGTTCTTTTTTACGTGTTTTCATAAATATTTACTGCAGTTACACTGCTTCCCTATTTACATTTCTCCTATCAAAATGTCTGTAGTTTGTAATGCTTATCCATCTCAGGAAGGGAATTAACCTCTATCCAAACCAACTTTGGAAATATACCCAATACATTATACAACAGTACCTAATACTAAAATATTAGTTGTACCACAATTAATAAAGCCTAACTGGAATAACTTGGCAACTTTTTTTAATCCCCCTTCCCACAAAAAGTTCCCAATTTTCTAATGATTTGTTAATAATCGAGGTTTTTTTTAAAAAAAACATTTATTTTAAATGAAAGATTTCGAAATATAATTTCAAAATTGTAAAGTAAATTTTGATAACATTTTAAAATTAAATTTATAAAGAATGCACTTGCTTGAGACAAAGAAAAGATAAAGAAATAAAGATAAGATAAAGAAATCAAGAAAGATGTATTGATATTGAGAAATATTCAGAGATTTTAATGGTTTTACACACTAAAAAGTACCTTAATTTTTTCTTTCATGTATGTAATAATGGTTTCAATCAATTCTCGAGGTGGATAAGGCCGAAATTGTGAATAAAGTTTTGCATGTTTCGCTCCTTTAAAAAGAGCAGACGACATTTTTTATGACAAATTCTCTACGTTGCCATTCAATGCATCCTAAGATATGTGGTGATCTTTAATGTCACTAAGACTCCTATATTGGCGATCAAAATGGGTTACAGGTGGCGTAGAGCAGAACTCTCTGCCTATGGTGACATTTCGTATAATTGCACCATTGGCGTGGTTGATAAAATTTTTGGGGTGGATAGATAAATAAATGAACGAAAATACACTAACATATAGATTGATAAAAGAATCTTTCTTCTTAATGTATGGCAAAAACATGACATCAAACATAAAATAATTTTGCTTCACAATCAAATCAATATCCTTCACTAACACTCGATATAAAATTATGAAAACAGAAACATTTTGATATAAAATAAAGCGCTCCGTAATCTACGTCCTCATATATAATTTTAGAACCATCTTTAAGCATTCCGTTAAAATAATATATACACATTAAAAGTCACAAACCACTATTTTAGAGCTGGAAAAACGATATGGAAATCTTAAGATAAACGGAATTGAAGACTTAAAAAACCAGTTCGATTTTATTTATTTTATAACCATCATTGGACAACCGGTCAAATTATGGGGTTTACGACTAGTAATGTTCAATTCCGTAGTCTTATAATTTTGGAAGACAAGAGAATTTCTGGATCAAGCATTGGGAGAATTTTGCCTTCGTGAAGGACTTTTTGATGGAACTAGCCCACATTTGAGTTACACGGAGAAGGGAACCACGAAAACATCCCACGTTTAGTCTAAGCGCACGGGGACTGTCAATTTTGATAATTCTCTGCTCAGAGTCGTGAGAAATACAGTACAAATATGGACACACTGATGCTGATGAAGGAGCCTTTAGAGGATACATTCCGAAAACCTATGACTAAAAAGTTGTAACCTGCAAAAAAAACTAAGAGCGACACATCTGTATATACACAACATGAAGAAACACACTTTATATATTTAACACAATCTTTACTTCCTCTCCTCAACTATTAACATTATATGCTAGTCTCTTCATATTATTCTGAACTATAATATTAATTTTAAAAATGTCATTTTAAGTAATAATGTTTCCTGAGCAGCATGAAATGTTAACACAAAATCTATAACTTCTAGCAAAACTAGTTGTTTTCAACTAAAATTTAATAAAGAAATATAAGTTCATTCAAATTCTTCATATTTCTTGCAAATGATCATTTGCTTCCTTAGAAAGTAAACAAATAATTTTATGCCTAGACAAAAAAAAAATTATTTTAAATAAAAGCATAACAATCTGTCTACTGAAATTAATGAAAATAACAATAAACTTAAGATTAAAAATAAAGAGTAAACCAAACACAGTCATCTAATTAGAGGAAAATAAAAAATGTATATACTTTCTTATAAATTTAATGCTTTATTTCATTCATACCAGACATAGAGTATAGATATATATTAAATCTTACGTTATTAATAATATAAAAATATCAAAAGAAACGATTAAAAAAAAAAACCAGCTATTCCAAGCTTTGAAACATTCATTAGAATAGTGCCAGGAACATTGCAGTTTACAAAAGAGATACTTCAGAAATTCTAAAATTCATCTTCTGAAATATGAAGATTGTATAAAATAATTGTTGAATTAAGTTATAATAAGTGAAGGTTGTTGTAAATATAAAACAAAATTAAGAGCAGCACTTCTAGACAGATATATCTTCACTTCAAACAAACTTTCCCAAACAAATCAAAAGGATGCGGGGCACATTAGAGGAAATGAGTGAAGAAAAGCATACTGACATGCAATATATCAATTCTGTAATTAACCTTAGTATTATTATCTGTATCATTAAAGCAAATTTCAATGTTTTAAACATAATTACATTCAACATTACTTACAAGTAACTGAAATACATGCCAATCGAACATTTCTGTCTCATTACAATCAGAGTGCAAAGTAAACAAACCTAGAATCGCTAGAAAAATCTTTATAGTAATGAAAGATCCGAAACTGTATTTCCAACAAGCACTGACTTGGCAATAATGACAATTCTCAGGTCAGAGTCGAGAAAAATACAGTGTACTGAAATACAGTACACTGAAAAGCTGACGAAGGAACATTTAAGGGGATACATTCCATAAACCAATAACTACAAAGTCATAACCTGTAACAAAACTAAAAGCAACACATCTGAATATACAAATCCTGAAGAAGCACAATTTGCGTGACAACTAAATATATTTAACACAATATTATATATTAGAACACAATATCTGCTTCCTCTCCTAAACCAATGAAATTTATACTAGAATTTTCATATTTTTCAAAGTTATAAAATTAATATTAAAAATGTCATAATGTCTGAGTTAGGATACTATATGGAAATTGAACATAGTTCTAAAAGAAAGAGTAGTAGAAATTAAAAAAAAAATATTTTTGACAATTTAATACGAAATATATTAAGAATTGGGAAATTATCGTAATATATTCCTATAAAGCTGAGAAAAGGAGGAGAGGGAAGGGGGTAGGGTCAAGTCATGGAACCGGTCTTCTCCCCAGATGGCGTACTCGAGCGTTGCGATCGTGAAATCTAAAACTTCTACCAAACAGTGTTGCCAGATTGGGCTACAAGTAGCGGATTGGGCTACTTTTAAAAGTCCCCGCTACTGAAAATTGAATTTTCGCTACTAGCTACTTTTTGGGCTACTTATTATTTTTCGAACGCTACAAATCTTAAATATGCGTTACTTTTTTTCCTTACAGAAATATATATATTTTTTTCAATTTTTCCCATTCCCATTATAAAATGATTCTGAAAGTTTGCAGCTTTTTACCATTTTTAAAAAGAACATTTTTGTTGTTCTTGTAAACGTTCTCGCTTCAGTTTTGGATTCTTGATATGTTTTACTGATGGAGTCTATAATCTTTCCATGTTTATGTTTCAAATCGTAGACACGGGAAATCGCAAAGATATATATGGAAAAATGCACGATGAGTATGATGGGGATTGGGGAAATTTTTTTTTAACTCCAACTATTATTAACCGTTTATCTTCTGGAAAAATGAATCACGTTACTCGCTTTGAAACTCAGAAAAATTAAATCCAAAGTCATTAAACCTGATGAATGAAAATAGTTGTTGTGAATGACAATGAGTTTCCAAAAAATATCGTACTGTTAAATGCTTTTTAGTGAATTCATTTCACTTTTGTAAATCACGATCTATTCACAGTTGCACGAAAAATAGGAAAATTTTTATATCTCTCTAGAGCAGGGATGGGCAAACTACGGCCCGCGGGCCAACTGTGGCCCGCCGGAAGGTTTTATCCGGCCCGCGGATATAATTTTAATTTGCCGATCAGTGGCAATATACATAAACAATATACATCCATTTTCTTGTCAACTATTTAAAATTATTTCTGTTTTTCCTTTTT
>NC_092207.1:59829101-59907494 GCF_043381705.1 Parasteatoda tepidariorum | reverse complement strand
ATATATATACACATATATATATATATATATATATATATATGTGTATATATATATATATATGATTTATTTTTGGGCTACAAAATGTTCGAATCCGCTACTTTTGGAGCTCCCATTCGCTACTTTTTAATCTTAAGTTCTGGCAACACTGCTACCAAATGTACTTTATTAACGTCGCACTAGAGCTCCACAATGGGCAATTTGCGACTGTCTGGGAAACATCCCCGAGGATGATCCGAAGACATGCCATCTCAATTTTGATTATCTGCAGAAGGAATGACTTCCCCGCTTTGGTAGCTCGACGGACAGCGCATGAAGTTCAGCACTTTACGGTAGAACAGTTTAGCGAGGACCGATACCACCCACCCGCTTACTGACCACAGCCATCTAACAAAAATAAAGCAACTGAAATCTAGTAAAAAGAAATGTACGGATGGTTTTTTCTACACTAGGGAACGCTGCAAGCTCCCTCCATATCGCCTATATTTCCTACCGTTTCCGTTGTATTTTAAAGCCATTTGGCTCATAACGTGATCAATGTGTTTTGTGATTTTTGCAAATGTGCTATTTGATTACTTATTACTTGTATTTACAATGCTAAAGGTGCTAACAGTAACGTAAGATAGTGCACAGCTTGCAATAAGAACAACAGTAATGAATAAGTGGAAAGAGGCCAAATCAGGACTGCCAAAAGAGCGAGTTATTCAAAATCCAGCAACCATGTCACATTTTTTAACAATATATCTATAAATAACTAAAACAAATTTTCACTTCAAACCCTCCAGAATTACTTAATAACACTAATATCTTTTGAAATACGGCAGATTTCAGCAAGAAATTTAGTGCCAAACAGGGCCACAAATCTCTTTTATTGAGAAGGATATTGCAGATATTCTTGATCTTTAGAATATTGTTGATATTCAAGAAAGTGTACAGGAAAATATATATTTCTCTATGATCTTTCCCGCTCAAACTTTTCCGACATTTCCGTTCAAAATTCCGTCAACTTGGCGATAGAATTCGCTTGGCGATCATCTTTTTCAGTTGATCAACAAAATATAGGGTTATTAAAAGTCCGGCATTCAAGACAAAGTGCTTGTCAAATCTTTATTTAATTTTGAATGCTAGACCTGGCAATCAAGATTTTGTGCTATCTGTGACGTCATAAATAAATAGAGATACTTACGTTTACGCTAATCGGTGTTGATTTGACATCCTTTCTGATTTATGAATTGAAAAAAATGGGAATAATATTTTAGAAATCTCTGTAATTGTTGTGCTACACTCAGCATGACATTCTCGACTGTCATTTTTGTAACATACGATTAGTTTAGAAACGGTTTTGTATGTCTTCTCAAGTAATTGCTCTTAACATCTGGAATCTGTGTTAATGATGGGTATGTCATTTCTTCACGCAATCCAAAAATACATAATGGGGATTGATTTCCTTTTTTATTAATTTAATGAAAAAATGCTTAAATTCTTCACAATATCTGTTGAAAGCATCATTTTATTATTCAATTTAAACTTCTCAATATGGAGTTAATGTATGTATCAATCTTCCACATTTCCGTTTGTTGACAATTTTACTTATTAAATAAAACAACTAGTTGTTTGGGTAAAATTGTATCCTAATGAATTAAATTTACATAGTTTATTCTGATTATTGGTTTATTATTATTTCTGATTGATATTTTAATGTTTTGTACCGATATTTATGTCCCTTGATTGTTTAAATATAATAGGTACGGTAATTGAAAATTGACAGTTATACAAGCAATTTTACTTAAAATATGGGTTAAATATGTTTTATTTTTTAAATTTTATTTATTGTGCAAATTAGCTGGGTTTTCATAAAGTATTACACTTAAACAGTGTATAGAAATGGACAATAGTTGGGAGTGTCAACTCGCCGTTATTGTGTCAAAATTGTGATGAGGTCAGAAAAATAGAATTCTGTCTTCGGTATTATTCTTATTAATTTTATAAACATGTTAATAAAATTTTATAAACTTTTTATTAAAATAAATATCCTTAAATTTGTGGTGGTAGCCTGTTATTACTTTTTCCAATTGAAATTACAATGGGATTTTCTAAAGTAGTTGGATTCATACTTACTTCTAATAATTAAAATTTTTGAATGATAGAACTGGTGTTGTTTTTAATTAATTTTTATTGTTTACTTATGCTATATAGATTTAGTTTAAATATGACCATTTAATAAATCAGGGGCAGAAAGTTCTCAGAGCTTAATATTTCTCCTAAAATTATAGCATTTTTTAAAAATTATTTTTTGAAAGTAAAGTTTGTATAGTGTTTAAAATTTTTGTGGGTAATTTTTTTAACAAGGAGAAAAAAATAATTTGATTTTGCACATTTTTTTGAATAAGTCAGTATGTGTTTTAAAAATAAAGGAAATCAAAATATATTGAAATTATGATAATTTATAAAACTGAATTTCAACTCAAATGACTAAGTAAATTACATATTTTATTAAATAAATTACAAGTTATATGCCTTTTCTTTAACAATACAAAAAGTATTCTTTTTTGTCAGTAAGTTGCTATGGCATAAAGAATCAAAAAATATGTTAAAATAAACTTTAAGAATGTATATTTCAATATTAAAATGACTTTTCTATCTTATGCCTTTTTTGTTCAAACACTACATTTTTAATTGAGAAACAGTATTAAACAATAGTCAAGAAAGAGCAATTTCTTAATACTAAATTTATCAAAGATTATTTTTGTTCAATGAAATGAAAAATATTAATAGATTATCTTTTTGTATATACTAAAATAACATTCATAAAATTTGAATTAATTGTAATAATTTTTTTCTCTTCAACATACAAATCAATATAATATTATGACAAATATGTTCACATTATGTTAACATTAATATAATATGATAAATATGTTCACATTATTAAAAAATGGGATCAAGTAAATTGCAATAAAATCATGTGAACTGTGACTCCGTCAAAAAGCAACTATTCAAATGAATGGTTTGAGACTTGCTAGACATAATAAATAATATATATTAAAAATATCTGGATTTTAAAAACCTAGTAAAAATCTAACAGAAACGGCAAGAAATCATCCGTTAAACGACAGAACTGTTTTGTCAAAAAGTTAAAATGATATATGTAAAAATATCAGACTTTTAAAAAAAAAATATATGTGAAAGAAATTTAAAAACTAAACTCATTTGAAAATTAACAACAGCCGAAAAACTATTAAATCACCACTTGTATCTACCATTGAATCATCACTAAATCTAATGTAGGCAGTAGAAAGTGATTACTTAGCTGCACAATTTGATTGAATTTTCATGTTATAATGACATTATATGTATGGCCATTTAAAAATCAGGGAAATTCAAATTTGATTGTAAAAGCAGTGAAAGCAAAGCATTTAATTACTTTGCATCATCTCAAATAATAAAATGCGCAATTCAAATTTCGAGTGTTATTATAATGTTAAATAAAAAGTATCAGGAATTTTTATTTTTTAAATCTATCAGAAAAAATATAGCAATATCTATTCCCCCATAAAAAAACCTATCACAACAATCATGGATTTACAATGAAATTTGTGCTAGTTAAACACTCTTAGAAGTGATTGTTCAAATGTAGACTAATTTTCATGTTGTAATATTATACAGTTATTCCCACTTAAATGGATATCCGATAATTGAATAACTCTTTTATAAGAAAGAAATTTTATCGAATCCAAACCGTCTATTTGAAACTGATGTTACATTTCCTCGTTTAAACATTTATTTGTTGTTTCCAATCGTCACTTAATTACATAAACAAGAAGTATTGAAATGAAAAATGTTATTATTAAGAAACTTTTCACTGGCCAAAATGGAACTTTTGTTTTTTTGCTGAGAAGAATAGAATGCAATTGGTGGTCATTTCAATAGAGACTTCCTATTCATTTGTTGCTCTAAATAAGTGTTAGTCGAGTGGTGTAAGAATAAAATAAATCTTGTTGCTAGTTATATATTGGAGTAAGCAAAGGTTTTTTTTGACACATTTCACTTGCACATCAGGAAGCTACAGAGTAATTTATTTCAGGATCAAGGTTTGTAGTCCCCTTATGGTGCACCCCGTGCCAGAATCACAGCGACAAGGTGACATTGTGTCAGAGTTGTTGCGAAGAGATTTTTCTTTTGAGAAGTAAAAAAAAATCTTTTCTACAGAAATTTGCATGTATTATTTAAATCATGCATTTCGCTAATAACTTTTTGACACACTCAATTCATGCCGTTAGTATCGTAAAAATGTTAAGATTATATTTTCGATTTTTACGTGGATTTCAAATATCCTAATATATTTCAAACAATATGGAAAATTCGAATTGTGAATTTGAGTATTTACTTTTCAAGGCAATAATTCTATCAAATTTTTGGCAGCTATTGCTTTTGATTTCTCCATAATTTTTAAATTCAATATTTTTGATACAAAATTATTTATGACAACAACCTAATCTCAAAACTAAACACTCATTTGAGAAGTCCAATTTGCGTGATTTTGTTGTCGATCTTTTTTTCGGCAATTACTATTGCAGATTTCATGATTTTTAATTACTTTTTTCATTGTGATGATTATTTGCAAAATGCGAAGAAGGAAATAATTTGTGCGCCCCCCCAATAAATTGCTAGAATATCATCCATAATATTAGAATAAAAAATTATTACACGTTCAATTAAAAAAGATTATAATTATTATTATTTTTTTTGTTGTAAACACAGCTCTTTTGTTATTTTAAATTAGTAATATGTATGTTTGTTATAATTAAGAGTATCTTACAGAAAGATATTAGTGCTAGAGATGTTTGTCACAGATAGCTCAAAAAAATTCTGCCATAGGGATGGTGCACTATTTGCTTTAATAAGAAAAAGTTTCAAAAACTTGCTTACACACTAGTGTACAGTGTGTCTTTCTCTAAAGTAAGATAATCATTACTTACTCCAGTGTATAACTCTGATTTGGTTGTAGGATAAGTGCAAAAAGGAATGATTTGAATTTTTCGAAAATAAAAATAAGTCTTGGAAGCAATACATTTCAGAAATACCCAAACTGAAATAGCTAATCAATTTATAATTTTTCAAGCTCAAATTTTGAAGAGAAAAAAAAAATGCAGAAAGCATTTGAAAGGAATACACAAGTAATAGGTATAAGCTTTAGTAGAAAGAGAAAAACAAATTTTGATGACATAGATCAAGCTGTGTTAGACTGCTTTCAAGTGAAACGAGCTAAAGATGCTTTGATCTACAGAGCAATGATCCAAAAATTTTTTTTTTTAATATTTTAAGATGAAGAGTATAGTAAAACTTTATTTTATAATTATATGAAGAAATGCTAAAATTGCATAATAAAATTTTATTAATACCTCAAACCAACTCTTAAATAATATGAGACTGTTTTTCAAATTTTCTGTAAAAAATATGCTAGTTTTTAAAAAAAATGAAATAAATAAACGTTAGAAACTTTAAACTTTCTGTCACTATATGAAATTAAAATTATTTAAATCTAGGAAAAAATTCCAACCCTGTTTAACTTAGATATTTTTATAAAAAAGAACAATTTCTGTATAAGCATTTTAAAATTGCAGATTTATGATTTTTTAAAAATAATGTAGCTTCTTATCATCAATTAAATTAAAAATTGTAAAAAAACTTGTATTTTTTTTCTCTATTTTGTTACAATCAAATTGAAAGAATTTATATGAATAATATAAAATTAAATTATTCAAAATATTTTATTTTCAAAAAAGTTTTTTTTTAAAAAAAAACCTATTTGGCTTAAACCACATTGGTTTAAACCAGCTAATCCTAGTACAAAGCAATCATTTTCAATTTTCCAAAATTCATGGAATCCCAAAAGCATTATTTCAAGAAGAAATTATAAGCTTCATTAAATATGTATTTTTTACTCTTTAAAATAGTCAAAATAATTTACAATTAATAATGCCCCCTCTCGTAAACAACTTTAGAGAAAACACTATGATCCCTATGTTTGAACACTGTGTTCCTCCAAGCTACTTAAAATTACCCATATCTGTAATGTTAATTTTGTTTCTTGAAAATGTGGCTCTACGAAATATTATTAATGAAATAGTGGAGAAATTTGCACACAATGTTAGAAACTAACTAAAAAATTATAAAATTTAAAATTATATTTAATCGGTTTCATTGGAATGAGAGAATTATAATGTGTGTCTAACAGCCTTGGCAGGGAGGAAAAGATACAGTTGTGGCTCATTACTATCACGCTCTGGTACTGTTATTCATATCAGTGTGGTCTTCGGATCATCAATGAGGATAGACCCCTGACCGCCCCCAATATTGCAGCATTAACAATCAAAATAGAATTTTAACTAATTTTGAATCTTATTTAGCCTTATTATATACTTTTTGAACTCATATATATTTCTATTTCTGAAAAAATATTAGTTGATAAATGATATTTAATTTATTATTTCAGCTGTATTTAATGTTACAGATGTAACTAACATTTCAACAATTGCCATTCCTCCTGAAATGAGTAATGAAACGCAAGGAATGATAGTGAAAGATAATGCTACTACTAATTCTTCCGACATAGATGTGCCGCCAACTTTTCTTCAAACGACTGGTGCCCAAGTGATTTCAGGAGTATTTGTCTGGTTTGCACTCTTCTTGACTTGCCATCAGGTATCAATTTATTCTTTTTTATCTACAAATTGCATTATCAAACTTGGATTACTCAAATCGTCATCACAAACGAAAAATACTCTGCTTTACTGGAGAATTTGATATATTAAAAATTTAATAAATTACTTTATGACACAAATAGGCAAAATTTTATTCAAAAAGGTTATGTAAACAAATTTCATAAAGAAAACTTTTTATTAAATCCTTAGTTGGATAGTTTAGGAGTCTTAAAGTATGCACAGACATTAATTTATATATATATATANGTGTGTGTGTGTGTATATATATATATATATATATATATAATTAATTGTAAAAAGAATATTCATAACATAAATTGTTGCAGGCCAAATCCCAGCTCATTACTTGGCCAGGCCAAAGGTTCATCCCATTTCTGGTACAAGTTAGTAATTACGTATTTTAAAGAACATCCAATGATTACTAATTTAATTAATTACTTTTATTAGTTTTCTGCTAATGGTAGCTTAACATATCTGATTAATTACTTTTATTAGTTTCCTGCTAATGGTAGCTTAACATATCTGTTTTGTAGTTCACTGAAGCTGAAATGATGCAATATTTCTCTCCAATGCGAAGGCACACTTCGTTAGTTTTTTTGTGTTTATACATAGGTACTGGACTCTTCTTCATCACTACATTGATGAAAGTTGTCATTTAAAGTCTATTTTCTTTTACAAAACTAATGTTACACAGAATAATGTTGATCTCTTATGTTGAATTTTTTTGTTTTTTGCAATAATTTCAATAATTTCGACAAATTATTTTTTATGCAATGAAATTTGAAAAATAAGAAAACTAACTTCTGAAAATGCAAACAGTTTTATTTTAAATGTAAACACTGATATGAATATGTGGTTTAAATTTCTTATTAAAACGATTGAAAATTTTTTCTTTATACAACATTTTTATTACAGATCTACCAGCATCTACGTTATTACACGAGTCCTTCTGAGCAACGTTGGATTGTGAGAATTTTATTCATCGTACCCATTTATGCTTTTGATTCTTGGCTGAGTTTGCTGTTTTTTCATGACAATTATTATATATATTTTGATAGTGTTCGGGATTGGTATGAAGGTAAGATTCTCCTCCTCATCATTACATTTTAACAGTCATTTGAATAATTTTAACTGCTTTAAAATGTTTCCAAAATAGTTGACGTATGTTTCCATATATCTGTGTTCTTAAAGTTTTATACACATTAAATTTAAAAATTGCTTATTGCACATAAATTGACTGAATTACCAATTTTCTTTCATCATAGAAAAAACTATTTTATTATTAGAAATTGCACATCAACATCATCTAAATCTTTTCATTCAATTATATCTTTATACTAACTACTAAAAAAGTGATTATTTTAATCTACTATTTATTTAAATGGATTCACATGATCATAATGAATTGAAACTAAACTTTACTGCATTTAAAAGTCTTTTGTATATTCTTGATGATTTCATGGTACTGAAAAATTACTTCTGATTAACGCTGAATTTCAAAAATATCAGCCTTAGTTTCTGTACATCAATATAGAAGTTTTGTTGCAGTTACACTTATTTCTTGTTTATATAAGTTTGTAACAAATATTAAGAAACAAATTGTTTTTCTTAAAAATCACTGAAATATGTCTGATTTCCACTATGTTAGTAATAGATAATACAATTCCATTTAATTGTTTCGACTTCCTAGTTACTTATATGTTCTTATTCTTGTTTTATCCTGCAGTTATCGGTACAGATTTTCTAAATTCCTTATTTTACTCCCATGTTTGGATAATCACTTTTTGACATGTTTGATTTGTGACCATTTAATTGTAAATTCACATGAATTTTATCTCCACATCTGTTATGATCCATCTGCTATTGATTTCCGCACTGATTTTTAAATTTTTTTTTTAAAGTATAATATTGCAACATGTGCATCTTGTTTCATTTGTGAAGATTTCAGAGTTTTTAGATTTTTGAGGTTATACTGTAGTTTTTAACGTTGATTTCTTCTCACAATCATTAAAATTGTTTATTCTTTTCTATTATTAATTTTTTTAAAACTTGCATGTGCTATGATTTTACATTTCTTTAGATAAAGTCTACAAATATAGACATGATATTTTATTACTTCTGGAGTATTACATTGAAATTTTTTTTTATCAATTATAGTTGAAAACTTCATTTCTTTTTATTGGTTATCTCTCTACTTATTGAATTTTATGTATTATATTGCAATTTGGTTCTTTTTATTATCTTGGATATTTTCTTGAATTATCTGTTTAGAAACTTGATAGTTACATTCTAATGATATTTAAAGTTAATAATGAATTAGAAAGGGTGTAGAATATGTTTAAGAAGTTTAGACAGCTCTTGGGAAACTTTTTGTCTAATACAATTAAGAAAAATTGCCACAAAATTTTTTATTGTAATAAAAATGTGTTGCTTTACAAATTGCAATTATAAATTATTGCTATTTCAATGATTTCTATAATCAGGGATGTGATTCTTACGCGGACTCGCTGATTTCCGCTTTTTTTCTGATTTTTCCATTTTTTCTGCGAAAATATTTTTTTGAGCAAGTTAAAATATTTTATGATGAATTTAATTTTCCTTGGAGCGAAAGTATTGAAGTCCTCATTCCTCCCTTTGAAGTTTCTCTAAAAATCATTTCCTTGGGATAAAACTGGTTGATCTTTATACAGGGATGAGATTTTTTCGCTTTTACCTCTCGAATTTTAGCCTTTTTATTAAAAACTCCAATTCTCTGAAAGTTTCGTTTTTTTTAAAAATAAATATCCCGCTTTTTTTGTGAAAATTCAGTTGTTGAAATAAAATAATTATATTTATTTACTATTTTCAGAGATAAACAGAAAATTCAAACTACGTCCTTGCTTCTATCCCTTCCACATTTTTATTGCTTCCTGTATTCTGGTGTAAATACAAATGAAAAAAAAAAATACAGGTGGATTTGCGATGAAAATATTTATTATTGTTATTAGGCCTGATTATTTAAAAATTGCTTATTGCGATTCTTATTTACGCTATTTAAATATCATATGTTATGGTTCTTATTTACGAGATTTAAAAATCCAATTTCGCGTTTTGTATTTATGTATTTTTAAAATCGCGATTTTATTATCAAACATCGATTTTTGTATTTACCCGATTTAAAAGTTGAATGTTGCGATTCTTATTCAGGTGATTTAAATATCGTACATTGCTATTCTTATTTACGAGATTTAAAAATCCAATATCGCGATTTGTATTTACGTGCTTTTAAAACCCTATGTAGCAATTCGTATTCATGCGATCTTAAAATCCAATGTCGTGATTCGTTTTTGCGGTTGTAATATCAAACATCGATTTTCGTATTTATATGTGCTTTAAAAATTAGACATTGGGATTCGTATTCGCGCGATTTAAAAGTTATGCATCATGATTTGTATTTTTGTATTTTTTAAATTCGATATTGAGTTTCATATTCATGTGATTTAAAACCCTCATATCGGAATATATNATATATATATATATAAATTCTTGGATTTCCTCTTTTTTACTTTCTGACTACTCTCATCCCTGTATAATTTTTAACACATGTGTTAATTTATTCAAGGCTTATGTGGAATCAAGTGAATTTTTTTTGTGAAAAAAAAAATTTCTATGCAATGCAAATTTTACTTTCATTCTGAAAATATTTTGTATATATAATATGTCCTATTATAACTAAAATAAAAGTGCTAAAAAATATTAGGTTTTAAGAATTTTTTGCATTCCTGTGATTTAGTAAAAATTATGATAAATATTATTGTATTTGAAATTATTGAATTAAATAAGATAAATAATTGCTGTATTTATTTTAGCGTTTGTTATCTATAATTTCCTGAGCTTATGCTATGAGTATTTGGGTGGAGAAGGCAATATCATGTCAGAAATTCGTGGAAAACCAATCAGGTATGATCTGTTTAAATTTTATTTCTGTAAATGAAATAATTTAAGCTTGATTTAAATCATGATTAAATTGGGAATTTAAATTGACTGTTTTTTAAAAAAAATCATAATTCTGAAACTTTTTTACTCACTATTATTTTTATTTGCATACTGTATATATCCAAGTATATTAGTAAAAAAGATTATGATTTGATTACGAGATATTGAATTTCTAGTATGTCAGTGTATAAGTCAGCTCCTAAAAAAACCAAATTTGTAAAATTTAATAACCAAACAAATTATTAAGTTTAAAAAATTTTCTCAAGTTAAAAATATTTCACATTGTTTTTTTCTGAGTGTGATATATTTGCTTTCAAATAAAGATACTATGATTTGCCTCCTCAAATAAAAATACATTAAGGAATGCTGTGAGGCGTTTGAAGACACTGCTAACATTATTTAAACCAACACAAATGATGTTTTTAAGAATCTTAGACATAGACTTTGGACAGCTGCGAGGAGCAAGGTACATGGACCAGAGTATTATTGCGCCTAGTGCTTTTTAGCTTAAACAAAGTTTAGCAAACACATGACATGTTCTGTAATTCCCAGGCCTTAGAACAATGTTTCTCCAGATGCTCAAATCTTTGAGTAAAAAAGACTTCACACTCGCAAACAATATGTTGTGAAGTTTCTTTCTCAAGATGACAACCACAACAAAGTGGATAGGATGCAATACTCATAATTTGGAGGTGTGTTTCCTGAGGGTATAATGACCAGTAAGAAGACCAATTGTCTTTCTCAAGCCATTCCAGTGTAGCTTGAGTAGCTCTTTTTGATGCACACCATGCTTTTTGTGACTGCCAAGTCACGATTTATCTCCTTAGTTTGTCTCTGACCGTCCCAGTTGTGCCATTGTTCATAGGCAAGCTTGCCATCGAGCTTGAAAATAGAAACCCTGTAGGATGTGAGAAAGATTCCCAAATTTGGTTCAGGGCCCCAGAAAATTGCGCTGGAGCAAGCTCGTCCAGGCACCCAGAGTCGGTATGTCTTTTTATGAGTAGAAAGGTCACAGAGGACCGATAAGCACTCCCACGCTAGAGAAGAGGTGAATTTACACCTTGTTAACGACAGAAGAGTCGCATGACTGTCAGAACAGATGTAAATTGGTATATTATTGTTATTGGAATGTCGGCATATCTGACAGCATAGACTTTTGACTGGAAAGACGTGGCATAATTACCAAGAGGAAAGTGAAGCTTGATAACATCATTGGAACAGTAAATACTTGACTCTGATTTAAAACCAAGCCTTGAAAACCAAGGCTTCCATATCAGACAATTGCCCTGTTACAGTTAAATAAAAAATCACACTAAAAATATCAATCAATCAATCAATTTAAAGGTAGAAATACCACTGCGGTTAAGAAAACCAGAACTGAAATAACTGAACAAAATTTTCCTTGCAAATGATAAATAACAAAACTGAATTAAGCCAGGTAAAATAAGAAAACTATTTGGCTCAAGTGTGATGCAGCTACATCAAAAATCCCAATCAGCTGTTCTGGTGTTCCTCCTCGTAACCTTCACTGCAATGAGGCATTTAATAGAAAAAGTAATTAGTTGGTGAACCAAACCTGTGCATAAGATACCTAGTGACCAGATATGTAATCTATAGAAATAGAATTCCATAAAGTGAGCCTAATGACTTCCTTTCTGTTACCTGTAACAAAGGTAGCTTCATTGCCTTTATCAGAGAAAAATAAATTATTGAATAAAATGTGGTCCATTAACACATCCCCCCTTCCCATTGGTTGCAATCACTGTTACCACACACGATGTGGTGGGCATTCACATCACAGCCGAAGATGAGCCTACAGCCAGAGCTACATTAGTTGATTACTGCGTTAGCCGCATCAGCCAGTGTGTCCTCCTCAAAAGGGCGATAAGCCGAAACAGCAACAGAGTCAAGAGCTGAATCTTTGTTACAAAATTTTACCTTAACAACAACTAAGCCCATATGGAAGAAGTTGACAGGGTTAAAGGCATTTAGATTTAATCTACCCAAAATGCAGTACTCTAGGCGGGTCACAACAGGTATCATAAAGCATATTAAAACCCTTATTGCTGATGATATATATATGAGAGTTGTTCAGTTTATATTAATGAAATTATTCTGGAAAATAAAACTTCCTGTTCTGAACAAAGTAACTCTGAAATTAGTGATAGTGTGCTTCATTATTCTTTTGTCATACAATTTGTTTTTGTTACAATTAAATAGAGTGAATAATACTAATTTCTGGTTTGTTGTTTGTCCTTTTTAAAAGTAGTCTGTTATGTGTATACTGTGCCTACTGTGAAATATCTTAATCTTTTCTTTGGGCCACTTAGGGAAATGTAGTCTATGTTTTGTAATGATGTGTACTAAATTACTATTATTTCCTGAAGTCAGTCAACACCTGAGGCACATAGAACCAGTAAATAAAAAAAATTGAAATGAATATTTATGTGCAAGTGAAGTAAACTAAGACTGCCAGATTTTAAAATGTGATCGTGAGTTTTTAATATGTTCTTTTCAAAGCATGCATTCGCTGTTTGTAAAACTTATCCAATTTATAAAGCAGGGTTCCCACGGTCCTTGAGAGTCCTTGAAAGTCCTTGAATTTTTTTTGTTGCTAAATTTAGGTCCTTGAAAGTGCTTGAAAAACGTCTTAGGTCCTTGAAAAACTTGATAGGTCCTTGAATTTGTCCAATACTGCCGGCGGCCCTTTTCATAAAACACCCGCAGATCTTCCTCGTTCTTTCTGTTTTGTTCCCGAGCTCTCTCACGTGGTTTTTAACGCCACCGTTTCTAACCGGGCCTAGCGTCTTGGTGTCTGCCAAGCGCGCGGAGCACAGCAGACAATCAATGCGTTCGGGGCGAGACTCCACTTCATCTTCTGTCGCATATGCTTAGATCTTCTTTTTTCTTATCGAAACTGGAATACTCTCGAATTTCGTAACAATATGTACCTTGTAGTTTTCAATAAATTTGCCGTTTTACCATCCGCACTTGTCCTTACGTTTGCGTCATTTCAAAACTTTATTGTAAAGCGTATTCGCAAAGGCACGGCTTCGTATTTGTGTTATGTAGTTTAGACTAGTTATGCCTGGGAAGTGCTATTTTAATCCCCAATGGATGGATAATCAAGCTTATAAAGAATGGATTTTATCGATGCCCGAAAAGAAGTTCAGAGCCAAGTGCCGATTATGCATGAAGGAGATCGATATCGCGAAAATGGAAGAATCTGCTCTGAAATCACACATCAAAGAAAGGTAAAACAAAAAAGCAGTCTCATGCCCTGAGTTCTCTTTTTCCAAAGACATCAACATCTAATTCATCTGGTGTAAATACTCCTTCAACATCGTGTGCCCCATGTGAAACAGAAACTTTAGTGGCCGAGGTAACATTGTCTTCTTATCTGGTCAAAAGGAATGTGCTTGATGCTGAAATTCTCTGGAGTCTGAAGTGCATCACTAGTAATTATTCATGTAACTCCTGTGAAGGGATTAGTAAATTGTTCTCCAAAATGTTTGCTGATAGCTGTATAGCGAGACAATTTTTTTGTAGTGCCACAAAGTGAGCCTATTTGGGCTCCTTTGGATTGGCACTATACTTCAAAGGGATTCTTATAAATGAGCTGAAGAATGTTGATTGCTACACTGTACTCTTTGATGAGACGTTAAATCAGTCTCTACAATCTAAGCAGATGGACATTATGGTAAGGAATTGATAATAAAGTTTGCACTAAGTATCTTACCTCCCAATTTATGGGTCATGGAACTGCAGAAAATATTTTGTCCTCTTTTTACAAATGCATGGATGATGGTTAAAAGCTCTCTAAAATACTTCAATTATCCATGGATGGACCCTATGTCAATTGGAAATTCTATTAGAAGCTTCAGTGTGAATTAAAAGAGAAATATTCCCACCAGGTCATATTCATTGGCAGTTGTGGATTACACATAACGAATAATGCTTTTAAACATGGTGAAAATGGGATATGTTCCTTCTAATTTTTATTTTCAGAAAGAATTGTTGCTGCATAACATTTAGAGAAGGTTGTGTAAATTATGGATGAATAATTTCAGAAACGATGTTTAATAGAGGAGAGGAGGGGGTTATGGAATAGTCATGGAATATGGAATACCTAAGATTTAGCTCTGTCTTTCATGCAGCCTTCACATGGAAATACACAGGATTAAAGGATTTCACCATTAACACCTCATTACCATTAGTTATAGATTGTGCTGAAAATGATTTTGTGAATTAATATGTAAAACCAGTAGGGTTGTTTTTAAAAAAATATAAATTTTAGTCCATAATACATATACTCTCTTCTCTCTATATAGGCAAAGCATTTAGGTATTATATTTGAAATTAATTATTGCCACAACAAGCATTGTTGCTTCTAGTAAAATAGAAGAGAATAATTTTTAAAATTGGTCTTAGATTAAGGTCCTTGAAAATTTTGTTGAGGTCCTTGAAAAGTCCTGGAAAGTCCTTGAATTTCAATCTCATCATAGAGTGGGAACCCTGTAAAGAATAATTGTTTTCAAAATTAAAAAAAAAATTATATAAAGAAAAATAATAGAAAAAAGGAAGAAAACTTTTTTTTTAAACTTCTAAAAGTTTATGTTAATTAGTCCGATTATTAGAATCTGAGTTCTAATTCCAGTTTGCTTGTTAGTTTAAGATTTGAAATAAATGTAACGAATAATTAAATTACAATAACTGTAATTATTACATGAGCAATTGTATGCTATACTTTTAGATTACTTTCTCACGTGCCTTAGTGTATTTTATTGTTTTTGTTAATTTATAAACTTTAATTTTTATTAAATGTTTCTCATTTAACAGGTCTAGTTGGTTATATGGAACTTGCTGTTTAGGCGGGAAACAATATAGTATAGGTTTCTTACGATTTTGTAAACAGGTAATTTTTTATTCTATTTTCAATCACATTGTTCAGCAATTGTAATAATAAGTTTTTACATTTTATTATTCCTTTTTATTATTACTTATTCCTTTTTTATGACTCTAGGCAACACTTCAGTTTTGTGCCGTGAAACCCATGATGTCTGTTATTATACTTATTTTGCAACCTCTTGGAAAATATTCAGATGGAGATTGGAGGTAAGATGAGAAAAAAAAAAAGTTTTCCCAATCTTTAGTATTGTGAAATATGCTGCAAAAGTTTAATGTATTAAGTATGGCATATTGTGAACAGTCCATTATTACAACAGTTTTGCTATTCAAAATGCTGATTTTAATGATACAGAAAACGCTATGTTTATAACAAGTTAAACAATTACTAGCCATCCATTATTGCATTTTTTATTTATTTACGGAATTACATTTTTTTTCACTCTGAGGGGAACTACTTCACTAAAATGAGAAAAATAAGATATTTTAACTTATTTCCGGTATCAAAATTTTGCTTTATTTCCTTTTTGCAATCCTGACTCCTATATTTGTAAAGTTATGGGTGACTAACAGCAAAGTTTACTTCCTCCTTACAAAATTAATATTCTTCTGCTATTTTTTAAACATCCTGCTGCATACCTGAAAAAAAAAAGTATTTTTTGCTGACCAAATATCTACCATACCTTCTTATATCTTTGCTTGCTAGCACTTCCAGTTTATTTTTGAGCCAGTTATTATTAAAATCAATATTCAGTATTATCAATAATGTCTATTATGCTACATTTCATTTTTTTCATACTGCAATTCTAACATTAATATATGAATTTGCTTATAACAACAAGTTCGCCATAACGTCAACTCAATTTGGCTATGTCTAACGCCATTTGATCGTGGTTATAATGGATTTATACTGTATTTATATTTTTTGTTAAAATAAGTTATATTTTCATGTATATTCATATATATAAAAGTGTATTTTTGTTTTTGTTTCCAGGCCCAATAGTGGATATTTATACATCACAATTATCTATAATATAAGTGTAACATTTGCTCTCTATGGGCTTGTTCTATTTTACTTTGCGACAAGTGAGCTTTTGTCTCCATTTGAACCTGTTTGGAAGTTTTGTACAGTCAAGTCTGTCATATTTTTGTCTTTTTGGCAAGGTAAGTTTTATATATGAATCTTTAACTACACAGGCCTGCGATGAAAAAAATACAAGGGGTCTGATAGCTGAACTTAATGTATTTTTTGGTGCTGAACTGGTTAATAATAATAATGAAAAATGTCCATCACGTCACATTTTTTAGAAAAATTCAATTTTACTGGAATTTTTATGAACATTTACCATAAAAAAATTTTCGTTTTTGAATTTCTTCCCTTCTTGACTGATCAGCATTCTACTTTGGTCAAATCTACAAAAGTACCCCTCTATCACTACTTCCTGTCACTGTCCCTCTCTCTGTAACAATCTCTCTTTACCAATAACGCCGCGAGAATCCATATCTAGGTCCGCTGACCTCTGAGAAACACTAGCAAGCGTAATAGGGAGTCATTTTAAAGTTTGCTTCTTTTTGGGCGTTTCGTGAAACATGGCTTTGAGTTCAAGACATTGTGAAAATTTCCCAGATGACTTTTGTTATACATGCAGCGAATATAATGTTGTTAAAAATCGCATGAGGAGCATTACAGACTATGTAAAACAACTTTATCTCGCATATTTTGACATAAAACTCGGAGATCAGGACAAATCTTGGGCACCTCATAAAGTTTGTGTCCAGTGTCTCAATGATCTACGCTTATGGCATCTAGGAAAGAAGACTGCTTTACGATTTGGAATTCCTATGACGTGGAGAGAGTCCCAAAACCATTTTGATGATTGTTATTTTTGCTCCTGCCATGTTCGTGGGTATAACCGGAAAAATCAAAGACTAATATCTTATCCTGATAGCATTCCATTGGCCATACGCCCCGTTCCTCATGAACCTGATGTGCCTGTGCCTTTGCCTCCAACTGAATTACCAATCATCTCTTCAGAGTCTTCAGACTCGGAACATCCAGAAGTTCAAGGCTCCGATATCGAATATAAACCATCTCTAGCAGGTTTACCTCAGCCCTCCTGTCAGCTTGAGCTTAATGATCTGATTAGAGATCTTGGCCTTTCGAAAGAGGCAGCTGAATTGTTAGGCTCCAGACTGAAAGAAAAAAACTTATTGGCCAATGGAACATCTTTTTATTGGTACAGGAAGCATGAAAAGGAATTTATTAAGTACTTTGATGAAGAGAACTTGGTCTATTGCTCTGATGCTGTTGGATTGATGAGTAAATTTAATGTCATTTACAATAAAGATGAGTGGAGGATGTTTATAGATTTTTCTAAAAGAAGCCTCAAAGCTTTTCTTCTTCATCATAGGAGCCAGTATGCATCAGTACCAGTTGGACACTCAGTATATTTAAAAGAATGCTACGAAACCCTGGCTCTCATCCTGAACAAAATAAAATATATCGACCACAGGTGGACCATTTGCGGTGATTTGAAAGTTATCTCCATGCTTCTTGGTCAACAAGGGGGATTTATAAAGTATCCATGTTTCATTTGTGAGTGGGGCAGCCATGACAAGACTCAACATTGGGTCAAAAAAGAATGGCCGAAAAGACAAAATCTTGACCCAGGCACCAAGAAAGTTATTCGAAACAGCTTAGTTGATCCGAAAAAAGTATTGATGCCCCCGCTATATATAAAATTAGGTATAATGAAGCAGTCTGTCAAGGCTGTTCCAAAAGAGGGCAATTGTTTAAAATACCTGTGCAAAAAGTTTCCAGGTTTATCCCAAGCTAAGTTGAAAGAAGGAATATTTGTTGGTCCAGATATACGAAAAAATTCATGAAGGATAAAGAATTTGAGACAGAAACAGAAAAAGAAGATTGGGTTGCTTTCAAAGATGTCGTCAGTAAATTTCTGGGTAATTACAAGGATCCTGATTATAAGGAAATTGCAATTAAAATGCTGGACAAATTTAAAACGTTGGGTTTCTCCATGAGTGTAAAAATGCATTTCCTTGGTTCACATGTGAACTTTTTCCCTGAAAATTTAAGAGCAGTCAGCAAAGAACAAGGGGAAAGGTTCCATCAAGATATCAGAGATATGGAGCGTAAATATCAAGGAAGATGGGACAAGAACATGTTCGCTGACTACTGTTGGATGATAACTTGAGATAAACCTGAGATTAAGCATAAAAGAAGATCATCAAAAATAAGTTTCAGAGGAAAACGAGTATATACTTAAATAGAAACTTTTATCTTTTGTTTTTTGCTTGTTTTGTTTTTTGTTTCAAACTTTCATATACACATTCACAATATTTGTTATTCTTGGTTAATCGTCAATTTTACGTAAGTTATCTCAATAAAAAATTAAATTGGTATGTTGGGGATTTTCTTCTAGAAACTGATGTAAAAAGTTTGAACACAAGGAACTTATTGTTTTTTTCTTGACCAGAGGTGACTTCTGTGGTCTGGTAACAGTATTTTTTATTTATTTTAACCTATAAAAAATTAGCTGATCAAAATGAATGAAGAGAACAGTTACCGGATAGTACATGCAAAATTGTTTGAGAGAATTCCTTTCCAAATAAGATTTTTGTAAAAACATTAATATCGATTTTATAAAAAATCCTGATGTGATTGGGGAAAATGAAGGTCATTTTCGAAATCAGCACATCAAATAACATATTAATCAACAATAACTCCTCTTGTATTTTTTAAAAAGTTCAATTTCGCAGGCTTGTGCTATCTTTATCTCACTAATATTCATTATTTATCTTTTACATATTTTCAGCATTACAGATTTCAGGTCTAAATTAATTAATTAAAAAAGGTGTTTTAAAAATACTAGTTTTAGCAGATCTTATGAATTCATGATCAGTAAGAACTAGTAATGTAACGTCTAATCCATATCATATTTATTGTAAGGTCTAGTTCTTAATCCAATTATTATCTATATCAATTCATCAAGTGATAGCACCCACCACTTCAAACTTTGATTTTAAAAAATAGGATATTTATAGATTTTTTTTGTAATTTCAAGAGCATTAAGATTACTGAGGGGTTATAAAGTTAAAAAAGTTTTATTTGCCAAAAGGGTTTCCTTTTTATCATTTTGATTAATGTAATAAAATCTATAAGAATTTTTAAGCCTTTTAAGTTATTCGCTTACTATTCATATTGAAGAAAGTTTTCATTTGAACATTGTTCTTTTCAAATAAGTAGACTAAATATTTGTTGAAACGGTATACATATATATACAGTCAAACCCCGCTATAGTGAACACTGTTTATAGTGAACTCCCGGATACAGTGAACAAAATGTTTGGTCCCGTGCCTTGCTATACCCGGATAATGTTATTTTTTGAGGATATAGTAAACCAAAAAAGTGAGGAAGTTGGATATAATGAACTTTTTTCTGTCTTCAACTGATTTTTTTGTTGTAATAATTTTGAAATTTCTACTTAAAAAGAAAAAATACAGATAACGATTTTCAAAACCATCTATAGAGGGGAATGTAGCGATAGCATTTTTTCTTGTTTGCTTCTTTTATCTCACTTTCCCATCCCTAAACAAACAAAGCAGATGTTTCCAACCCAGGCAGACGATGTAAGGTGTCAGTCGGATCAATATGCATTTTCTGTCAGAGGGAATGAGCAATTATTCATTATTGGTCAAAGGGTTGGACACTAATATGTGTTGATAATGCCCTCATTTCAGCTCTTTTTTGCTCTCAGTTCAGTTTAAAAAATCCTGCAAACAAGTGTCTCAAATTTAACTATGGCGAGCAGTAAACGTAAAACGTTCTCCATTGATGATAAAATGGGCATAATCAGAAAAATTGAAAATGGATGCAATCAAGCTGATATTTGCAGGGAATATAAACTATCCAAATCTGCAGTTTGTAACATATGGAAAAATGGGCAATTAATAATTTTTGCTCATGAAAAAAATTTACATGGCAGAGAAAAGTTGAGAAAAGCAGATCACAAGGATGTTGAAAAAGCATTACCCCCTACTGCCCAAAACAAGTTCACCGCCCCTTAGCACACTCCCACCACCCCATTGAGAAATAATGCTCTCTCTCTATATATATATATCTGTTATCAATAATTTATTTGTTGTCTTGAACCTCTTTCAATTTGAGTAAAATCTTTCAACAAAAAGTAGCTGTTTTTGTAAGTGCATTTAATAAATTAATCTCGTGGAGTAGTTTTACATCTGAAAGTAAAAAAACTATGTCTATGTATGCATATTTTGTCTCTGAAAATGTTAAATATTTTATTGTTTGGCAAAAAAAGTTTTACTTTGAATGCATATACACAAAGTGATTATAACATCATTTTTAATTGACATAATTGTCATTATGCAAATTTTTCATAGGAGGTAAATGTCACTTAAATTTAGCCCTAGTAATCTTTCGAATAATTTTGCCTCTGAAGAAAAAGCACTTTTGGCGAGTGATTTTTTTTTAAAGCTGTGATCTTCTTTTTCAAGCTTTGGATATTTGTGACAAAAAATTCAAAAATCATTAAAATTTTTTTATTTTAATATGTTTTAAGCTCTATTTAATTTGATATCTCTTGACGTTAGTTTTTTTTACCTTTCTTTTTGCAGGGTTCGTGTTGGCAATTCTTGAAAAAGTTGGCGTGATTGTACCAATATTTGCAACTCGAGTGAGTACTCACACTGCAAGCGCTGGCACTGTTTCAGCCGGTATTCAGAATTTTCTGATCTGCATTGAGATGTTTTTTGCTGCACTTGCTCTGCGTTATGCTTTCCCTTATAGGGTATACATGCAGGATTGTGTGACTGATTCCCAAGGACGTTCTGTTACAATGCAAAGCATATCAAGTAGCCTAAAAGTAAGATTTTTCCTTTTGTTAATGATAAAAAATTTGTGAAGATAATAATAGAGATAAAAACTTATATTAAAATCCTCAAATCAATATGTGTTTCATTCACGATATTTATGTCCTGTTGCTGTGTAGGTCTCATTACTAGTTTGATTTGTGTGATTTAATTTAGATAGTCTATTCCATTTCTTAAAATTGTAGAAAAATAATTTTTTTAGTTTATTATTAAATATAGGGAACACTAACATTTCAATATGTTTCTTAGTGCTAGAAAAATCATGAATTTGGAATGGTTATTAACCCAAGATGCCTACCATCAGGGATGAAAGACTTCCGCAAAAAAGCGGAAATTCACTTTTTTCTCCCAATTTTTAAAATTTCCAACCCTGTTCCAAAAACTTAAATTTTTGGGGAGTCCAATAAGAAAAAACAAAGCCGCCCGGTCGTTAATCGGACTTGGAACGAATTTGTTATCCCCTGCAGCCGCCTGAGAAAATGATCTTCAGAAGAAAATGGTTGGAGCTTCAACAGGTATGCCGTTGCCTTGACTCGACAACCACGACTTCTGTGGAGTTCTAAGCAGTTTAGTTTTGGCTGCTGATATTTGATTTCTTTTGTTTGGCTGATTTTCAGAATTTTAAATATTAGGAACTGCGCTGGACTCTGCTAAAATCGCGATTCTTATTCATACGATTTTAATATAAATCATCGATTTTCAGATTTAACTGATTTATCGATTCATATTTAACTAATTTTATTTTTGACCACTTTCATGCCTGTACCATTCATCTCCTGAACAAAGCTCAGACGAATTACAGATAACAAAAACGGATTTTTTGAGTCTTGTGATATACCTATTATATACCTAGGCAAATTTCAGCTCAATGGCAAATCAAAGTGGTCATCTGTTCCTTAATCAAGCAACACTAGGATTGCATTTAAAAACAGAGAAATAGCATTAATTTTATACAAGGTCTATAGGACACAGCAAAAGATCTTTACACTTGTCTTGTCTTGTTCAATTAATTTATGACTCCTGAAGTGCTGGGAATTATTGTTTTTCATAAAATTTCAAAAATTCATGGACGAAAATGATCGTTATTTTGAATGAAAATATTTAGTAACGAAAACATTATTGATTGCATTATTGAAAGTATTATTGGAATTTTTTTTCCAGCAACTATGAAAAATAATCATTTTGGCATTAATGAATTCTTTGATATAATATTCAGCAGTCAATGGTAGAAAGCTGGAAAGAGTGATGTGAGATTTCCCTTTCGGCTGAAGCCACCTACGTTTTAATGCAAAAGAAACTAGAGTAGAAAAAAGAGAAAAATATTTATTTGCACCATTCAGAGGAATTGGGGATAAATTCATTCTTATAAACTGGGATCCTATCTTCCTGTTAATGAACAGTTAATGGCTTTTCATGCTAAGTGTCCTTTCAGAATGTACAATGTGAAAAATAAGGCATTTGCCTGTATACATGGCACAGTATAAAGCAGCACTTTTGTCTTACATGTTCCAGAGCAATGTGCAAAGAACATCATGTTAATATGTGTAAAAATTGCTTTGCAAATAAATAAATGATACTTTTTTAAAATTTACATGAAGATTGAGAGTCATGAAATCATCTGCAGATAGTCTGCTTTAATTCTGATTCACTTTTGAAATAGGTTTATGCACATACGTCATCATTTAAACTACTGGTTATCATTTCCACAAATTTTACAAAGGAGAGCGCTCTAGGGTTAAGTCTCTAAAATATTAAGTCCCTAAAATATTAATATATCCTTTCAGAATGTACAATGTGGAAAAGAGGCATTTGCCTTTATACATGGCACAGAATAAATCAGCACTTTTGTTTTGCATGTTCCAGAGCAACGGGTAGAGAACATCATGTTAATATGTGTAAAAATTACGTTGCAGATAAATAAATGATACTTCTTTTCTTGCATGAAGATTGAGAGTCATAAAAGTATGCAGATAGTTTACTTTAATTCTTATCCACTTTTAAAATAGGTTTATGCACATACGTCACCTGTGAGACTACTGCTTACCATTTCCACAAATTTTACAAAAGGGAGCGCTATAAGGTTAAATCTCTAAAATATTAAGTCTAGGAAAAGAAGGATTTATATTTCTTTACAACCGCCTTCCAATATAATCTGCAGTCTAATTGTGCTGGTTGTTTAAAAAGAGGCAATAATCTTTGATAATTTTTATACGTTTTTTAAACCATATTTAAAAAGTAAGTGGAAATTTGGGAAAACTTTGTCATTTATTGAATGACAGGCGTAATACTTAGCTACGGAAAGATTGCTGATGCAGATAAAAATTCTTTCATTTTTCATTTGATTTACTTTGATTTACTGAACTAGATAGATATGTCCGTTATTAAGAATCCGAGAGATCATAAATTTCTGCACATTGTTGGAATCTGGAACATAAATTCAATTTTGATAATGCTAGTATTATATCCACCCCAATCACATCATCTCATCTTATTCACATTATGATATGAAAATAACTTATATATAAAATTTTTAAGGGCTTGCATAAAGATAAATTCAATAGATAATGAGCTATAATAATTTTTATCTTATGAAATGTTCAAATTGTTTTTAAGAAAAGCTGAACTCACCAGTACACGTGTTCTAACTAAGTCATGATATAACAAGACACACCAAGAGCTAATGCTTAAAATCCTGTGCCGTTACCTAAAATCGATAATATCTGCAACGGTGAGTTTGCCAACTGAATACTGAAAAACAGCACTCTCTGATTGGTAGAAAGACCAACAGCTGTGTATTAAATTCCCAATACCTGTAAATCAAATGGAATTATGTAAAGAATGTTACCCGGCACTGGTACCAGTTAATGAAATTCATCTGCCGGAACTGAGCAATGAAAATCTGTCTGGGTAATGAGTCATTTCCTGGTAGCTAGTAGACCTTTTAATCTTTGATCTTACGTTAGAATGTGTTGTATATTTGGTAAAATTTTTTTTTAAGAATTTCAATATGTTAAAAAGAAAAGTTGGAACAGTAAAGAAACTAAAGGGACTGATACGTCCTGCTTTGTATATTACATTAGTTAAAATTGCACACAAACTTTGATGCTGCATTGAAGTATCATCTTCATTACAAAATACAGAAAAATGGTAATGAAAAGTATTTCATTGCCTTTTTCCTGTATTTTGTAATGAAGATAATACTTCCATGTAGCATCAACATTTGTGTGCAGTTTCAGCCAATAAAATACATTAATTTGTGAATTTTTCTTTTATTTATTAAGATCTTTATGTATATCACGAAGTCGCGCAATTCGTCTCTTGACTAACGTTTTTTAAGTATCATGAAAATATTTGTGCATCAAAAATGATAATTTGTTGAATTTTCAAAATACTATTCTTGATCAAAGGCTTTGTGAAAGTTGCAGGTTTGATTTTTTGTGCATTAGAAATTCCAACTTCATTCTTTTTCAAGTTATTGTATTCAAATAGTCTTTTCAGCTTATTGTAATATTTAATTATAATTTTTTTTTTGTTAATTAAAAAAAAAATTAAGAGGACTCTTTTTAGTTTTAATATAATAATACCATTTGAACTTATTTTACTTGCAAATGTTGTTTCACACTATTTTCTTCAATACTTTTATTTATTATTCTCAGGAAACAATGAATCCTAAAGATATTATGAATGATGCCATACATAATTTTCATCCTCAATACCAACAATATACTCAATATACTGCCCCAGCCGCTCCTGTGAGTCATTGGGGCAGCATTCAAGATAATCCTGCTCCCCGACGCAGCAACAACTCTCAACATCGCCAAATATCTACTATAAGTCATAATTATAATGAAAAGTCTACTCTTCTCAGCTCTGATGATGAATTTCAGTAGAACAAGCTTTGGTTTTTCATCTCTTTGTTTTCATCCTCTTATGTGCAGAAGATACTTAAAAAGAGTTCACTCTAAAATCTGAACAAAATAAATTTTGGAAAATCTACTGATTTCTAATTTTTTTAATTTTTATTTAAAGCAACTAAAAAAACGAATAACATTCTTAAGTGTCAAACTTTAATTTTATATTTGAATACAAAGGACTCAAGAATATCCAGCTACTACAATTATAATTTATTCCAGTAAATTTGATAATTTTATGAATAATCACATTTATTATTTTGCTATGAGTAAATTGTGGCAATTTATTTTGAAATACTTAAGTAAGAGTGCATAAAATATGCAGTCCAGCAAAATTTCAAGCAGATCAAATATTTCCATGTATATATGTTTTCAAGATTTGCACAGAATTTAAATGTTATTGATTATGGGAAGCTAAAAAGTTATTCTTATAATTATATAAACATTTTAACATATGCTTGTCTTCTGCACATTGTTATTGTCATCTAGTCATTTGTATATTTTTGATGCTTTAGTTTTTTTTAATATCATTTTTGTATATTGATTGCTTTTTTAATCTGTTTTTTAAAGAGTATTTATTTAATACATTCTGTTATGTCTGCAATTATATTTACTTCTTTGGTGTTTTGTTTACTTGTAAAAATGTTGATAGTTTTTTTAAATGTTGATAGAATTTGTTTATTTTCTTCTTAAAGTGGATTATATAGTTTATCAATTTCAGTTTTATTAAGACAATTTATGTAATTTTCACCACTCAAGCAGTTGTCACAATTCTAATGAACACATTTGACCTTATAAAAAAGTATACCTTTAATACTTTTTTTAATCAGACATTTTACAATGCAGTAAACAAAAAAACAAAACTAGTTAAATAAAAGTAAAAAGTTACAATTTTGATAGAGATTAATAAAAATTACTAATTGTAAATTGTATCATAATAATAAATAAAAAATTTCACTGACGCTATTATTTGTCAATATATAAAACAAGTAATGTCTATAAGTTGTATAAAAATGTCATGTCTTGAAAATTTGAATGTTAGCTTGCATGCAATCTCAATTTAAGTGAAAGTTCTTATTTCGATTTTCTACAAATGTCCTTGACTGTATCTCAATGCCATCTTAGTTCAGCACTTCTCTATCAAGGGATTCTGTCGGACTCAAAACGAAAAGAAAACATTACAGTCCAAGCTATTGTTGTATTACTGAATACATTTTGCCTTGTTATCTATATAGTTAAGGGGATGGCCGACTTTGTTTCATTTTTTTCATACTCTGCTCCTTAGTAAAAAAAAAAAAAAAAGACAAAAGAAAATTGTTTTAAGGCGATAACAGGCTATTTCTGTATTTAGTATATAATGCCATTATTAAAATGCAGATAAAAGTTGTAGCAAAGGGAATTAATATTTTTAAGGCTTCAATGATCAGGCCTATCTATTCACTTTGATAAGCAAGCCAAAATTTGTTTAAAAGAAGCATTCATTATGATAAATAATAGTTTTTACTCTCTTTTTGTCTCCTTATTTTTTTTCCTTGCATAGCTTCGGGTGGGAGGAGTCACATTTTTGTTTACTTATGAAGGGGTTGCTGAGCCAAAAAGTTTGAGTGACATTTCCCTAAGGATTATACAGATAAAAAAAACTTTGCATCTTAGAATAACTATTCACTATTTAAAGCCTCTATAAATAAAACTTCTTCAAAAATAAAATCTTTTACTATATTTTGATTTTCACTGTTAGGAATGTACATTTTAAGCTGTACTAAATTATTAAGTAAGTCAACTTACTAAGGTTCAGTTTTTACAGTTATATTATTAACTTTTATTTGTTATTCAAAATTCGTTATTATTTTTTGAAGTGAAAAATAGTCTCACATTGCGATTTCAAACCCAACTATTTTGGTACATTTGTCTCTCTTATGGAAGTAATGTATGATGAAATTAAAGATAGAATATCTTAAAGGGTAAGACAGAAGAAGTAACTGAAAATGTTGTGGGACTCAAGTCCTGAAGTTTGTGTTATTACTGTTGTTGTATATTAAATGTGATTGTTGATATGCTCGATGTGCTTACTAGATATGTAGAGTTATGCTGTGTATTATTTTATTTATCAAAGTATTTTTAATGCTGGTTTCCCTATGTAGTGATACTGTGATACCCTATATTTTTTATTTCTTATTTTGAAATTGAAGAACTCTTAATTCTTCAGGCTAAGGTTTAAAGAAAATGCTAAGTTCTTATCATTCAACCCATTACTAAGTTAATACCAGTCATAATATATTTTCCAGCAAAGTTTTAGTTTTTACTGCATGCTGTAGAATTTTTTTTTTAAGTGAATATTTTTGACATGCTGTTCTAAGTAATTAACAAAAAATTTGAAACAATGAAAAGTATGTATATATATTTATGTATATACACACACAGGGGGATTATAATTTAAGTTTTAATGTGCTATAAAATAAAAAAGAACCACTGATCAGAAAGACATCAAATTTGAACGGAATATTATTGAAGAAGGGGGAAAACGTATGGCTTATGAAAAAAATATTCAAAAATTTTAGCAACTAATGACCCTGTAAACACAATAATTTAAAAGGGTTTGACAACAAATGGCAAATAAATTGTAAAACAATGGCTAACGTCAAACCAATAGTATTGTTCAGTGATCATGATTTTACAGATACTGTAAGTGATACTGTTAAACTCACCATCATATCACATAAGATGGGAAAAATCTGCTTTTAATTGTCCAGAGCCCAAAAACCACATAAAAGGCATCAATCAAATCAGTCTAAATTTTGTTAGACTTTCTCAAAACATGTTCAATATTCTGTCCTCTGTTTCCTGCTATAAGTTGAAATGATGAAATTACATGTTCTGTAACTGACCAAAGTGTCTCCAAGGACACATTCAGAATCTGTTGTGTCATGCGTGCCTGTTAAACAGCCATTCATTGTCCACTCGCATGTAAATAAATTCTAAGCAAAAGTCTCTCTTGCTAGCTGATGATCAGGAAGCAACTCATGCACATGGGTAAGTTTAGAAGAATATCACTCAAGGACGTTTCGTAAAATTTTATGCATCATGCTAACAGGCATAATGAATGTTCGGTTATATCCTGTGCACTGTTCACTACTGATCGATTCCTCCCACTTTGCTGTGACCACTTCTTCAGTTGATGTTGAACCAATTCTTTTTCTCTCTATCTGATTGCACATCAAAAGAACCTGTTTTTTGTAATTTCTGAATACTTTTCTTCAGACCCGCATCTGTTATCATGCCACTTCTCTTTATACCCTTGAATGTCTAGAACTTATGCAAAGCTGCTGGTTCACAGCCATCGTTCTTGTTTATCAAATTATTAAAGCTTTATAAGCTGAGTCTGATAGTTCATTGAGACAGTCATGGCATCCTTCCCAGATGCCAATCAATGAAAAGCTGCCTACTCGGTGTTTTAAAAAAAATGTAAATAGATGTAAGTTTTCCGTACATGTATTGCTAAAATTTTCCTTATGCCATACGCTTTCCCCCTTCTTCATTAATATTCGTTTCAAATTTGATGTTTTGTTGAGTGGTTCTTTTTTATTTTTATTTTATAGCATTTTGAAATTTAAACTTTTATTGAAATCATATTGTGTGTGTGTTAAATATGTATAATTTGCTTTGTAATGACCACCTTTAATTTTTCTTTGAATCCTTGTTAAAAATGATGTTAAATATACACATCATCAAAAAAAAATGTATCAGATATTAAAACTTGTAACTGTTTCAAAAATATATCTTTCCACAACTCTGTGTTTCTTCTGGCAATTTAACAGATTGTGAAGTATTCAACTCCATCTTTCTCTGTAGTGATTTGTTAGATTTCAATAGAAATTTTTTTTCCTAGCTAAAATATTGAATTTAGATTTCTAATATGTATGCTTTTATTTAATTTAATTTTTAACAAGGATTATCAAAATTTGCATTTAAAGCAGTCATAAAATATCATTACATATACATAGGCTACAATCATTCCTTTTCTATTAAATTATTAAGAACAGTTGTAGTAAGAGTGTGTACAGAAGTATTGGTATTTTTCTTTTAAACCATCTTATATTGTTTATTTTATTTGTTACATGAATTTATGAATATTTAATGAGGAAAGAATTTAATGTTCATTTTCTTTCAAACATTTTTTATTATCTTCCTGCGAAGTATTTCTTGAATTTTGAAACATCTATATGATTTGGTAATCTTAGCCATTCATTTATATAATATATCTAACCAAATTGCATTTAGCACTATATTCTTTCATATTTCTATGTGATATAGTTGTATGAGCAGCTATTCTATGTTTATTGTCTCTTTTACAATTGTATATTCGTTTTATGGGCTTTATTTCTATTATTTTTATGTTGTATTTAAAAATAAATAATTGTATGTCTATTTTTATTTATATTACTATAATTTTTTTTTTTTTAGTTCTGTCTTGTTTCATTTTAGTCAAAGAATGTCTGAATACTATTCTGTATTTTATTTACCTTATTTTAATACTTTTGCTGCCTCATTTTACCTTCAAGAAATTTGATTTACATGATCAATATAATTCAAAAAACTTATATGACAAAATTATTTGTATTTCATGTCGAAAGACTAAACATAAGTCTTAATGTCAATTTTCTGTTTAGAATAATAGTAGTTACTGAAATAATGCTTTTCTGATATTCTTCTAAAAGTATAACTATTTTATTCTATAAATTGGGGATGGGCATACTACTTAAAATATTTAAGCTCGAAAAATTCAAATTTCTAAAAAATCAAAAATACTTATTAATATTTATATATTTAGATCATAATAAGGGAGAATTTATTTAAAAACTTCTGATTTTAAAATTAGTCAACATAACTTATTAGATGCTATTCCTTCAACAATTAGAAAAAGTGTTTTTTTTTTTAGCAATTATAATTTTATTTAAAATAAAACATTCAGTTTTAGATATTGTAAGTTGCTATATATTTAATTTGCACGCTGTTTTCTATAAATCTTCAAAATTATGCAATTCAGTTTTAAAAAAGTTATTTAAAATTTTGTGATTAAAAAATGTGTAAGTAATTGCTTAGTATATATTATTCCCCTTTTTTTAAAATTTATTTCTTTTAATTCCCTTTATCATAGAAATATAACTTAAACTATTTTCCAAAACTAACGTACAGTGTGTGCTCAGATTATAATTTGCTTAGTAATTAGTTTAGTTTTTGTATATATTTTTTATAAACTTTCTCCACCTATGCTAACAAATTTTGTTTGTTAAAACTACCATGCCATACTACTTTTGTATATGAAATGCTTTATAATGAATGTTAACAATTTTAAGGTTAGGTATGTTGACTATTTTTTTCAATGAAAAATATTTATTATTTAAATTTTATTATGCAATAATCAAAATTATTCAATCCAGCTTTTCTTTTCATTATTTGAAAATAAATTTAAATATTTATAAATGATTTGTAACATAGATTTAATTTAACTAGGATAACATTTTAGAAGATTTTGTTGATTGATTTGCAAATGATGCCATCATATTTATGTTTTATAGAATGATAATATAACATTTTCCTTTAAACTTTGATAAATTACATATATACACATATAATAATAATAATAATAATAATAGACAGGAGNTATATATATGTATTTATATATATATAAGTTTAAACTTTATTTCTTGCAAAAAGGTTCTTACTATGTTTAAAAGATGTAATATAAATATAATCACTGCGATTCCTAGTGTGTACATAAGTGCAATATTTACAAAAACATATATATTCACAATGCTGAGTAACTATTCGGATTTTATCATTCCAACTTGCTAGTAATTTTTTAAGCTTACAATGTATGAGTTATAAATAATAAGGTAAATATTTACAATGGTATTTCTGCTTTGTTTAATAAAATATCTATAAAAAGTTTTTTTTTAAATGTTTTTTTTCCAACTAGGACCTCAAAATAGGTTTACTATGTTGATGAATTTAAATAAAATGAAAAATAAACATGTTTGTTAACGAGAAACCTGTCCAAGAAGGAGGTAGGATTGATTGATATGTACGCTTTTATCTACAATAGTCGTGACTCTTTTAAATTCTATATTTTGTTGAATAACGTCTTTCTTTTTTTTCCCCCAACAATTTAAATTTTTATGTATTTTAAGGAGTTTTATAATTTTTTTTTTGTCTTTCACCACAATATATTCACTTATACGAAATTTGGAAAGCGAAAAATGTAATGTTTTTTTATATGCAATTTTTTTTTTTTTACGTCTTTACCAAAGTTTCATTTGAGACAACGAAAGTCCAGATACGGAACTAACCATGAACATTTTACCCAGTTTCTAGTTCATAAAGCACATCACTTTTCTGCTGCAGATGAATGAAAAGAGGTTCGTAAGGTTATTGTAATATTTTATTGAATTTTAATTATTATTTGAAAGATGCATATGCCTTGTCTTCATGACCTGTGTGAAATCTCCACAACAACCTACTTTTAAAATGTTTGTCATATCGTTCTTGGTGTTAGGAAAAGAGACCTTCTAAGGTTATTGTTGATTGATAGTTACTTCTTGTAATCCTCTACCACTATGAAATTTATTAAAAAAACTGTCTCTTAGTACCTGAGAATCTTTGAGAGAGAAATTGAGAGATTTTTCTAAATAGTTAAATAAGACAATAAGATTTATTCCAAAATTCAAAAATGTTACTCAGCACCTTCCTCCTCTAAACTCTTCAATTGTTAAACGGATGTGTGTTTATGGATTTCTATATGTGCAATAAAAGTTAAGTTTGTATTTAAAATGTTCCACATAAATGTAATGTCTTTAACGTACACTTTCATGTTTCAGATAAATAATTATTTACTCATTGAAAAATAATTTTTTTTTAATCAGTTGAAGAATAACAATTTAGTTTACAATAAAAGATATTAGTCGTGTAATTTTTGGAGCATTATTTTTATCATACAAAAACATGTATTTACATTTGATTTAGTTCCTATTTTAAAAAAAAAAAAAAAAAAANAAAAAAAAAAAAAAAAAAAAAAAAAAAAAAAAAAAAAAAAAAAAATTGTGAAAGTATCATTACTCAGTATTGCGAATATGTTAGGTTCAATAAAAACAGACTATTACGTATGTTATAAATGTTACTTTCAAGTAAACTTATTTGTTCTCTCAAAAATGTTGTTGTGATTGATCTCAATTAAAATATATTTATTGAAATAGTTGTGTCTTTTCATTGAACCATAGAACGGTATCTCGCTCACACTTATAATGCACTTTTTTTCCCTCCCAAATTCAAAATCTCTTTATGGAGGGAACAAAATCTGATAGAATTTTTTTTTTCAAACGTGAACAGAATCTTATGTACATTGCTGATGAAATTTGAAATCCTGCATTCTATAGGATGGTTAGAAATTCTTCTTTGAATGTTCAATTCTTACAGAGTATCAAATGATCAAAAGTTTCGCACATTGCCTAGGCATTCTATGAAACTTCAAATAATAAACTGACAAAGTAGTACGAAATACATCGGGCATTCCATAATGCCTAGGTTATAAACATATGCAATATTATCCTTCCGTTTCAAATCTAAGTTATTCTAAGTTCCTTTACGTTTTTCAGAATTTAATATTGGAACACTGTAACATATTTGGTACCATAGATACTCTTTCTATTTCTTTAAGAGACTGAATTATTACTTCATGAATGTTTGCATGATCCTGAATACAGATTATCTTTATTTTGATGAGATTTCTAAACGGTTATTTAGTAAAAGATATTTTATAAAAGATATTTAATATATTAACAAAACTGCATGGGATATTTTAAAAACAAAGCAAAAGTTAATATCTATTCTGAGATATTCATTTTCATTAATGAATAAAGCAATATTTTATTAAAAGTCATAAGTGTGCGAACTCTTTTGAGAGCCACTTTATTCTCGTTTTTAAAGTTTGATGACTCAGGAACTATTTGACCGATTTTGTTCGAATTTTTATTTAATAATTTAAAATGACGTAGAAATTTGTATATCTTACATATCAAAATGCTTTTTCTAAGATAATAATCATAAATAATTATTTTTTAAATGGAAATATCTTAGGATAAATGAATTTTTATAATTGTGTGTGAAATATTTTCCTTTCGTTTAAATTGTTCTCGAGGTAAAGCAAAATACATCAAAAATGAAATAAAATTTAAGGCATCTAAACTTTTGATTGCTCTCGTGACCAAGCTATTGGGACCGTATTTCTAGAAAAAAGAATCCAAATCTGACGAAAAAAAATCAAGGCATTTTTATTCAGAGAGAAGTGCGTTTTTTGTGTCGTTTAATCTGCACATATACACAGCAAATTTAAGGAGAAGCCATTGAATCATTTAAACTAAGTTCTAGTATAAGGATATCTCATCATTAGATCAGAAATTATTTAGGTTATCTTTTTTACTTTGCTCACTGTACATACGCACATACTAGTACTTATGTGGTTTACAAATAATCATAAATATTTAGAAAAAGAAAAGATAAATCGGGATTAATAAAATAACCTTATCTGCATAACATAATAAAACATTTCGAACACACATTTTATTCGTATTTTAAACAAATTTTACTTTATGTTTAAAATAACTGTCTATAAAATTAAATAATAATTAAAATCTATCATACATGCTACATAGTTCTTATACAAAGCTTCAAATTATAGATGATCACGATTTTATGAGCGTTTTTAATAGTAACGGCCAACTTCAAAAAAATTAGCTTAAAAAAAAATCTTTCAACTTCTACTTTTATTCAGAAAACTAATATACGAGCGTAGCTAGTATACACCACCCACGAAAGGACAGGAAAAAAAAAAAAGTTTGTGGCACTCTTTATTCAAAATCACACTAATCATAAGAATGGGATGAAGTCGTGAATAGAAATTGTCACCATTTTCATTATTGATTTCATTATTTCATAATGATCATTATTGAAAAAATAACATTTACACAATTAATTTGTGCTAGAGCATTGTTTTCGAACCAGAAAGAAAATTTGTAGTTTCAAGGGTATGGTTTCAAGTTCAATTTCGTATAAAGGCTCTTCGAAAATTTTGCAATACATAAAAATAAGTTTTTTTAATTCTTTAAAGAAGGGATCAAATGCAAATTTCGTTCTGGGGTCCGTAAAATCTTTTTTCAGCCTTGACACAGACTCTCAGCTTTTTTAGTTGAGCTGACCCCCAATTTTGCAAGTAAAAAACAATTAACCCTGAAGCCTATTTATTAACTGTTAAATATACAAATGAAAAAAGTAATGACAATTGACATCGATTATAAGCATATGCCGAATAAGATATACGCCAATAGACATTAGCAAATGCTTAAAAAGAATTTAAAAAAATATTTTTATCTCTTAAAGAAAACAACTTCATTTGCAACTACTTAGGTATCACAACTGTAGTAAAACTCAAAAACAAGTTTTAGAAAATATTAATAGGAATTTATGTATATTGTTTTCCACGAGAAAAACAAAATTTCACTCTGAATTTGAACTGGATAATTTCAGTCTCAAATCCCTCTCAAAACTTGATTTATTTCTATATTTATTTTTCAAAAAAGAAAAGTGAAAGGGCTAGTTTATATAGTTTAGCATGTTATACAGCTCGTCCACAGCCCAGTACCATTCGGCCGATGTGTTGGGTACCATTGGTTTAGATTATGCTTTTCAAAATTCTTTGAAAAACATAGTTTATTACCAGTGAAGTTAAATTTAGTTCAAAATCCATTTAGTGAGTCTGTTGAAAAAGTTCTTGACTTTTGTAATTTACCTTCCGAGTCAAACTTTTCAATTACCTTAGGAATAAAAACAACTTAAAGAAATAGATTAGAAGTTAAAAAAAAGAATAGCGAAAAGATCAGTGTTAGAGAAAATAAGAATATTCTTTATGATGTGGTAAACGTGTACTTATGAAAGCGAAACTTTAATTTTCAAATTTATTTCTTTTCTTTGGAAGTATCTGCTATCTTCAGATATTTCCTCAACATTTATCTCTAGGTTTCCTCTTACTCCCTTTTTCCCAAGTCGGCCGTTCCTCAACTTCTGCAAATGGAACAAAAATAAGAAAACAAAAACAGGGAAAGGTACTCTTCTTGCCGACAGATAGGCTTGGAAAGAAGAAAATGTTCCCTTTCGATTCTTGTAAATGTAGACTTGTGTAACGAAAGATAAAGTGATGGAACAGAAAGTTAAGAATGTTCTGATATTTAACTTTTCTTTCAAGAAATTCTTCAAACATTGGTATCGCCCGCAGTTGCAAGCACAAGATTTATTGGTCTAGAAACAATGCTGGTTTCAGTCTAAATCATATTTATGTAATAAAATTTTTTGACATATTTTCTTGCGAAATACATTTTTATTTGAAGAAATTTTTTTTTCTTGCTTAATTATGTCAATATCCATATTTAAATTAAAATTAAGCAAATAGGATAGAAAGATGTAAACTACAATAGTAATGATCAAAGTTAAGAGAATTTCCAATTTTTGTCCAACCGCTACAGGATTGATTTCAATAAAACTATTATAACACTAAACATAAATTATCCTATAATGCTGAGCATAATAATATCTCTGCGTATATATTGTTAATAAGACGATTTGGTTTTACTAGAGCTTCACTAATGGGTTATTAACGATGAATTAAGATATTTTTATGATTAACTGAAGATAATGCTTGCTCATGCGTATGACATGTGCTATTATGATATTAAAAGTAAACCATTCCCGCAACGGCCCGCTATGAGCCAAGAGGGTCATGAACTTCAATTCGAGGTAAAGACCTCAATTTCGAGAATAAGGGCATGATTGTGGTAATGCGATCAGTATTACTTACACGTTGCTTTTACTTCTCAGACAAAGTCCCATCGATTTGAAGCTGGATGGATTTCAAGCCATGGCTGAGGATTGATCCGTCGCAATGACAGCTCATTGCCCTTTAACAACTGAGCGATCGAGGTTCACTGTACTACTATATTGTCACAATTTAGATGGGAGGGCAGAGGGCGATTGTAACTACTCGGCCTCCACACCACGTTTCCAAACCGTTCAACATTGCGCGAACGTTTAGAAGACATTTAGTTTGAGAGGATTTCGAGCCACAAAGACACGATAGAAATGAGTCGATCAATTAGCCAGACGTACTAGAACAAGTTGTTACTCATCACTCCGTCTGATCGGTAATAACAAGATGAATCTAAAATGAGTTCCAATATACATATCATGCATTGTATTTCTCCTAATTTCGTACTGGAAATGAGAGATCCTTGTGACATATAAGTTAATTTTTCTACTATTTGCTTGTTTTATCTACAGGTTCTAGTTGGTTCTACTTATTTACTTGTTTACTTTTTATTATTTTATAATCGGCGTTGAACAAGCCGACTTAATTCTGAGTTTATGACTAGCAATGTTTAACTCCGAAACTTTGTAATTTTGTACCCAACCAAGAAAGCAAGGGAACTCCTGAATCAAGCATTGGGGCAAACTAGCTTTCGTGAATTACTTTTTGATAGAACAAATCAGCATTTTCGTTTCCACGAAAACCACGAAATGTTTCTAAGCTTAGAACGATGGTAAGGGGATTCTAACGTATTATTCGTCAATCACTGAGGATATTTCACGTCAGCACTGTAGTCGGTGCGAGCCGGGAGTAGAATTCGAATCAACTAACCACCGCTTGGATTTAAACCTGCGTCATCTCATTGGGAGTCGAAAGCTCTATACATGCAATGGGAGTGGAAGGGCAAGTTGCAATGATCTCCCGAATTCAGATTATGTGCTTCAGAGTACTCAGAGTCCGCCTTATGATATATCCTCAATTTCTAGAAACTCATTGATTTGTTGTGTGGGCGAATGAACAAATTAAGATCTTTCTGTCAAAAACATGAAGAACTGTAGGCCTCTCCAGAATAGTCTGTTGATTTTGAAAAATAACGAATTTTATTTTACTGTGCAATTTTGTAATTTTGTCTAAAATAAGATTTATATGCAGATCATAATTATTTTAGTATATTTAGATTAAATCATACTGGAGTGAATTATTGTAGATTTTCTTGACATCAAAGAAGACTTTGAGCACCTTAAAGAGATGTATATGTTCCACAAGTCTTAGATAAGTCTGGCATCACATTTAGAACTATGAATATGAGTTAGAGAGAGTCAGTCAAACATCTCCGTTGATAGGTTTATTATGAAAATATTTTCTTAAACTATACACAGTAATGTGTAACAAAGATTTTCTCTAATTTTTATTATCCAGTTTTGTATTTTAAGTCACATGGAATCTATGATGTAGTTTTTACTAACATGAAATTTAAACTTTACTTCCTAAATAAGTTATCTGCATTCATATTGTTAAGTGTTTCACACGATAAAAAGAATTCAGGATGCTCTTGGAAAATGTTGAGCAGCTCATTTGCACCAGTAATATTTGCGACAAAAGTAATAAGCAATTTTAAGAATTCGGATAGTTTCCACCTTAAAGTAGAAATTTTCCTGAGAATAACCTGGAATTTTTTTTGAAGAACTCAAAAACATTCCCAGCAAAAGCCAGTAGCATTTCAGGAATAAATCAACAACTTTGAGCTTTTTAAGTCACATTTAACTATGAAATGTGTCTAGTTGATCTACATTGTAAAAAATACCATCAAAAATGATTTCGCCCATTAAAATTCATGGGCCTTAATTTGCAAAAAGCTAAATCTCTTAAATTCACGGGCAAGTACATTTTTAGTATTATTACTTTCCCACCCTCTAATTTTTACATTGCACTCGAATTTCTTTATGTGACCTCCAGAAACACGCCGAATATCCATATCAAGCATGAATGTAAGCTATACCATGGATGCAAGCTGTCTAATGTTCATGTAGATATGATGCCGTTCACGTAGAGAAACATAGTGTTTATGCACTGTTATCTAAACCAGTGGTTCCCAAATTATGTTCTGCAGAAATCTAAGACTCCATAGAAGAGATAAAAAGAGGGAGTTTCCGCGAATTAATACTTTTTATAAACAGTGGTGAGATTTGAAAACTTAGATTATATTTAGATGCAACCTATAATTCCTATTTATTTAATCTTTCAGTTGCTTTTAAGAAATTATTTCAAGTAAAATGCCAAAGAAATAGAAAGGACATTTTTTAAAAAGAGAGTATAATATTTCTAATAAAAATATATTCAACAAATTATGCAAAGAACAAGGATTTATTAAATATAACTCTTTTCATATCAAAACAAAATAACTAATATTTTTAATAAAGAAACATGTTTCCTTAATTACCTTTCTTAATGTTTATAGTAGTTCTTGTAAGTTTTCATTTCGAAATAAACCATAATTAGTCTTATTTTATTTCTTTTCAATTAACGTATAAATGCGGAAAATAAATCCATAACTGGTCTAGACATAGAACAAAGGGTGCAAATTCTGTCAGACATAAAATAGAAGTTAGGATTTTTTATTGTAAAAAATAAAAAGTCTTCATACCTCTAAATAAATATTTTAAAATAGTCTTATATAGGTTACAACATTCACAATTACCTTAATAAATTTTATTCATAAAGTCGAAGCTCCGCTGGAAGAAGGTTGATTATTTACGGTTCTGTAGCCGAAAAAAATTGGGAATCTGAACAACTCGTCCCCAATCATATCTTGTATGATCGTAACCATGATTCTATCCCATGAGAGCTATCAGCAGACATTTATATAACAGTGTCTGCTTGAAAGAGTTGTGTGTTCCAGTAGTCCAGGTTCACCAATGGAAGATTGTATAAAGTAGAAACTCCACACTTATATAAGGAAATATGAAAACCTGTGTAGTCCGCGTTGGGAGTCAAATTTCCCGGTCTGCCGATCACGAGATTGGAAGCTTAGCCCTCTGTGTTAATGTATGTAGGTGTAAAAGACTAACACCGGCTTCATCACAGAATTTAGAATAACTAAGTAATCAGATTACTTTGATGTCCATGGTTTAATCATTAATGTAAACAAATGTAATGTAGAATTCCCATAGTTAAAAGCATAGATAGGAAGAAGTGTTTCCAACCACAAAAAATATTTTATCGCTGAGTTCAGGAAATTTCTCGCTTTTCATATTTTCTCAGGAATCTGATGAAAACCTGTAAGATTGCTGGAAATAATGTGTGACATTATATAATTCTTACTGTGTACGCCTAATGTGCAACTAATAAATAATTGAAAATGGGTAGCAATTATTAAATGCTTGAAAATATTTTTTTAAAAAGAAAACGAAAGATTGCGAAATTCCATTGACTCCAGTCACATTTTTCTAAACATGAAATTACAGAAGATTCGACTTCACTCTTTCCCAAAACTTTTCTCATTATTCATGAAAGTAACTTTTCAAATATTTCGTTCTCGCACCATGGCAACACGAAGAAGAACATTTTGCTGCAGGCCAATGAGCGGAAAAGAACTTTTAAATCTTCGAGCTAAAAAATAATGAAGTATTTCACTAGTTTCATTTCCACCACATACTTTTCATGAATCGCTATAATTTTTTACAGTTAGCTATGTATTCTTTATTTTCTAACATTAATGCCAGGGGAAAAAATGCTATTTTCATGGGTGGAAAAAAGATGCAGAAAATTCAACCAGATGAGATTCTCAATTTTTTTTAAACATACGTAAGAAAAAAGATGCATATTCATTTTAAAATTTTATTTGGACCCATTTTTCAAAGTTAGAAGTGCAGAAAAAAAGAACGAATCAATATTATATATAAAAAGAGTTAGTCAACTTTAATTCGATTAATTGGTTAAATCATAAATTTAACCATTTTAATTTGGTTAAATATATGAACACTCCTACAGAAAAAAAGACCTTTTTTACGAGATTATTTTTTTTTGTTCTAATAATAATAAAGACTAGCACAAAGAAAAAAAGATTCATTTTGATACATAACCAAAATGTTGTAATGTTTTAGTATTACATTTCAGATTTTAAACTTAGACGAAAAACGTACTTTAATTAATCGTAGTTCTAAAGCAACTGGAATATGCATAAAGTTGCACAATAGAATTTTAAAAAATTTGGTGTGATGTTAATTCATTAAGAAAAAAAAAAAAAAAAAAAAACTAAATTCAGTGGCGCGACAGCCCATAGAGGGCTAAGGCCTACTGTGCCCATCTCAGTTTTCTTGACCTTGGGCTCCGGGGATCACTAAAATATTTAGAAATCAATAAATTTTAAAAATTTGAAATAAAAATAAAAATTAATTTTAATTCATTGCTACTCAATGAGATCAGTATTACATAGCGCTCAAATTTCGCTTTTAGTTTTGTAATTTTTCAAAGTTTAAATTTGTTGTTAAATAAAAAGTGTTAAAGATTATTCTCTCGACAGAGTTTATAAATTGAGCCAAATTGTGTTTTGACTTATATATATATTCAGCATTATTAATTATAGGATGATTTCAGAGCAGAGGACAGTAAAAAATGATAATTTTCTTTTGATAAGTAAAATTATTGTACATTACTTATCAAAAAAAGTAAAATTATTGTATATTGGATAAGTAAAATCATTGCATATAAAAATTTGGTGCAAAAGACATAGAGAAACGAATTTTTTTTCTGCTATATAAATTGTCACATAACTTTGTTCTCAACTTTGGTTTCTTTCATTTTAATTAAATCGACTCGTAATGTTCTCAAATGCGTTGATCTTTGGGATCTACTTTTTCTAGTGGACATGGATTCACCAAAGTTAGAGCTGACGGGTCAAACGTCATAATTAAAGATAATATTTTACATTTATTTTTTTTTATACACATTTAAGGCTTTTGAAGTAAGTGAAAATCCGATCATGAGATCAAAAGTTATTTAGCGTGCTCACATTTTTTATCTACTGTACAATATTCTTTGCTTAAAGCAGAATCGTTTGAAGTTATTTTATTCCCAATTATTCGTAATCATTTCTCCTATCACACAAAATTATCTTATTTTCCTTAAGCATGTTGAGTATTCATTGATGTTTAACTTTGGAGGGGAAATCTGAATCCTGAAAAATTTAGTATTCATTGTAAACGATAATGTCTTGTGGGATTATAAGTATTCTCGAGATGTAGGGTTGAGGTTCTCCACATCCCATGAGAAGGTACAAATGGGAGATAATATATGGATCAGTCTATGCTTGCTACCTAAAAATCAAACAGTGACTTAATACTGCACAACTCCTTTGATAGCTGTGTGGAGGAAAATGAATACCGCTGAGGTTTTAAGTATTCATTTATGCAAATCTTTGATGAACTAGATTGCTTGAAGCACAGATTAAGCATTGTTCCTAAATGCCAAATAGCTAGGTCATCAGAATAACTAACAGGCTAAATTTTCTTCATACGTTGAATTTGAGACATTGTTCTTCATTATTGTATTCAAGTTGTTCAAGTATTGTGATGAATTATTCAGATATTGTTAATTAAGTTGGCCCGAATGGATGTGCTTCCAACAAAATCAAGTGGAAATTTCAGCACATGAAATAAATATTTGTGCGTTTAAAACAATCTTTTAAAATGTTTCCATAAAATTAAAATGTAGGTTGGTTTTACGTTTTTAAGGTTATAAGGTTTTGATATGATTTAATTTCAGATTATGCTTAAAAAACGCTCTTGAATGTTTATTTTTAACAGGGTATTTTTTATTTTTTTTTCTTCACATCCCAGAAACCATTTTCAGATGTTGAAACATTAATAAACTTCCCGTATGGTATAACCTTTCAGATTTCTGGTATTCATAATTTAGACAATGTTCTCTTCATGGGTTAAACAATTGAATAATTTATTAAAACATGTACTAAACAATATCAAACAAAAATATCTTCAAACGCTGAACTGGAAGAGCCTGTAAAAGTTTTGTTGCAAACTGTTTCTCGTTTTTTGCTACAATTTTACATTTGTTGATTTATTGTTTTGGCTTTACTGTTGCATTACCTGATTGAAAACTAGGAAGTTTTCATTAGCATTTAATAATTATTATTCAGTTTTAAATTTTAATTGGTAATTTGTAGTGAATTAGTAAGTATATAATCGACTTTAAGTCAGCTAATAGCTGTTATCTTGCTTGGTTAATGGTAATCTTCAATCCTTTTGTTATCTTCAAAAGTTATTTCCGTTTTCGCAATTAATAATTTCATATACAAGTTTTAAATTATTGAAATTTTCCTGTTTCAATTAGAATCATATTTTTGAAACAAACCGTCAAATCTTGACTGCCGGGGTAATTTTATATTCATTAATTCTGGGTTGCAAATAGTAGCTCTTCGGGGAGGTTTTTATTCTGAACACAGTTCGAAGTGCGAAATTAAAAAAATGCACAGAACTCAAATTAAACGAAGAATTTTGTACTCAACATAATCGTTACGGGACAAATTCCCGGTTTTTGGATGGCTGAGTATATTACAAATGTCAGGCATATCTTCGCATTTAGAACACTTAAGTGGCTTCAAATAACGTTAATCTAATACTACAATTAAAAATTTTTGTGATCTTTGTAAGAATAATCTTAATATCTAAGAGTCGTCTTTTAGAACCTAATTTTCAGAAAAAAGTGCTAAGTGATCTAAGGAAATGGAGAACGTCGCCATCGAGTGTTTTGCAAAAAAACAGGGCTGTTTGGTTGCAATGTTGACTGGAGTGAGGTAGAACTGCTTTTATTAAGTTTTATCATCATGAAATGAGTCAATTTGTAAAACTTGATGTCACTTTGAAACTCATAGGAATTATTGATACATTGTTCATATTATTTCTATTTGTGCTGCATATAGTACAGTTGTGATTATAGAAATTTTATACCTTAATTTATATGCTTTGGTTATTTCACTCAATCATTGTAACGATGTGTCAAATTAACTAGTATGCGATATTGACTAAATAGCGAGGGGGATATTTTTAGTGTGTCTGTCTAAGGAATATCTCTCTATGCACTGTCGGCGACTATCGATACGTGGTGGCATTTATATTTGGAAAGCTCTAATTTCTTTCTCTTTTTTTTGTTTCTTTCGATATCAATTCAAGTAACTCAACTTATAAAATAAAAATTTCTAGGATGATAAATAAATTTTCAATCATAATCATTATTTAAGGCAAAAAAAGTATTCGAGATAAAAAATACTTGAAATTGAAATAATTTTAGAACAAAGTGGAATTTTTTAAAACATCACGTTTAGTATACAAATAAAAATACCGTTTCAGCGCTTCAAAATTTAACTCTGTAGTTGTATCACTGCGAGTTGCAGACTGGCCCACTGGATATTTTTTTTACTAATAGTTTATCAGTTAATAATTCTCTATCGGTCGGGATAGCCTGGTTGGAAGGGCACTGGGTCCATGTCCAAGCGTTCGTGGGTTCGATCCCTACCGGTCGAAGACTCCCCTTGCAGTAAATGGTGACCGATGCACGTTAAATCGGTCGAGTCGCAAAGTCCTCCATGTTCCCATAACAAATCAATATCTCTGGGCATACTGATCTAGGAGTTTCTTTGTCTTCTGGATTGGTTCAAAATTACAAGGCTACTGAGTTGAACAGTAGTAGTCGTAAACTCAAAATTGGGTCGGCAGTTCAACGACGGATATAACGACGACATAATAATTCACAAAATAATTTCTTTATTTCATCGTACTTTCTGTAAATTTTTCTACACACCTTCATAACATTCAGTTTCTAAGTCTTGTGGTTTTCGAGCAGCAGAACAAAATGTAACCTCAAGTTGAACACTAAAAACAGCGGCTTGCGATTTTTTAATACAGAAAGAAACTATCAAGTGAAATTTTTTTTTTCAATTAACTATCTCTTCATAATAATAATAGTTATTTTAATCTTATAAGTTTTTAGTTAATAAATTAATATTATTATTGTTCAAAATTCTATGACATCCCTCATTCTGTTATCTTTGTTTAAATTAGAGACATTATCTAATAAATATGAAAGAAGACTGATCCGAATAATGAAATTTAAGCGCCATGCATCATTTATAAAATGCAGAAGGAAAAGGTCTGGATAATGTAATACTTGATTTAATTTCTAAACCTAGCGATGGTGATTAAATTTTGTGAAAACTACCAGAACAATTGAATTTATTCATATAATTTTCTTTATTTTATTGTATTTATCATAAAATTATAGTAGGTAAAATAATGGAATTTCCAATAAAAAATGACTGAAAATTTTTGTTTCTTAAAAGTATGTGAAAGTTTACAAAAACTAATCTCAGTATCAACAAAAATATATTTTCTTTCAACTTTTATTTAACTAAACTTAGTTTAAAAGTACTGAACCATTTGTTAAAAAATTGGTTAATTAAAATTTTTTCGTAATTCCAGCTTACTGTTAAAAAATTGGTTAATTAAAATTTTTTCGTAATTCCAGCTTACTGTAGAATTTATGTTATGTTATGCATTTATTGATATCTTGATCATGAAATAAAGTGAATAAGACTCAAATGAATAGATACTTATATGCTATACAGTAATATACAGTCAGCAAAAAAAGAAAAGAAGCTGATAACTTTTATGACGTTTCATTCTTTAAAGTTCTTTGGTAATATTTTAATCAAATATGTAGGGGAGAGGGGGGCACATGTGAAATTTTTTTTTATTTCTTCATTTTTCAAGAAATATCATCAATGTCTCACAGTAAAGAAGTTCATATGTTTAAATAGTCTTTTCTTTGCCTTATGGAATTTTTTGAGATTTTTCAATAAAATATTTCTTTACTTTATGATATTTTAGAAAAATGACTTCAATTGTTCCCATGTGTCCTTATGGGGGGTACATATGAAAAAGATTAAAAACACAAAGCAATCATCATATTTAAAGGAAAAAATTCTTAAATATAACAGATATAGATGCATATTATACTGAAGGGGTTATAGTGAATTTAAATTGTACAACAGTACTGTCAATAAGAAAATAATTTTTCTGATGTACAAAATTTTTTTTCGCTGTTGGGATTTTCGCAACTTGATGTTCCTCAGGAGTAGTAATGGGCCTTTTTCTTTATTCTCTGATACTTTTTCATGCTTTCTTTTTCATTTTACTCTCATTCATTTCATTTTACTTCTTGTAATCATTATATAACACAAAATTGTTGACCAACCATTTAATAAAAAAACCTTTTTTAAAGAAAAAAATTAACAATTAATAAATTAATCATGAAAATTAAATAATAATAATTTTAAATGCATACATATTTTTTAGTTTTATAATATCATGAGGATTATAATCTTAATACTATGTAGGGGCACATGAAAACTTTAACATCTACCCCAGATGTTTTGTTCACAAGTGCCCCATCATCTTTCTTAAAACTAACTTTAAAAATAAATAATTTTTAATTGATAAAACGAAATAATTGTCATGAACTTACCTGAATGTTCATATAGTGGTCTGCAATAGTTAATTTTAGCTTATTAGTTGATTTATACTATGTTTTCACTTAAAGAAGCGAGTGATTATAATATATACAACACCAGCTGATACAAAGAAATTGTCAGAATAGAACAACAAAATAGCTCATTGTTCTGAAAGTTTAGCAGAGAGGTAGGACTAGTACTGCTCTCAATTGAAAATTTTTCAAGATTTTTTATTTCAAATCATATTGGCGAAACATACCATGTTCACATGTGCCCCCCTCTCCCCTATGACACTTAACAATAACCGTACTTTCCTGAGGAAACATGATGTCTTTCTTTTTCTCATCAAGATCGGATTAATCAGTCCCAAAAGAATGGAAGCACCACCAAAACAATTAAAAAATTTGTTACTCTAATGCAGGGGTCTCCAACCTTCTTGTACCTAAGAGCAAATACCAGAATATCGGTCGAATGGCGGGCACCATTTATTTTTTCAAGATAAATGTATAGTTGATAGACATAGGTGCATATAGTGCTCCATATAGTGCACAAAAAATGTTGTTCTAAAAATTAATTTAACATATGAATATAATTAGTATTAATATTCTTGTGTAAAATAAATGATTACTAAATTGCTTTCAAAACATACGAAGCATAAAAATTATTTATAAAATACAGTCAGTGTGGTGTTTGGCATGGCATTTCGCTGGCCAGCGTTATATAATTGTGAGAATATGATGCTCTTTTTAAGAATGGAATTTATTCCTTCAACTATATTCCAGAATTTCTCATGTGATATAATAGTTTTGAGGATAATGTCATTCTGAAGATCCACAATTTCTAATTCTGAAATGTACGTTGCTATTACGGTTACGTTTATTTGGTTGGTAAAAGGATTAACAAAAAGTTATCAAAGGCTCAATGATATTAAATTGTTGAAAGCGCTTTTTAAATTGATCTTCAAGCAATTGGAAGTTGATGACAAATGTTAATAAGTCAATTTCACTGTCACCTATCATTTTTTTCATGTTTGGAAAATGCACAAGAGACTTCACTTTCAAATGTGATATCCACAAAACTAGCTTAGCTCTGAACGAGTTTATAGCCTCTATCATTTTTGCTTTATGTTTGTCCTTTCCCTGCAGCTCCAAGTTCAAATTATTTAGTTTTTCCATTGTGTCCGTTATGAAAGACAAATCTGCTAGTCCAAAAAGATCTCTTAGTTCCAAAAATGTTTGATTTTTGGTTACAAGGTAATTTTTTATTTCTCCAATTAAATGTAGAAATCTATCAAGTACTTTACCTTTACTGAGTCAGCGTACCTCAGTATGTAATTCCATAGCATAAAATTTGCATAGCATTTATTGCGAAAATGGAAAACTGAAATATTTTATCGTTGGGCACAAGCAGCGGGCGCACCTAGATCGATCGACGGGCACCATGGTGCCCGCGGGCATAGGGTTGGGGACCCCTGCAGTCTAATGTGTCACGTTCCTCCTCATATCTTATAATTGATTACTAAAATAATCGTGAAAAAGATTGAACCAATCATAATTCTTTCACAAAACGTTATAAGCCCTCGGCCCAAAGACAAAAACGTAACAAAAATAACGATAGAGTGAATAATTTTTATGAATAAACTTTTAATGATGGAAAAAAAAATTTAATTGCAGGGTGTAAAATTTTTTATATATTTAGAATTTTATTTAAAAAAAAAAAAAAACTAAATCTAGATTTTTGTGCTATTTGGTCAGTAAAAAACTGCATAAAAACTAATTATGAAGTGGTATCGAAATGACTCCCATACAGTACTTCATGTTATGCATCATTCAAGTCAATCTAACTAATGAAATGGCTAATCCTTTTTTTAATTATTTATATCTGTGAAATTAAGAAACGCTCATATTTTTAAGAATTTTGTGGATAGAAAACTGGTAGATAGTTATTTTTTTAATTCAATATTTATGTGTTTCAGTTTTTTTAAAGTTTTTTAGTTTAAATTATGTGGCTTTAGTTTTAGAATATACATCCAACCGTCTTCATAAATGATCTAGTAACATATTCATTAAAAAGTTGTTTCTCAAAATAAGGCTATTTCCTTAAAGTTTTACGGGCTTACGTTTTCTGGATCAGGTAAAACTATTAAAAGTTGCAGCAATTGTACATGGGTTGGACAAAAATACGGAAACACTTCTGTACTAACTCTGTGTAAGTAATTTTTTTTTAACAGCTAATGTTTTGGAAGATTTTACGTGACAAAACTACTGGCACAATTTTAAAGACCATGAAGCATGATAATTTTTGCAAATGCAAAATTCGGATCGACCAAAATGAGAAGAAGAAAATTATGATTTTTTTTTACCTTTAATATCAGCAAATTTGAAATTCATTCCATAGGATTGGCGATTTTCATATAAGAATGCTTTTAGAATAATAGCGGTAAGGAAAGTTTCTTTAAATTTTGTATTAGTAAAAAAAGCACATCTTGTGGCCGTAACCGGTTGTACTGCCCAAGCAGAAGAAAGTAGCAGTTTCGCAACGTAAAATCTTCAAAAGCATTTGTTGCTAAAAGAAAGATTGCTCACAAAAAGATAATCTAGTAATCTAGAAGTTTTCCTATTATTTTGACATTTGACAGTCAGTGTTTAGAAACAATGAACACCACATATAAAAAAAATAGTTTGATTTATATGGGCGTAGAATTTATCATATTCAAAATAAAAATGCAATTATGAAATGCTGATTTAGAAGAGAGCAATTTAAAAGCCCTATATATTTATTTGAATAAATATAAACGTTTCAGTGATCATATTTAATTTCCTAAATATAAAATTGGCACATTTCGAGTGGGCGATGGAATGAACTTCTTTAGACGAAAAATTTAAAATAATAATTTTCAAATTAATGAAGTGAGGAATGTAGATAAATATGGCAAACGTTTCCTTAAAAACAAAACTTACATTAATAAACTATTCGTAGATCAGTAAATATTTCGAGAAAAATGAGAAGTTTGCATCTCGATAGTTTGTTATTCATATTTTGTAATAAAAAATAATAATAAAGGAAGTTTCAATTGCATTGCTTACATTAGCACCTGATTCTCAGTTCCAAAATTATACGAAAAATTCTCTCATTTAGAAAGTAGTTATAAGTTTACTCTTAAACTAAATGAACATTAGCGACCACTTTAAGTTAAGAAAAAAAAACCTTACATAATTTCGCATCCATATAAATAATTTTGTTATAAATATTTAATGGTGAATACAAATGATTTACTTTACCAAGAATAATGTGAATAATGAAATTATGTTAATGGCACTGTTTACTTTTTTTCAAAAAATATCAATCAAATAAATTGGAAAAATTAAATAAGGAAATTAAACAAAAAAATATATTCTTCTTTTAAGCGTGCTTTATTTCAATTTGTGATGAACACTAACGATTTAGATCTCTATTTTTCATTTTAAAGGAAGCATTTGATTTTTTATACCAGTCTTGTGCCAATCCAAATGAATTTCTTTTGTTACCTTTGTTATTTTTTTTAAATAGTTTCATGTATTTTTTTTCCATTATTACAGTGTCCAACAATATATGATGCCTTATGATGAGCAAAATAATTTATGATTGTAATCTCTTCCTCTTTTTTTTGTGCTTAATTTCTCTTTTAAATTTATTGTATTACCTTTCTTTGTCGCCTGGACAGGATTTTCCTCTTGGCGACGAATATATATTCTTTGTATTTATGTGTTTGTTTTTGTTCCTAATAAAGTTTCTGTTTGTTTGTTTGTTAAAAATTAAACAAATAAATAAAATAAAATAAATAAGTAAAATAAATAAATAAAATGAATAAGTAAAATAATTAATGAAATTAATAAAATGAAAAAAAAATTAAAACTAATAAATAAATTAATTGGTTAATTAATTAATTGAAGGAAATAAATCAATATATATACTTAGCAAATAAATTATTCAATAAATTATGTAAATTCATAAAATGAATAAATTAAATAAATAAATAAAGCAAAATTAAAGAAAAAAAAGAGAAAACCTGCTTTGCTCCATAAAATATTTTTCAAACGTACGAAGATTCTTTAGGACTTTCATTTGAAAGAGTATTGAGGTGAGATTATGAACTTAAAAATGAATGATGAAAACTAAATTGTCAATTACGCAAAAAAGTATAAAAAGACAAATTTTAAGCAAAAGTCTTTCATCTCTTTCTCTGATACGTCATCTTTCTCTAATTGGACTGCATATATTCATTCTTTTATTCAGGAGAATCGGCTATACATTCATTATTAAATCATTCCTTTTAAATTTCTTATTAGGCAAGATTATATCATCTAATCTATTCCAATATGATAAATTAACTTATTTAAAATAAAATAAATTAAAAAAAAAATGCCTCGAGATATGTGGGCGTCAGAGGAACTTGATGCTTGATAGATGATATACTTTACCTTAATTGACTTCAAAATGAGGAAAAAAAAGTAGTTTTTTTTAGTTTTATTTTTTATCTTATTTTAAAGCACAGACTTTCAAAACATGTAAAAATATGTTTCTTGAAGAAACAGTGAAAGTAACGAAACATTAATTAATCATTTATTTTTCAATTGATTTTATGAATGAGAATATGTGTCTTAACTTAAAGTTGGATGGGTGGATGCTTATTACAAAGATCAGTAAATAGTTCAAACGGTGAAAAACAAACAATGCGTTTGAAACAAATTTTGTACATTATTTTTAATAATGAACATCTTTAGTCTTGACATTTTCACATTTAATCGCATAATTTATTTTTCCAAGCAATTCAGTTCTCTTACTATTGAAAAAAAACAACAAACTGAATTAATATTAAACATAGGTTTAAAAAATTGCTTTTAAAATGAAATGTTTTTCATACACATAACTAAACATAAGGCTAATGTTTTTGTACGATGTTTTCAAAATTTAGTAATTTTAATTCGAATTGACTCTAAATGAGTTAGATATTTGTGTTTCGATGTCTTTAGATTCTTTGGAGATTAAAGTTTAAATGAATGAAAAGTTTGCTTTCAAATAATTTTGGAATAAGGTAATGTTGCTGTACTTAAATATATTATAGATAAATGCATACAACATGTATTTATATATATATTATATATAAATACATACAACAGGCATTATAATTATTTTAAAAATAAATGTATATTTTCAAAAAAGTAAAAAAAAACGTCCGGTTTACGACATATTTTCGTTTTTCACCCGGGGAAAAGTAAGCACGTCTTGACTTTCCATCACGACGTCACTTCCGTCCCCTATACCCCGGATATTACTACTGTCGTTATTATATATAATTTTATTTTACTTAATAGGCGGCTTTACAGCCGATCGATACCGGATTTGTGGTTAAATTCTAAACTTGTATTCTTGTCATTTTCAACACAACTTAGAAAAAAAAAGGGCACGCTTGAATCTCATTGGAATAGTGTGGAGGACTTAATTTTTTTGCGTGAAACCAACCAACGTAAGAGTTAAATGAAGAGGAAAACGACGCAAATCTCGAACGGTTAGCCTGACGACTGGAGGAATCTAACTCATGATTTCCTAGAGATTCATACATAGCTCTTGATTTTTTAGTTTTCATCTGAGTTGAAACTTTTCATATTTAAATAGAACGTGAATGCATCATATTTATAGCATTCGCGCATTCTACAAATTCACGGTTCAATTATTACACAACACAAATAAATTTTAAATGCTATAAAACTCTTATATGCTTGGCGGTCATCCATCTTTATAGTATGTAACGTCATGTTTTCCCAGAAAATGAAAAGAAACTGTCTTGAAACAATAAATACAAAAACCAACATTAAAAGAGCCTTAGAATGCCTCGAAGGATTTTATTTCACGAAAGAAATGTTTGACATTTAACGAAATTCATCGAGTGAAAGTCATGCCCTGTGTAATCTTCAGTATTAAGACTTCCACATTATGAACGTCTGACTAAGTTTCGTTTCTTGAAAATGATGAAAAATGTCTTCTTTTTTTTTTTGAAAGACATTTGAAACATTTATTTTTATTCATATTGACTATCCCGTATGAGAAAAATAAATGATAGCGAAAGAGAAGTTGCATAGTAAGATTTCCTGAAATTTAAATTAAAAATAACTATAATAATAAAAACGGCATTAATTATCTGCGATGCAAATTTTAAATATTTAAAATGAAGGTGCGCTTGAAGTCACCTTGGTCCACTTTCTTTTTCGTTTTATCTTAAACACGATTGAAATTTCGAACAAATTAGAAGGAGGTTTTCAAATATTACAAACTGAGACGCGATGGCTCAGGGGATAGAGCATTCATTTTCCAATGAGGCGAACCGGGTTCGAATCCCAGCCGATACGAATTCCGCATCCGGCTTGCACCGACTACAGTGCTGACGTGAAATATCCTCAGTGGTAGACGGATCATGGGTTAAAGTCCCCTGCCGTCAAGCTAACCGTGGGAGGCTCTCGTGGTCTTCCTCTCCAAGTAACGCAAGTGCGGGTTAGCTCCATCAAAAGGTCAGCCACGAAGGTCAAATTTCTCCGAATACTTGATTCAGGAGTTCCCTTGTCTACTGGATTGGGTTCAAAATTACAAGGCTACGGAGTTGAACATTAATAGTCGTAAACCTAAAAAACTGGGTCGGCTGTTCAACGACGGTTATAAATATAAATAAATATTACAAACTTGAATAGCTTCAATAAAATTGAAGCTATTATTCAGTATCTATCATCATTCATCTGGTTTTAAAAAGAGATAAAACAATCGGGACCTGAAGCCATAAGAAGCCTCGGTGGTTTCTTTTATTTTAATATTTCTAAGAGAAAAAAGTATGTCTGGTGATACTTGTTAGAAATCTTTTTTCATTATATTGCACTGGTTTTCATAAGGAAGAGAATTTTCATATTTCATACATTATTTCTTTCAGAACCACTAAACCAATTTAAATGAAATTTGGTTTGAAGATAGGTTAAATTAATCGCCCATTCAACATTTGTAATGCACATGATTTATCTTATATTCAAATTACGTAACATTCATTCATTACATTACGTAACATGCTGGTTACAGAACAAAAGAAAGGGAGCGGGCTAGTTATCGACCCTTATTCAATAATATACAGATCTCTCACTATGTTCTTATTCAGGAAATTACGTCGAATATTAATTAGTCTTACCAGAAATCAAATATTATTGCGAAGGTGTCTCTGATGATCACACTGTGTCATGAATGTAACCACTTAGAGAATAAAGTACTTTTCGGTTAGCCGGATGCTAGTGGAATGTAGACTTTTATCCAACTTTTCATTTTATTTTGTTTAATTTTTTCTAAACATATAAAAAAATTTAAAAAAAAATCGTTGAATTTCTTTGAGTCCGACTAACCGAAAAATGCCGAGAAATTGATTCGTACAAGGCATTAAACCTTGCAAAGATGTGTCTGAGTTTTCTTTTTATAGTAATGAAAAGGTTTGCTGTAAAAAAGCTTTTTTAAATAAAGCAAAAGTACTGGAGTTTCAAGTATTTCACTCTAAAAAATAAATAAGTAATTTTTAAAGTTTTTTTAAGGAAAATATTGTTACTTAGGTTAAAAAATAAGCAAACGGTAAACCTTATTTTTGCATTTTTTGTAATTTTGTGTAATGATGAGGTGTGCAGAATTACATTCCGAAAACCTTTTTCTAAATAAGACGGAATAAGACCGAAAAGGATATTTTCCTCAAAAAATATTAATAAATAACAAAACAAAAAATCTTAAGCAGAAAGTTTCATGCTAGAGAAAGCAAATAAAGGAGCGTAAAGCCTTGTTTTCCGATTGTTTTTTAAGATCTAGCTAAAAGTACAACGCAAAAATCTTCTTTGAAGTTTTTCACGTAGTACTTTAAAATATTGTTTTTAAGACTGTTGTCTACGCAACAATGCAAGATTTTTCTTCTGTGATCATTTACACTCTTGAAGATTAGAATTTTGACGAACGATTGAAAGTTGAGATTTTGATTTTACAAAGATATTCTGTTTACTTTTTATTTTCAGTTAAACTTGTTGCTTACTTTTTATATTTTTCACTTTGAAAATTAAAACAGTATTGTATTTAATCATTATATAGTGCTATATTTATTTCAGTCTTATTTTATAGTATTGTAACAGCATTGTGCTTACATTATAGTATTGTATTTGCAAGATTTATATATTGCATTTCCAGTTTTAAAACAAAAGTCTGTTTACATAGTCTGTTTGCAAGTTATGAAAAGACCATTGCGGTATAGGATTTAATTAACGTTCCCTACTGCATATAGTTATTTCATTATAAAATTATACGAATATGGTCTTAGAACAATTTAAAATCTTTTAAAAGTTAAACACGTGAGACAAAAATTTAATTCGTGCTATCTCTTACAAATCGCAAAATTATTAAAAAAAGGTTGCAAGAAGTCTTAAGGTCTGGTTTCTTAGGACAAGCGCCTTATCTCAGCGTCAGCGGGACGTCAACGTCCCGCTGACGCCAACAAAATACTGGTTTGTTAGCTCAACGCCTGGTTTCTTAGAACTAACACCTTATCTGGGCGTCAGCGGAAAGTTAACGTAGAGCTGACGCCAAAAAAATACTTTTTTGTTAGCTCAGCGTGAGCAGTCGGTCCTACGCAGACATTATCTCTCATTGCGCATGCGTTAATAACGTAAACAAATATTTATTTTGAATTTGTATTGATTTTGTTATTGTCGACCAGTGTTTTAGAGAACAAATAATGACTTTGTCCAAGAAAAAACACATTATAGCTGAGTTAAATGAAGAGTGCTATGTTTAATGAAGAAGCTATGTTTAATGTCAAAATCAAAATCTTGGCTGATTTCAATGTGCTGTTGGATGTTGTCCGCCATTGCTTCTGTGGTTAACGTCACGTTGTAATCCAACTGCAGTTGAGTTGGACGGCAATTGTAGTTCAAGATGAGCGTTCGATGACGCATACTATCAAACTCACAAATGGACCAATCAGAGGTTAGCGCTGATTTCCAGCTGACGGCGTCCTGTCCTAAGAAACCAAGCCTTTACTGGAATCCCTGACTTTGGCAACTCAAGATGGTGTAAACAATCCTTGTAACCTTGACAACAGCTGTTAGAAAAATATTTTTCTAGTTTTGTGAACCGAAGTAGCATTTAATAATATCTTGCATTTGTAAAAATTATTTTTCGTGTAATATTTTAATTTATTGTTTTCTTTCATATAAAATCTTTATTTATTCATAACATATATAATGCTTGACAAAATTACCTTTGACAAAAAAAAACGAGAAAATAATAATTTTAAAAGTTCGAATGCTAGATACAATATTATTTAATCTTATGTAACATTAGCTCTAATATTATTAGATAAAATTAAGAAGTCTACGTTATCTAGCACTTCAGTATTGCATTCCCCCTAACTGATGTTAAATAATATCGCTGTGTTACCTGGGTATCTATACATTACATCTATTGAATAGCTATTTTGTTTGTATTATAAAAACCTGTTTTCAAAAATGTCTGAAAATTCTTTTAATTTTGCACACCAGTGGCAGTTTATATAAAAAGAAATGTTTGTTTAGTATGCTACTCGTTAAGGTTTAAATCCGCTTGGCATTTTTCTAAATAACTCTAAAGTAATATGCATCTGAATGAGTGACGTCATGAGGTTGAAATTTATTAACACTAAATGAAGCATCAGAATAAGGGATTTAACAAGGGGATATACTTTTTCTGAAAATAAAAATTATCATATTTCATATAAGCATTAAAGATTACTTTTGAAAAAATGCATACATCTATTTTTCTTTCAATGGATTACTTATTCATCTTTCGGTTTACTTTTTAACAAACTTGAAAGTTGACAATTATGAGAGATTCTAGTATTTTGTCGTAAAAATTTAAAAGCTACTCTACTTTGAGCTGCTTTTTTTTAAAAAGTAAACATCATCGAATATTGTAAAAGAGAGAGACAATAAAGGTAAAAATGCTCTCGCAGTAAGAACCTTCCAGAGAAAAGATGCTTATTTGAATATTTTTGACAAGGCTATGCATAAATCATGCAAAAAGGTAAGAAAATTGAAACATTTCTTCTTTTCAACATTCAAAATTGAAGTTGCGAGCTGTCATGTCTTTTCCCAACCAATTGATATAGTCTGCTGCTCTATATGTATAGAAAATGGCATTTCTGTGATAACTAGTCAAAATGTCTCTTAACACATCGAGGAACTATTTATAAAAATTGTGTGATTTACATTTTTCTTTTATATTAAAATGAATGCATATGCATTACAAAAAAAAAAAAACAAACCCAAAGAGCATTTGTTATTGTTATAAATAGCATTTCTTTTTCTTTCTCAGTGTATTTACCAAAATGTAGAATAAAAAATTATTAAATTTTTTTATCACTCCCTAATAGTGGTTCCCGCATATTTTGAAATACATTTTCCAAAAATTATAAAACATCGATTTTTAAAACAGTTCAGTCTAGAAAATAGGACGAATTTGAGCATAGTTTTCTTTAGACGCACGATTTTATAATAACTAGTTAAGTTATCCACTTCATCGAAGACTATTTGTACTAATCATAGATAAAAAAGTATTTATATTTTTTACTTCCTTGCTTTTTTTCTTCTTATGCTTTTATTTTTTTAAGGTTTTTCTACGATATCTTTTTTAAATTGAAATGTTGGATTCTGAAGATTTTATATCTTAACAATTCTTTTTTAACGGGTTTTGGGAAACTTCGCTCTAAATTGTAAAAAAAAGTTAAAAAAAGCATTTTTTGCCTAGCACAAGTTCACTGCTTTTGGGTGACTTACAGCTGCGATTCCCAATTTTTTTACGACTACGGTACTCTAAATGATCGCACATCTTTGAGCTGAACCCCAAATATATAAAGAAAATTTAATAGCAGTAGTGAATATACTAATCAAAGAAGGACTACTAATTATTTTGATAACATTTAATGTGAGGAATACTTTATTAATAATCGTTTTATCAATAAACGTCTTGCAAAAATAGATTTTATGTCAAATAGTAAAAACGCAGGACTCTTTTCTTTGGTGCATACATTAGCTAAACATGAATAAAATGAACTGAATTATAGTTTTTGAAAAGAGTTCTTATAAACGTTAAGAATAGTTATCGGTGAAACATATTTCGTTATTCTTGAATTCGATCATTTTATTTTAAATTGAAAAGTTAGACGAGAAATACTGATGCATTTCTTTATAAATTTTGCTGTTTTTTATAGGCATTTTACTTAAATAATTAAGAAAAATAATCAAAACATCAAATAAACAATGGTTCAGATATGAATATAATTACAGGTTTCAAAAATCATTACTGATATAAAAAATATAAACTCTCGGAACATCTGTGACCCGTCTACGGAGCCCTAGAGCTCTATGGAACACCAAGTGGGATCCACTGACTTAGAGGCTTCTAAATTATCTCCTTTAAAATAAATGTTTTAGACTTATAACTATAGTTATGAATAATTACAATACTAAACATTTAATGGCCGCCTTTGGTGACCAGCTTAGTCTCCGTTCAAAATTATCTTGTACCACATATTAACTTTAATGGTAACCAAGCCTAATTTCGCAGAAGAGCTGAATTTAAATATTCTAATTCTTCAACCCCCCCTTCAATCCTAACACCTTAATTAGGTGTAAACAATGTATTAACCACATTTTTTCTCCATCTAGCTATTGCCCGCGACTTTGCTTGAGATCTTGATTTCCATTTAAACTATTTTCAAGAAATGCCTGCCAATATTGCAATATTGCCATTCATTTCTTTTTGTGTTGAATTTAGTAATAATTTAAAATCTGTCTGCCAGTGATTAAATTACGCAAAAGTTCTCAATATTTTAGTATAGTGGGCAGCAGAAATATTAAAATTTAATTCCATCTCTGTTGTGAGATAAGTTCATCCCAATGCTCCATTAAGTGCTGCACTACTTCCTCACGCACCTCTCAAGTCATAACTTGAGTATCGTATAATATATATGCATGTTATTTTCAAAAAAGCAAGCTCAGTTACGAATATTTGGTATGACAGTTTGCGGCATCATGACACTGCTCATGTTTAAAAGTTCCACACCCATTTTAGAAAAGAATCAAAAATAAAACTAAGTAATTAGTTTGTCATTAAGTTTCTATATGTGTAAAAGTACAAAATTATTCTAAATAAATATACATAACGTATAATTAACTATTCACCCTACCCAAATTATGTATATATATTTTTCTAATGTGTCACCATGAACTGGGGCATTTCTTTTTCTATTGGCAAACGGCAACATAATAGATATTATTCATTTTGTTAAGTTGTCTTAAGTAATAACTTAAGCAGTGTTAAATAATTAGTTATACGTGAAGTATTAATTGGCATTATTTGGAAGTGGAATTTGTTTTATTTGATTTCTCTATTACCAAAATACATTAGATGGGAAAATAGCGGGACTATAAATTTATAATTATGGAAATTATTGTTTTCACTCTTAAGTGTTAAAAAAACAAGAAAAAGAAATTGCCCTTTTAGTAGGAACAATTTTTTATGTTAATTGTGTAATAGTGAGGGCAGTTTTTGCTACTATGTTAATTGAATTAAATGGCTCAAAAATATGAACAAAAAGACATAAAAAAACACTCTTATTTTGTTCAACAGTTTAATTTTTTTCATGTTACTCATGTAAAAATTAAAAAAAAAATTATTTTCTTTCTTCCAGATTAATGATTAAAATTATAAATACTGCTTTACTTCGTTCACTTTTATGGACAACGGTTCTTAAATAAACTAAACTTAAAATTTCCAAAAGGGTTTTATTTCTTTGAACTAAAAGGTTTATTGCAGATTTATCTAATAAGTTATTTAAAATATTATCACAGACCAAGAGAAGATAATAGAAGGGAAGCAAATCTTTTGTTTTCTAGGGTATTTAAAAGATCTTTTATACTCTATCAATAATAAGTCAACACTTTCGGCTTATTGGTTATAAAGATCACTTCACGGACGAAAAACACAGTTTATGATTACGAAATTTCTTTATTATTCTAATTACGTCAAAACTAATAATTTCAGACAAAATTTTAACAGCGTTTGATAAGAAAAATTAAACTATTAATTTTTAAGACTTGTTTTACGAATTAGTTTCAAGGAAGAGTTCTTTCAAAATAATTTTGGAAACTCCATTTAGAATACCTTATGCGTTAGAATTTCATATGATTTCTAAGCTTTAGTTCTATTGGGAGGATTTCATAAGTGATTTTAAATTATGTTTTTCGAAAAACAATGCTTACTTTTAGTTTTAAAATACGTTTTAATTAAACAGTTTTACTAAAGTTTGTTCAGTTAAAAATTACTATTTAGCTATACTTTTTGAAATGTTAAATCTGTAATGGAATGAAAGCTGCAGAAATTCCTTTTGAAGAAACCTTTTTCTATTTCTTTTCATTTTTTTCCCTCACGTATTTCTTTTAGTTCTTAAGTTCTTTGTGTTCATTATCTCCAGACCATCTTAAAGTAAAAACATATACTTTCTATCTAATTACTGTTAGGATCAGGAGTATGAAAATAAATACAAGAATTCAACTATCCAAAGGCTTACGTGAGTTGGTGCTTTAGGTAAATTGATGAACTTTGAAAATACTTTGTTGCAGAGGAGTTCTTTTAGTTGTCAAAACAAATCAATACTTTCGTTTAAAAAAGCCTAAGTTTGTAATTCTGCTTTTTAATTTTTTGTTACAATCTACAAACAGGCTTTTAAGAAGAAAAATACATTATTAAAACATTTAGATAGGAAACTATAATTAAATTTTTGTACCTAGCATGTTGACTACAATGATCTATAACAGATTAAAGTATCATCAAAAAATATTTATTTACACAATTTTTAATCTTGATTAAAATAAATTTTGTTCTAAACATGGGTGTGCACTTATTTGAAATATAGCTGCTTATATTTGATGAAACAACTTATTAATTGTATATATATTAAATAAACAACTTCTAATAATGAATTCGAATGAATTTTAAATCCAACATGGTTTGTTACCGTTAAAAATGCATCATATTTTAAAAGATATTACTGAACAAGAGGACGCTATGAGAGAAACTTTTCATGACGCTTTCTGTTTCACTACCATTGGTCATTTAAAGTTCAGAGAAAAGTCTGTTCGGCTAAACCATGCAGTTTCAAATACTGAAAATATATTTTCAAAAAATCATAATGTAAATAAACTATTTCAGGATTACTAACTCACTGTGTAATCTTGAGTTATCCTAATTTTTTTGCTTTTTAATTTGTTTGCGTAATTTGCTTGAAATTGGATTTTTTTTCCTTCAGCATTTGAAACTTTACTCTACGATAACCTAAACTAATACTTTAAAAGTATGAAGGTGAGAGAAGAAGAGCGACCTTTTATGCTTCAAAATAAATAATCTCATATAATTATTCGAGTCCAACCAACTCTTTTTAAATCTTTAATAAATATTTTTTTAAAAAATGTTTTTATGGAGCAGCGATGACTCAGGGGATAGAGAGTTCACCTACCAATTAGGTGAACCGGGTTCAAATCCCGCAATGGCTGGTCAATATGAATTCCTCATCCGGTTTGCACCGATGTCTTACTGCCAGGCTGACGGTGGGAGGTTCTCGTGGTCATCCTCTCCATGAAACGCAAATGCAGGTTAGTTCCATGAAAAAGTTCTCCAAGAAGGCAATTTTCTCCCAATACTTGATCCAGGAGTTCCCTTGCCTTCTGGGTTGGGTTCAAAATTACAAGACTACGGAGTTGAACATTAGTAGTCGTAAGCCCGAAAAATTGGTTCGACTGTTCAACGACGATTATAAAATGTAAAATTAAAAAAATATTTTTATCGGCAAGTAATCTTTGGGTTATCTCTAAAGACTTAAATTTGTTTGTTAATTTCAAAAGCAAGCTTCACTATTCTATTGTAGGTGTCACTATTCACTAAACATTAAAAAGGAAGTAATTGCATCAAAAGTTTAAACATGAATAAAATATTTTATGAGTACTGTAATAGTGTTCAATACTCATAAAAATAGCACTGAGAAAACTATTTGAAAGGTTCAAACTATACGTAACCATTTTTACAATTCCTTTTAAGATATTTTGTTGATTCTCTCCTTATTAAGAAAGCTTCATATTTAAAATTAAAAAGTAAGTTTTCGGAAAATATAAGTCAAATTAATAACTCAAGAAATAAATCTATTTATAATTAGTGCAAATAATTAAAGAAAGTTAGCATATTGGATTAAGCAATTGACATTTCTCTGTATGTGAGAATAATAATCTCTCTGTAATTTTCAGTTCTACAGAGGTTAATGTTATATGCACTAATTATGTAATATACGATTCTATTTAAATATAATTAACACTCTTATAACTTTTTTCATCGAATTTCAAGACATTTATCTTTAAACAATAAATGAATGGGAAGAAGATTCGTATGTTGCACTTTTTTTAAACCAATCCTATATTTCACGTGTACGAAAATAGTATTTTGTAACAGAACTATTTAATGAAAACATTTTAAGATGATTGGAAAATTATTTTAAGTACTTTAATCTTTTTCAAGTTAATATAATTGCACGTTGTCATAAAATAAATTTCCGGGGATGCATCAAGACATTTAATTACTTTTTTTTCAGACCATCTATAGCTGTCACTTCTTAAGGGTTATTATCAACTTACCGTCCTATTTAAACACTATACTATGGAGGTGCTAGGGTACCAGGCCTGTCCGATCAGATTTTCAATACCTAGAAGCGACGAAAATTTCAGTTAATTATTTAAATTCTATAACTGGTTTAGGCATGATTGAAGATTAATTTCCTAGTACATAAAAGCACACGTTAAAAAATTAAACCAATTGTTTTAATAAAAATTAAGAAATATTTTTTCGAAGGTAGTTTTTATTTTAAAAACAAAGGAAGAACCTTCTTAATTCATCAAATAACTCATTTGGATACATTTTCAGTAAAAGTTGATTAACATTTATTTATATTGAAAAGAAGCATGGATGATTAAATTGGTCATTGGTTACTTTAAACTAAATTTTTGTTTTTCGTGCGATATATTCAATTTCCAACCAATCTGGTCAAACTTCTCTTAGAAACGGGCTAACCCATGGGAGATATTCATTGCTTTTTTCCTCCGTGAAATGTAAGTACGCCTTAGTTTCACATCAAAGTAAATTCGCCCCTTGTTTGTTGTTTGATCTAGAAATAATTTATCTTTTAGTTTTTTTAGGTTACTTGGATACGAGATAGATTGTAACCTTAAAGACCGTCTCATCATCATTGGATAAAATTTTCACCGAGTATAGAAAATATTGTATAAAGCTAAATGTCATTGTACGTATAGTTATCGGATGATAAATAATCAAATCCAGATAGTTAAGACATTTTTCATTTAATATAAATAATCTATGTAATTAAGTGAATCAAATGGTGAATTATTTTATTATAAAGTTCTCTATAATCAGATGCTTCCACTTTAGTTTAACGTTAATCATCTGTAAAGTCATCTCAAATTTTATTTATTGACCTTTTTCTTAAAAAAAATAGTTTAAAAGAAATCTAAACAAATAAAAAGCATATTCTTATCGATCTAGTCGCGTAAGAAACATCCTTAAAACAATATTTTATGAAATCTCTGTTCGAAGGAAAATTATGTAATTTTTACAACTTTTTTTCAAAAATGTTATGGAATACTTTGCAGGGTATCTGAACTAACCAAGTAAGTATTAAATTCAAATTTATCCACGTACCCAGAATAGACCACGAATAAGATTCGATTTCTACCGTGAATCGGGTTTTCAGACCAGGCAAAATTTTGGGACATCATTTTTTGCTTATTTGAAAACATCTCGACAATGTTCAAAATTATCATTCTTTTGTGTTGGATTGGCTCAGTTAACATCTTTTATATCCAAAATCGACCCTTTAGTTAGGAAATTTTTTTTAAAGGTATTTATAGAAAAATTTTTAATGTATGTTTTGTTACTAGCCAGAATTATAAATTTTTTTAAGAAGAGCTTAAAGTTTTAATATGTGAGAATTTTGAAAATTGTTCCAATAACAAAGATGAAAAAGCATGAAAGAGGCATCCTGTTCCGCTCAAGTAACAGTTCAACAATTTTTGATTGCTGACCAGTTGTCAGATAGAAGGCCCTTTTCGGTCTTGTGACACGCACTTACATCTTATTTTTGTTTCCAGATCATTAGAAGTAAAAAAGAAATGTCAGATAGCTTCTGCAAATGGAAGTAAGATATTGTTTAGCGTTAATGATCTAAGAGTTCGAAGAAAGTAAGTATTTCTGATGATATATAGGAAGAAACTTTCTAACCTTGTTTATTTGTTATTTCATAGTAAGAATTTTTTTTCATTGAGTTTAACGTGTATGTTGAAATCGTTGAAAATTTACTCCATTGTACTCCTCTACGTTAAAAAATTATTGAGATTTTTTAAGTAAATATTAAAAACTCCAGCTAATAATTATTTATTGTAAAAGAATTTTAATGGGATAAATATTGTTTTGCAATTTTTAATTATCCTTAGAATGCAAAAATTAGTTTATTGGATTATGTAAATGATCTTTATAACGTAGATGATTTCCATTTAACATTAATAATCGCTAAAGAAAAAAAAACGTTTGTGAACGTTCTCATTATGTAGAAAAGGTATTGCTTACTGTATATATTACTGTGTACTGTATATATTTCTCTCCATGAGTTTAATGAGTGTTAACATGTTAATATGAGTGTTAATATGTTAATATGAGTGTTAATATGTTAAAATAAATTTTTCTCACGCTCATTCCAGGGTCTGAATGACCCCACGTACTGCAACAGTAACATATGGTGAGAATATCCACATTCGTTTTTTTCTCTCTCTTAGTGCTTGATGATTGAGATTTAGGTCATGCAGATAAATTCTACAGGCATTTATGATTTAATGAGAATTTAAAATTAAGACACAATTATGCAAAGAAAGTTTTTACAACTTTAAATTTTTGTTTTCAATATGAAAATAAATTATTTGTTGATGAAAGCAAAGTATTAATCAGTTCTGAAACGCTCTCTTTTTTATCATAAAGATCGGCAGCAAATAATAGAAACAACTGATGCCTAAAAATAATCACCAATAACAGATAAAGTCCATGCTTTAACTTTTGCAGACACCGAACTATACGTATCGTTCTTATCATCTCTCTTATGTAAAAGATTTGTTAATCCAGGAAAATGAGTTTAAAAATTTGTTAATAACTCTCACTAATAAATTAGCATTAGACGAAGTTTTTGACTAATAAAGATTATGTATAAATGCATTAATTTTTTTATCAGAAGTATTTTTTGTACCACATTCAGGTTTCGTTGGTTTTTTACGCAAGTAGGGATAGAAGAAAGTAGAAAAAAATATTTATATAAGACGTGTTACAAGGAGTGAATACAGCGTATACTATTGTCGTAAAACTTAGGTGCACAGTTACACTCTATACTTTACGTTTATGAAAGTTTTCTAAAGCATGTAATTTTAAGGCAAAAGAAAACAAATGGTGATCTAAGTTACCCCTCAAAATTAAATAACTTAAAAAAAATCGAAAAAGTTCAAAATTTGTTGGTTGGTTGGCTCTAATGCCACTTGCCACACGGGCAAGCCTGCTTTGTGAAACAGAGCAAATTTAAAGCAGAGTGTGCGATTCTTGTTTTTCAGTGGCGCCATCTATGGCCAATAATTCGACTTCGCCACATCATACGTCACACCTGCTTATAAGGCTGACCCATTCATACATCCATTCATTCATTCATCCACAGAGCGTAATTTTGACCCGAATCAGAGAACGATCGATCTCCAATCCAGTACCCCCAGAGGCATTGATTTGTTATGGGAACATGAAGGACTTTTGCGACTCGACAGATTTAACGTGCATCAGTCACTTTACTACTGATAGGTCTTCGGCCGGCGGGGTTCGAACTCACGAACTCTCGGATATGGGCCCAGCGCCCAACCGACCAGGCTATCCCGGCCTTTCAAAATTTGTGCCTTATGTTGGATGATGTTAGAGAGCAAATGAGCTTATACTACTCAAAAAATGATAGAAAATATGTAAAATATAATTTTCTTTTGCATTTTCCCCGAAGTTTGGATATTAAAAATAGGTATGAACTAAACAACCCATAATATTTAGTTTCTTAATCTTGTGATCACAATAGTTGAGGCAGCGACCGTTTACTGATTTAACCGTTGAGGGTAGAAAAATATAATTATTGTTATTATTATAATTTTTAAAAAAGTTGTTTCCTGTTACACATTTTATACATGAAATTATGGAAAGAACTTCAATTATAATATTATTAAATCAAATAAATATAGGGTGAGACATTTGTTAGGTCATCTTAAAAAAGATTTGAAACGTAACCATAGTATAATTAGTTTTTTAAAGGATGTTTAAAATTTTCAATTAATTATTTAAGTATAATTGAACCGATAACGGTAAATTGAAAAAAACTAAAATTGAGAAACAAAAATTAACTTTTTTAAGGGCTTGATTTTTCCTTCCACTCTTAGTTTGGCTTAGGACTGAAGAAAGCTAAAAAGAAAATCGATAAAAAAATTAAATTAATATACTCAATGAAGTAAAAACCGTTCATAAAAAACACGTTTGATATTATGTTTAAAATTATTTTTCAGAAGTACAACTTCAAGTTACAAATTAAGCTTGAGGATCAAAGCCATGAAACAAAGACATTTATGATAAAATTATTTTAAATTTGCCGAAAAATTTGAACCCTTAATGTTAGGTTTACTATTTGCGTATTTCACCATGTCTCGAAAACTTGATTGATTTTGAATAATCATCTTTTAGTCATTGATAACTCTATTTTTGGAGTAAGCTATGTTCTTTATTATCTTTTATTGAAATACAAATTCGTTGAGTATTACGCTAGTCACCGGTGACTGACGTTGTAAAACATGATATAAAAATAAAGCATTTCCATTGTTTTAAGTAAATATTGAGAACTAATTTTATAATCGTCATTGAACAGCCATATCAATTTTGGGTTTACGACTATTAATGTTCAACTCCGTAGCCTTATAATTTTGAAGCCAATCCAGATGATAAGGTAGCTCATGGATCAATCATTGGGAGAAATTTGCCATCGTGGCGGATTTTTTTATGGAACTAACCCGCATTTGTGTTACATAGATAGGAAAACCACGAAAACCTCCATCGGTTAGCTTGACTGCAAAGGGGACTCCAACCCCTGATACATCTTCACTGAGGAAATTTAACATCAGCACTGTGTTCGGTGCGAGTCGGGTGCGGAATTCGTATCAACCAGCCATCACTGGGAGATAAACCCGGTTCACCTCATTGGAAGGCGATCGCACTATCCTCTGAGCCATCAATGTTCTATAAAACTTATTTAAAATTTACTTAATTTTCAATTATTTCAATATGTTTCTAGAGCATTGCTATACCACAATACCAGCACTTATAAGTAGCTCGCTGACAGAGATTTCCTTAAAAATATGGCCCTTAGCGTGTAAAAACTAATCTTAAATTTCCAGATGTCAATATTTTGTCAAAAGAAAAACATTTTAAATTTCCTCTTGAGTAAATAAATTACTAAAGTATTTATTTCTTTTTTGGTATTTGTAATCTTATAATTTGCAATTTTGCATGGAAATATTCCATGTTACTTAAAATATTACATAATGGAATATCGTGTCTAGAGCTACTTCATTTCAGCATTAATAAGACTGAAGACACCAACTACAACAGAAATATGTTATTAATCTCACTAACAAGTATAATTGAGCTGACGTTGACTGATTTAACTGCACTTGGTGACACTCGTAAACAACTCATGCTGAATAATTAGGAATAGAGCAATGTGGGCAACACATATTTACAATATTATTTAGTGAATGGGGAAGCTTTGGACGTATAATTTTGCAAGAACCTGATGCTAAAAGTATCAATTATCTCAAATATTGTGAAGCATGTGTCAGATAAGTTTAGGCTGCTTTTCAGTATTTGATGTTTATTTAACTTACAAACATGCTACTAAAAGTACTTTTTGATTTGTTTATCTATAACTTATTTCCTTTCTTTTCATTAGATTTTTCAAACTTTTCTGAAATTTAAAAAATTAGGACTACATTGATTCTGCTAAACATATTAAATTTTATAATTTAAAAGTCCTTTAGATGCACGATCATCGATGAAAGCCCACCGTAGTTAATCATATATATTATAACACATCTTTATCGAAAAATATACCAAAAATTCGCACCTACTCTAATGCAATATTTTCAGAAAAAAAAGCATTTGTTGTAAGGATTAAACTCAAATATGTTATGCATTTTGTGACCACTGACAAATAGTTCCTAAATAACTCAAAAACATATAAAGTGAAGTAAAGCATTTCCGCAACAGCGTGTTGAGGGCCAGGGGGTCATGGAGGTTAACAGTTTCGTGACCAATGCTCATGATGGTAGAAATGGGTGCAGCATTGCGCACCGACTGCATTTACTTCACATACAGGTTAGTATTCATCGTTCTGAAGCTGGGTGAACTTTTAGCCAACATTTGTAATAGAATGCAAGTTCTTCACAATGACAGCTAGCTATAGCGGCTCCAAAGACTACTCCTAAGTAATCCTAAGAAAGTAACTCCTAAGAAAGTAAAAAATAAATTAAATTAAATAAGTAAATAAATAAATAAAAAATAAATAAATAAAAAATAAATAAATAAAAAATAAATAAATAAAAAAAATAAAATAAATAACATAAAATAAATAAAATGAAATAAAAAAAATAAAATAAAAAATAAATAAAAACAATAAATAGCATAAAATAAATGTAATAAAAATATTTAAAAAGAATTAAATAAAATAAATAAATAATTGAAATAAAGAATTGAACACGCCCGATTCTGCACCTGGAAAGGTGTGTAGCCCCCTACTTTTGACGCCCACGACTTTTGAAAGAAATTTAATTTCTATCAGTGTCAGGCATTTCGTAATAACTTACACATAACAATAATACAAAAAGATTTTAAATATAATTATTTCATTTTTTCTAAGCAAATAATTTAAGCAAAAGTATTTGTGAAAGTTTCTGTCTATTCCGAATTTAAAGTCCAGTAGAACATTTCCGTCATGAAATACTACGTACAATCATTAGTAAAAAGAATAAAAGTAAAACATGTAAAAAATTATTAATCGATGCAAATAAAAAAAAGAGAGGGGAAAAATGTGTTTGGGGGTTTATATACAGTTTATATTTCTTTTCTTTAGACATAAACATTATGAAAATCAGGCAATCTCAAAATGAAAGCTTATAACTGCTCTTAGGACAAAATGATCTAAGAAAATATTGTTTCAAGATTTTCTCGTGAGAGGTATAACTAGAGATCATGACTTTAGATCTGATCATTCGATTTTATATTTTTAGAAGATTATCTTTTATCTATCGAGGAAAATAAGTGGATGGTGATCGGGAAAAGTCAAAGAATTGCATTCCATTAATTCCGTCCCACCGCGGAATCTTAGAAAATGAGATAGCTTAGAAGTAAAAAAAAAAAAAACCTTTTGAGGAAGTATGCGAATATATTTGTTGCTTCAAGGATGTTGAGGTTGAGTTCGAGATTAGTTAGATAGTTTTGAGTTTTCTGTGCTGGCAACATCTTATTGTTTTTATATTCTTTTTGATGTAAATAAAAGTTAAGTTTTCAGTTTGTTCTATGTGACTTTCAGTCTAATTTACTCTCAACAAAGTCCAACATTTGGTGCCGAAATAGCTCGGTAAGTCATACTGAACTTGTTTTAATTACTTTCGTCATAAATCTGAATTGGAATGGCTACCGGTAGTGAAAAACTTGTAATATTTAAACGCAAACGAACAACGCTACGTACCGCCATTTCGAAACTAACGACGAAATTGAACGATGCTGCTAGTACACAAACTGAAAAGGAATACAACATTGAACGTTTACAAGATAAAATAAAAGAATTAACCTTGGCAGACGATGAAATACATAATTTTTTAAATGATGAAGAATATGAGGAAGACATTATAGAATGCGAAAGATACACAGAATATGCTCATTTGGCGTTATTTAATTTCAAAAGAACAGCGAATCGGAATACGAATTCAATTTCTGAAACATCGCCAACAGCTGCCAATATAAATAATTTTTCAGCTTCGCCTTCAAATGTTACAGTAAAGCTGCCTACAGTAAAAATAAATACGTTTTACGGCGAAATTGAAGAATTCCATAGCTTTTGGGAGCGTTCGCCAACAGCTGCCAATATAACTAATTTTTCAGCTTCGCCTTCAAATGTTACAGTAAAGTTGCCTACAGTAAAAATAAATACGTTTTACGGCGAAATTGAAGAATTCCATAGTTTTTGGGAGCGTTTTGAAAACTGTATCGACAAAAACGAAAGTTTATCGCCGATTGACAAGCATGTTTTTTTGCGGGGATATTTAGGTGGAGAAGCAAAACGAATAGTTGATGGAATTAATATAACTGCAGAGACATATGCAACAGCAAAGGATATTTTGAAATCGAAATATGGCGATAAAGATAAAATAATGCAGGCTCATCTCGATTATTTAGAAAATCTAAAACCTGTCAAAAATCACTCTCCAGCAGCAATAAATGAGTTATATATTGATTGTAATCGAAGAATACAGGCTTTAGGTGCTTTAGGAGAAAGAACTAAATCATACGGAAGAAGTTTTGCTCCTAAAATACTTCGTGCTTTTCCGCATGAAATCTGTCGAAATTGGATTGTACATGCCAAACGTGAAAATTTTGGTGAAAGCGATATTTCAAAATTAATGAAATTTTTGTGAGAAGAGGTCGAGGGAGCAATTACTGCAAGTAATATTAAAGGTTCACTAGCTCCAGACTATCCTGTTAAATCCTCCTTAGAAAATTTTAATGTGAATTCTAATTCAGTTACCAAAAGTAAAATAATGTCACCCTTTTGTCCTTTCTGTGAAACTGCCGGACATTGGCCTCAACAGTGCAATGTTGTAACGGACATAGACGTGCGCATACAGAAATTGAAGACTAGTAATAAATGTTTTTTGTGCACTAACCGAGGACATACCAAAAATAATTGCCCCCATAGAGAAAAATTTGGCTGTTCCAAATGCAAGAGAAAACACCATACATCAATATGCAAACCTCTAACCAATAAGCAGCATGTGGCTACATCTACAAACAAAATTGATGCATCGTCTTCTAGTTTCGTTCATTTGCAAACTGCACGAGTTTTCATAACTGGGCCCACTGGCATTACAAAACTGACACGTTGTCTTTTGGATGGTGGAAGTCAATCTAGTTTCGTTTCTTCCAATCTTGTGGATACTTTAAAACTTCCAGTCATTTCAACCAGACATTTGGACATTAAAACCTTCGAATCCCCAGCTAATGTTGACTACTAGCGAAGACAAGTCAAATTTCAGTTATCAAGTATCTGGGACAAATCTAAAGTTAATGCTACTGCATTAGAAAGATCCAACAAATATGCATTACACCTACCTTCATCAACGGATGTTTCACTCTTTGCTAAAAACAAGCGAATGAAACTTGCTGATCCAGATGATTCATTGTCGAACTTACCAATTGAGATTTTAATCGGTGCAGATTTTTACTGGATTGTTATGAATTCTGAAGCTCCAGTCAGGTTGTCGGATTCTCTGGCCTTGGTCCCATCAAGTTTTGGTTGGGTACTTAGTGGAACTCGATCACACGCAACAGTTTCCTTCATTTCAACGGTTCATAATGTTGATGTGGATACTTTAACTCAGGAATTAGATAATGTGGTACGAAATTTCTGGAATTTTAGAGAGCATTGGCATACAACCAACACAAGAAAAAATAAGTCCTCACAACTCAGGGCTCTTGACGAAATTTCATCAATCTTTTGAAATCATCGATGGTAGAAGAGTTGTAAAATTGCCTTGGAAACCAGAAGTTCCACTTTCGTCGAACAATTATGAAGTCGCAATTCAACGATTTAAATCTTTAACAAGGAAAATGCATGCAAATTCAGAATTCATATAAAAATATATTGAGCACATGCAAGATTACATTGATATAAAACACGTTGAAGTTGTCTCAGAAACACATAATGAGGAACGTTTATATTACTTGCTCCATCAAGCTGTAAAGAAAATCACAAATGAAGAAACTAAGTGGCGTATAGTTTTTGATGCATCTTCACATTCTCCAGGTCACCCATCTTTGAACGACGCTCTTGAAGTAGGACCAAATCTTCTTCCTGATATCTTAGCCACATTGTTGAGATTTCGACTTTCTAAAATAGCAATCACTAGTGATGGGCGACAAGCATTTCTGCAGCTGATTCTAGCAGAAGAAGACAGAGATGCAACACGATTTATTTGGTACAATACTACATATACTCCTCCTGATGGGAAACTCTGCGCTGAAGATAACATTGTAACTTACCGATTCACACGTCTTCCATTTGGACTCGTCTCTAATCCATTTTTATTAGCAGCTTCTATTCGTGAATTGGCTGCAAAACACAAACAAGCATATCCTACAGCAACTAGACACGTTGAGAATAACACCTATACGGATGATTCTGTAACGGGAACGTCTATGGATACTGAAGCTCTGATTCTTTACCAAGAACTGCAGCAACTTACATCACTTATTAGCCTACCATTAGACAAATGGACTACAAATTCTAAGATTTTGAAAGATATGTGGAAACAAGAAAACATCTTGTTTAAGGATATTACGCAGGTCTTGGGTGTTAAGTGGGATACTAACAGTGATGTTTTTCAAATTGATGTGCAGACAAAAATTGTTCAAGCATGTAAAGAACCAGTAACAAAACGCTTACTACTGAAGTTGATGTCAAAGTTTTACGATCCTCTAGGCTTGTTTGCCCCAGTTACAGTAGTTGTGAAGATATTGTTTCAAGATACATGGCTTAGTGGTATTCAGTGGGATGAACTATTACCTCCATCTGTAGCACAGCAGTTGCACAAGTGGATAAATGAATTACACTATCTGAATGAAATATGCATCCCAAGATGGATTGGCTTTTCCGAAAATTCCGACGTTACCATACATGTGTTTTGTGACTCTTCGGAACGTGCATATGGTGCTTGCTTGTACGCTCGTCACGCTGATGATATTTCTACTGAGATCCATCTCATTTGCAGTTGAAATAAACTAGCCCCAATCAAAAGGGTCACTCTTTCGAGGCTTGAATTGTTAGCTGCACTACTAGGAGCTCGCCTACTCCAGTATTTTTGCAGGGAAACGAACATGAATTCCCACACTGCCATACTATGGAGCGATTCTACTGTAGCTTTAAGTTGGATAAAGAGAAATCCCAACCTTTGGAAAACATTTGTCTGCAACAGAACAACAGAAATTCTTTAAAACACTACTTCGGGCCGGGATAGCCTGGTCGGTAGGGCGCTGGGCCCATATCCAAGAGGTCGTGGGTTCGATCCTCGCCGGCCGAAGACTCCCCGTGTAGTAAATGGTGACTGATGCACGTTAAATCTGTCGAGTCTCAAAGTCCTCCATGTTCCCACAACAAATCAATACCTCTGGGGGTACTGATCCAGTAGTTTCCTTGTCTTCTGGATTGGTTCAAAATTACAAGGCTACGGAGTTGAACTTAAGCAGTCGTAAACCCATGAAATTGGGCCGGCTGTTCAACGACGGTTACAAAATAAAATAAAACACTACTTCAGCACAATGGCGCCACTGTCCCGGTATAGATAACCCTGCGGATCATCTTACACGTGGTACCTTTCCATCACATTTATCGATTTTAGAATCTTGGTGGCACGGCCCGAAATGGCTAAAAAATGATCCAGAAACTTGGCCTATCAAAGTTTTATCCAAACGTACACAGCCTTTAGTTGAAGCTGAATCACGAAAAACCAAATTTCAATCCTCCTACGTTGCAACTGCCGAACCCATCATAGACATATCTCGTTATAGTTCTTACACGAAACTTCTTCGTGTCACTGCCTGGATTCTACGTTTTGTATACAACTGTAAGACTCAGCAACACATAACTCATGAACTGAATTGTAATGAAATAGAGAAAGCTAAGAACTATTGGATACAAACTGTACAGAATCAATGTTTCTCAGCTGAAATAAATGCCTTAAAAGCTGAACTTCCCCTGCCGAAAAAATCCAAAATTTCCTGTTTCAATCCCTTTCTCGAAGATAATTATTTGCGCCTTGGGGGAAGGCTGCAATTTTCAAACATTTCTTCTGATACTCGACACCCTTTATTGCTCGATGGTAAACACTATTTTGTCCACCTTTTGATCCAGCATACCCATATACGACTTCACCATTTAGGTGTGTGTATATTCCTGTCCGAGTTACGTTCAACCTTCTGGATTTTAAGAGGACGTCAAGCTATAAAGCAAGTTATTCACAAATGCCTACCTTGCAAGCTGTCCAAAGCGAAATACGGAAAACAAATCGAAGCACCTTTACCTCCTGAAAGACTTGTACCTTCTTCTCCATTTACTACCACAGGAATTGATTTTGCTGGACCTGTGAATATTCGATGTTTGAAATCAAGAGACACAGCCTACATAACACTATGTACTTGTGCAACAACACGCGCATTACACATCGAACTTGTGTCGGATCTTCCAACAGACAAATTTCTTTTGGCACTACAACGCTTTGTTGGCCGCAGAGGACTCCCACACACAATCTATACCGACAATGCTACCACATTTCATGCAGCAAATAAGGACTTGATTCTATTATGGCAAGTTCTGTCATCAGCTAAAACTCAGCAATATTATGCCCAAAATGGCATAACTTGGAAATTTATCGCCCCACGATCGGCTTTGTGGGGAGGCTGGTGGGAACGTCTAATAGGAGTTGTCAAGCGATGTCTACGAAAGGTACTCGGACGAGCACTTCTTGACGAGGAAGGTCTGTTCACGGTCTTCATTGGAATAGAAGCCACTCTGAACAGCCGACCATTGGTATACAAAGATGGAAAAGATGACAGTTCCACAGCCTTAACACCAAGCCATTTCTTGACAGGACGAAAACTAACGGCCATTCCATCCAGCCCAAATAACAACACAAAGCTATGAAAGATCTACAAGCAGCAGCAGGACTTACTCGACTGCTTTTGGAAAAAATGGTCCAAGGAATATTTGCTTCAATTGCGGTCATTTCATCAAGTTCGTAATCAGGACAGTATCATTAACGTTCGAATTGCCGATATTGTACTTCTACAAGAAGATGTCCGACCACGGCACATGTGGAAGAAAGCTAGAGTGGTGAACTTGCATGAAGGACGAGATGGAAAAATAAGATCCTGTGAGCTGAGAGTTAATGGTCACAATATAACCCGTCCGGTAGCTCTGGTTATCCCCCTCGAGGTCGACTAGGGTGGGGAGGATGTTGAGGTTGAGTTCGAGATTAGTTAGATAGTTTTGAGTTTCCTGTGCTGGCAACATCTTATTGTTTTTATATTCTTTTTGATGCAAATAAAAGTTAAGTTTTCAGTTTGTTCTATGTGACTTTCAGTCTAATTTACTCTCAACAAAGTCCAACAAAGGATTTGTTTGGCAAAAGAGATTTACATCTATCCAAGTAGGGAGAAAAACTCCGAGAAACAACCTTTGATCTCAGGAATTATCCCAGGTATCGGGTGGTTGCTGCTTTGCGAATGAGGACCATGCACGATTGCCTTTATACTCACCTTTAATGACGTCAACAGCCCTGTGCTGGTAAAGATTGCAGATCACCTCTATGCAGCAATGAAGAGAGAATCTATTTACTCCCACTTTTGGAACGCTAGGAAACTTTTGTTTAAATCCTTGACTCATTCCCTTTTTCTATTGCTCAGTTTTATTTGTATATACTATGCTTGATATTAGTTCTTGCTGGTATATCTCATTTTTTCTTCTTTTTTCTCTTTTTTTTCGGTGAAAGAACTATGCATCATACATTTTGAACGACGAATTGCTCATTTTCTGAATAAACCTATCAAAATAGTTGCAAGATTTCAAAATTTTTGCACACCATTCTGAAATTCTGAAATTTGTTAACTCAAAAATTATCGTTAATCCCCAAAAAAAAAATTATGCTTATTGTACCTTGGACCAGTCATAGTATTGCACGCAGTGCAGTAGATTCAGTTAGCACAAGTACATTTCCATGAGCACTATTAGTCATTCACAATATGTAAATCTCATCTTCGTAAATACATAAATATTTGATATATTTTTGTAAAATATTATTTTGCAATACTTTTATGATTAACTTGATTTATTTGAGCTCATATAGGCTACTTCCTATTTACCAAAGTTTCTGCGGTCGGAGCTCCTGCGGAGAAATTCATAAATCATCAATGGAAGTTTGAACAACTCCCATCTTTTTTTGCAGGGTGTTCCATAGGAATGGTAAATATCCGCTATAGCAACCTCCTTCGGGGCTTCTCTGACGTCCTGAAAAGAACTCCACAGGAACACCAGAAGAACACCAGAGGAGAGGAGTGCAATTTTTCTTTTTATTCTGTTCCATTGGTGGTCTTCATAACAATGAAGCAGGATTGATTCTTTAATAGTCTTAATCATTCTTGCTTTACACTCTTATCCACAAAAAATAAATAAATTAATAGATATTATCAATCAACATTTGTTGGGGTTTTATTTCTCTCTCTCCTTACTATTATATAAGATCCCTAAGCTACCACAGGAATTTCACCGACAAAAAAATTTAACTAAATGTTTAAATTTTTTTTAAACAATTTGAAATCAACGGGAGAAAATATAATTTTGACGGCACCGAATTTGTATTCTTGTGTTATAAATGTAAACCAAAAATGAATATTCAAGGATAGATAAATTTAGTAAGACATATTTCTAAAATTTTAAATTGTACTACTAGGCCAAAAGTTATCAAAAGCGAACAGTATTGTTTTGCTAATTTTATCTACTTAAAAATAATATCAGAAATAGGAGAATTTAACTCTTTGTTACGTTAATCAAATTAATTTTGAAACTTTAAAGGGTTTCCTTTATTTCTTCAAATTATAAGTGCTTTGTTGAATTAGGTGAAATAAAAGGTATTCCTTTTATTTTTGAATATTATTTTCAGCATTTTTTAAACTTAATGTAACCCTTTTTAGATTCAATTAATTTATTTATCTCTCATTATTTTTATTTTTTAGTTAAGGTTATACAAATTAGACAATTGTTTTGAATTTAAAATGAAAATATATGAACAATGAAACGAAATAACGATGTAGATTGCAATGAAACGAAGTAACGATGTAAAAAATCATTTCACTTTTTTTCTTCTACAAAAATTTTTTCAAATCAGATATTTAAGGAAAAAAGCTAATAAAAGTAAATAACTATTTTAAAAAAATCTCCAAGAACTCCATTTTTAAAGTTACAATATCAAACAAATTTTAATCAATTTGATACAAAATTTGGGTTGTTGTTCAAAATGGGAAAGTAAAAGAAAAATATTCTTATTTCTTAAACCAAGTAATGCATTATTTGATATGAATTGCAAATGAATCTTTTCTTGACGTTAGAGTAACCATAGAAACGAATGAAATAATACATCGCAACCCGAATCATGTATTGGAATTTATTCAAAGCTTGTGTAACAAAAACGATGAAATGGTATTTGGTTTATTGGAAAAATAATTACAAATGCACTATTATTTATGGAAATTTATTTTGAATTTCACAAAAATATCAATAATGCTATTTTGGAAGAGAACTGCATTTCGAAATGATAGATAAATTGGAAAAAAAATGAAGTTTAAACGACATAGTTGAAAAGGTTATATTTATAAAGGTTATATTATTCACAATCAATATTTTAACGAGAATGTTAAAAGACATTTCACTTATGATACTTATTTGTAGAATTAAATATACTTTTACATAATAATAGAATGCAAAATATACAATCTAAAAGATATTGTAACGCACATATAATTTCTGAAATTTGTTAAAAGCTTTGTTTTCATATCTCATACTTGACTGTTTATTTAAAAATTTAAGCTATACCTGGAAGTATAAAGTAATAATTGAAATAACCTTCATTCAAGTTATTGTAAAAGAGAAAGAAAACACATGAAAGAAACAATACTAAACTTGTATTGGGAACTACGAGATAGCAATGTCAAGAGCGTAAAAATTAACAAATCAAAAATAGTACTTTTTATACATGAAACCCTTGTAATTTATGAGCTTTAGCCTCCATTTCCGTCTCATTTGAGTCAGTCTAAAACAACACATAGGTTACATTGCCTAATTTGTATGTACAGTAATATTTAAGCTTCTCTTCCCCATTTACTCAAGCAACTCAGGTGGTCAATATGAGAATATATTCAACCTTTTACCACTTTCTAGTATTAGGGTACTACACAGTTTGTCACTATTTTGAGTTTTTTATTTTTGTTTTGCTGTTTTGACCATTAAAATGTTCGTCATTAAAAACACATTGACAAAAAGTAAAACTACATCAAATACCAGTGTAATGAATCAACAATGAATTCATTTTAAGATATTTAGAGTTAATTTCTTAGAAACGTACGTAAATTACAACGAAAATAATAGATATAAATTAAAATTACATGGTGAAAATGATGCGCACCATGAACCATACTTTTAAAAAACACTAACCAAATTAATCACTTTGAATTTCCCACTATAGTTCAGCTAATTTGTATGATTTAATCCTGAAAAGCTGAGAATAAAGTTTTCTTCAGGATCTAGATATTTTTCAGGATAATTCAAGACATTAATTATGAATTGTTTAGAAGCCTTTCCTCATATATGGAGTAATTAGATTTCCTTAATCCACCTACAAAAGGTAATAATATCTAACTATCCTTAGTTTTATAGAGCCTTACTATAAATAAATTGAAAAACTTGGTTTCAAACTACTTTAGAAGTACAAAATCGCTTTTACACGCTCTCCACATTCATCTTTAACGAAAAAAATAGTGCGTGGAGTCCCTCCGCGCGGAAGAAGTTAAACTTCATAACCTGCGACGTTAATTGTAGAAGAATCAGCAGTCGTAGACGGATCACAAGTTCTATTCAACGACCCTTTTTCCTGCTCCGCTTGCTTCCGTGCTCTGTAATAACGGTAATATTGTGCATTTTTCCCTCGTGGACCTCTTGAACCAGTGGAAGTGCTTGTGGTTGCCTCATCGTCTCGCCATGGAAAATGTATTTGTATTAATAATGTATGTGAATGAGTCATAAGGTAATCTCAAAAGAGAAAACCTAACAATCAATTGATATTCACAAGAGACGTACCTTGACATTACCTTAAATCTGTCACGTTGTCCGTGGGATTGTTTTCACTCATTTTTTACAATTGTTATCCACTAAATTTGAAAATAAAAAATACTACCCTATTAAATTATATGTGTATCAAA